>NW_008337842.1:3453506-3491016 GCF_000622305.1 Nannospalax galili | reverse complement strand
TTTTCACACTGCTTAGAGAAGATGTCCTCTGATTCAGTAAAAGCTGCTGACACTTCATATTTATGTGTGTGCGTGTGTGTGTGTGTGTGTGTGTGTGTGTGTGTGTGCTGGTGTCCAAGGAGGCCAGTAGTAAAAGTGCAAAGAAAAAAAGACTGCTGTGCTTCACTCTGAACGGACCACATATATATCAAACTCCTTTCCTCCAAGGCTTCGTGATCATCTCAGAAGAGGGAGCAGAAAGCTTTTAAAAGCCAAAGCAGTGGATACTTGCAACAAAACATTATTTGCTGGACATGACAGGGCTATTACAACACAGTAGCTGTGAGTATGCACAAGACTTGCATAACATCAAACCAGACAAATCCCATCACAGAAGAGGGATGGGCTCATGAAGTCCCACCCCTAGCTGAGGAGCTATTGGCAATTGATGACTTCTGGGAAAAGGTGTGTTCATCTTCTTCAGGGATGCAACCCTTGAGAGGCTACCCACGCTCCAGTAGGTGGTCATGCACCCACGTATATACAGGCAGAACTAAGTGGATTCACTAGGTTTTATGTGAGAGAGAGAGAGAAAGAGAGGGACACATGAAGATGGAGGGAAAAGTAGTAAGGATCAGGGGAGAGAACACAGAGTGGATTTGATCAAAATACATTATATGATGCATGCAATTATCATTTAAAAATATTTTTATTCATATGTAAATGTGTGTGCAGAAGATGGAGTTGCAGGAGGTTATGAGCTGCCCAACAGATGCTAGAAACCAAACTCAGGTCCTCTGGAAGAGCAGCAAGCACTCTTAACTGCTGAACCATTTCCTCAGCCGCAGCGTCTCACTTTTTAATGCTGATTTTTAAATTTCCATTATTCCAAACTTATAGGAAAACCACACAGAATTATTTAAATGGTGGTGTTGCAATTCAGTAAGACAAAGAATATTAGCGAGATGCAAGTATGAGGGGCTAGGGATGTGGCTCAGTTGGTAGAGGGCTTCTGAGCATAAACAAAGTCTTTGGTTTGATCCCTAGCACTCTGTACCAGTGTGGCTGTGCACATCTGTAGCCTCAACACTCTGAAGGAAAAAGTAGGAGGATCAGAAGTTCAAGGCCATCTTCAGCTACATATTGAGGTCAAAACAGGTCTGCAATAAATGAGACCCTACTTTTAAAAAATATTTTATTATTTTATGTGTATGTGTGTATTGCCTACATGTAGATAGGTGCACCCATGTCTTGCAATGCCCTCAGAGGACAGAAGAGGCTGTCGCATCCCCTGGAACTGGAGTTACAGACAGTTGTTAGCTGCCATGTGGGTGCTGGGATTCAAACCCGGGTCTTCTGCAAGAACAGCCAGTGTTCTTAACCACTGAGCCATCTCTCCAGCCCCGAGACCCTACTTTAAAAAATAATAGGAATATACATGGCATACATAAAGTAACCATTCAGCTTTAGATTTCTAATCGTGACACGTGAAGTACCAAGTGGCAACCCTAAGTCACAGGTAGCTCTAACCTTTTTTTATTATTTAACATTCAGCATTATTCCCCTTTCCACCAGAAGGTCTCATGTTCTGAGTATACATTAGGCACATTTACTTTGAGTTTCTATAACCTTTTCATATACATGTACCCTTGCAAAAGTCCCAAGTTATGTATTAATCAATTCATTAATTATTAATGTGCCTGGCTTCCTCATAAAACTGAATATCTTACATAATTTTAATAACTAGTATGAAAGATACTCATTAAGTGTTAAGTATAGGAAAGAGAAATGTTTTTCAAAGTTCTTTCTGGAAAAAGTAGAATGGGAAAAAATAAAGAACGGGGAGGGGGAAGAGATGATACAGGGAGGGGAGAGTAGGAGGGAGAGGGAAGGGGAGAGGAAGAAAAATTACCTGAACTATTTGAGGCCCCTAATTCACAATGAACCAATATTAATTTATAGTTGGATATCATTATTTCCAATATTTTATTTATGATAATATGTATTTATTCATTTTGCATAATACATAATATTTTCCATACATTCTTGAAGCTATGTCCAACCCTCAGTCTGCCTATATGCATCCCATGATGGCCAAGAATCTGGCCCAACACAAAATTGTAAACCTATTGATCCATGAGAATTTTTTGTGACTTTTTAAAACTCTATTGTGTAATCTTAAACATGAACTTTTAGAAGTGTCACAATGTCAAAGGGTTGAATATACCTAGTACTAATGTATATAGAACTAAGGAAATGGGTATGGGGTGTCTGAAGATGAATGTGAGCTCTGGAAACACAGGGAAGCAGAAAGGAAGAAGTAGTCTAATGAAGAGAACAGAGCTAAAGTCCCAAGACAGAGGAATGTGGACTTTAGGGGAAAGAGGTAGAACCCCATGGCTGAAACTCACAGAGCTAAGAAAGAGAGACATGCAAAGAGGAGGGAGGGAAATAAGAGGCAGTGGAGGGCTCAATTGAGCCAGGATAACCATTAAGACCCACTCCCAGGACCATGAGGGAACAATTAGAGGTCCAACAAGGGAGGTATCAAGCTCAAGTTGATGTTTTAAAAATATGACTGTGGTTCCATGACTGGGATGTAAGCAATTAAGAACAAGAAGGTTAGAAGAAAATCTTGGTGGTGAACATGCACTCAAGGAACCAGAGGCTTTTGGCAAGTCCCAATTCTGCTATTACATAATGACAGTGCCCATCGGTGGTTGACAGTTCATGGTGTGCTAGGCACTGTTTAAATGCTCTGTCTGCAACATTTGATTCCTCCCAGAAACGCAGTGAGGTATAATCAGTATGATCCTCATTTTAAAGGAAAAGAAAACTAAGGCACAGAAGGATTATGTACTAAGCTATGGAGCTGGTAGTTTACTGGCTTCAGAGTTCATTCTCTAAACCATCAAGCCACACTACCTCCAGTGACATACTGTATGCCCCCTGGGAATTCATAGAACATAGTGCTCCCCAACAAGACAAAGGAATTCAGTCACTTGCCCACCTTTGTAAACCAAAAGGTTTGAGTTGAGTTAGTGCTTAGTTCCTTCTCACTCCTAACTCTGGACTTTGATGTAGGAAACTGACATTCTTCCATCTATTCTTTACTTGGAGATTTTGAAGTCAGGGAGTAGTCACAGCCTGAATCCATGGCACAGCTTGAATGTGACTCAGCTACCCAGAGGATTCAAGTAGATATCTGCAACCCACATGCTTTTGTCTCTGATTGTAAGGCCAGTTCCACCGTAGCCAGTCCACACTAGCCCCAATGCCAAGGCAGCTTCCCACATGGTCAGCCCCCAAGACTCCCACCTTTACCTTGATGAAACTAGAATCTAAATTCATTATGGGTATTACAGAGCTATACCAATGACTTTTAGTTTTGTTTTTAGATTTTACATAAGAACATGTATTAGTTATTTAATTGGGAAAAGAACATGTTTTAAAAATGTGTTCTTAATCAGATATCTAATTCATGACACTCCACAGTTTCTAAAGACTCAATTCAATAATTATATATATATTTTTTTTTAATCTGGCTCATTCAAGTAACATTTCATTTACAAAAGATCCAAAGTTAAAAATAGCCTGGGCTATATAGGTATCCTCAGTTGGTATGGAGCTTCATCAGGGCAGCAGAGCTGATGTTTCAGGTGCCCTAGAAGACTCCAAACAACATATACCGCCAAATTAGCCTAAAGGACAGTCCCAGGAGGAAGGCAGTCTCCCTTCAGTGTCCACATAAATAGCAGGAAACCATGCCCAAACACCAGAGCCAAGACACAAACTCTCATTTCCTAACTCAAGATCCTGTATTTTTCTTTGTGACCTATCTGTCTCAAAGCCTTTTTCTATTTTACAAATTCAGAGGAGTTGGTGATCATTCTGACTTTGTTAAGACAGGAATTTCATGCTTCCCATGAGAGTCTTTTAGGCCTGACCCAGATAAAATTAAACGGCCCGTCTCTGTATTCTTACATTCCTCTGGACTCTTAGACCAGCAGCAAATGCTGAGATTGAAGTGTGCTTTAGTATGGAGTACAGTGGGTTTCTGAGTCTTCTTTAATTAAAAGGGGATTTAGGGAATTTATTTTATCAAGATTCTCAGATAATTCAAAGAACACATTTTTTTCTTGATACACGATCATGTTACCAAGAGTAATTAATGGGCGATATTATTAAGAGTTTCATAAATATTTAGAAAATGACAAAGAATTTTAATGATGCAGTATATAAGTTTCCTCCCCCTAAAAATAATTCAGACTACTGGAAGACCTTGAAAGACATCTCAACTGTTTCATTCCAACCCTAATATAAAAACACACAATGTGAGAAAAGATTCTGTGAAAGGACCGCTTTTATACTTCAATCCTGGCTTTAAATCTCAAATGAAACTCACGTGGGATGGACTGGAGAGCATCTTGCCAGGATTAGCTTCTAGGTTCACGGATGAAGCCCAAGGAAAGATGCCAACAGTGGGGACTCTGAAAACATCTCACACTTTCATCAGTATGTTTTCATACCACACGGTGTCATCTCTGTAAATCACCAGGTCGTGTGCCCAGAACAAGAGCTAGCTTGATAAAGCATTAATTCCAACCACTGCACATGATCAGCAAGGCAACTTGATTGTCAATCATCTGAGCTCAGCCAGCAGTTACAGGATCATCAGGAATCACGCCCTGCCCCAGCTACAGGGTTTTCAATATAACATATGATAATAAAAGAATTAAAAGAATTGTATTTTTATTAGTATTTGGCCATCTTGGGAGTAGCAGGTCACTTGTAGATTGGAATGGAGATGGATGAGAGAGAGAACTTACCCTAATAACTGTTAATAGCATTCCTTTTGGTTGCTGGTGGGAGAGAAACTTTACTCAAAAAAATTCTTTCCATAAATAATGCCACAGACTGCCATGAACAACTATATAAATAATACCACAGACTGTTAAGAATGTCATAAATAATAACAGTAACAGTATGGTGTATCATAAATAATACTAGAGATGGAGTAGCTTAAATAAAAGATATTTATTTTCTTACAGGCCTGAAGCCTGAAAGTCCAAGAACGGGGAGTCAGCACAGTCAAGTCCTGGAGAAGACATTCTTCCTAGATTCAAGATGGATGATTTTTCACTGTCCTCATATGGCAGGAAGAGGAGCAGGGAAATGGGGCCTTCTCTGGCACCTCTTCTTATAATCTCTCCATGAGGGCCCCACCCTTGACTTTATCCAAACCTAATTATCTTCCACAGGTCTCATCTAAACACCTTCATGTGAGATCAGAGCTTCAGTATTTGAATTGGGAGTGGTGGGGGATGAAGGAGTAGCAATTCAGTTCACAGCAATAACATACCTGAAAGGAAGCCAAGATTCTAAGGGCACTTACAAACTGACTTTTAAATGATCATAAGAAAGGTCATTCAACAGCAGCGATGTGTCTACAAAATAACACAACAGGGGCTGGAGAGAAGGCTTGATGGTTAAGAGCACTGGCTGCTCTTACAGAGGACCCGAGTTCAGTTCCCAGTACCCACATGGTAGCTAAAAATTCTGAAACGCCAATAACAGAGGATCTGACACCCTCTTCTGGCCTCTGCAGACATTGCATACATGTTGTACATTTACATACATGCAGGCAAAGCACCATACACGTGAAATAAATATAAAATATTGTGAAGAAATACAACAAAAGAACAACATGAGATGCAAGGAGAGGAGATGCAAGCTGGCTTGAGACAAACAAAACGTGATGAGGGAAAATACCTCGGGGTGAGATGCCAGGAGGTTGCCAGAAGGCTGCCAGGAGGTTGCCAACTCTTTAATGTTGGAGTGCCTAATATTCAATTCTAAGTCTGCTCACACTTGTTAATGAACACAGCTCCCACTCACCCCAGTTCCTCAAAGGCCCACCTGATTGTGCTATACACACAATGCACTATGTGTGGGCCAGTTCTTTTTATGGTACTTAAGGATCTAGTGTTAGACCTTAACCCGATGAGGAGTAGAGATGGATATATAAACTACCCTATATCAACCCAAAATGGCCTGAAGAAATGTGTCTTCTCTCATTGATCTAGAAATCAATGTTTCCTGATTCCCAAGAAACAGAAAGCCCTCAGTTAACACACATTAAACAGGAAAAACTATTACAACGTGGATGCATGTAAAAACATTTTCAAAGCGTATCATTAGAACAGGTGAGGTTCTCCTATCAGACAGCTGTGTCCAGACTTCCAATAGTCTACTAAGCAACTCCTAGAGAGGCAGCTGATATATCCACTGTAAGTCTCTCTTAGTCAGCAAGAAAACTTAAGGGTTCTTTTTCTTTAAAGTTAACATATACGTGGAGTGTTTTCTTTCTTTGAGGGTGGAAGAAAGGGGAAATTTTTATGTAATTTGTCTTTTCTTGCTCATATAGATGATTAAGTAGTCTACTCAAGTATTTGCAGAATGGTTGCTCTTGGGAGGCACACGCCATTCCCCCATCCCAGTCCTAATGATGCTCTGAGCATGGAAAAGGGGGCTCCAAAGAAAAATGTTTATTGTGCTGGTACAGTGGCACAGGCAGATGCAGGTAAATCTCTGTGAGATCAAGGCAAGCTGGTCTATATAGTGAGTTCCAAATCAGCTGGGGCTACACATACACAAAAATTCCTCTCATACACCCAGAAAAGATGTTTGTTTATTCCAAATATTTCAGTTAATGAGAACTCCCTTTCCTCAGGGGTTTTCCAGACAAGTTCTCTGTCTTGGCATAGCTACTTGGATCCATTCCTGGTGGCTGTAGGATTCTATGGGGCCAGATTTCTCTCCAAGTCCCTCATTATTAGAATCCCCATCACACTCTGGGACACAGAAGCCTCCTTCCTGCTGATGCCTTTATTATGCTGCCCCCACCAGACTCTCCAGGTCCCCTCCACCATACTCTTCTGCAGCCCTCCTTCTCCATGGGACTCCCCACTCCTCTATCATCCTTCTGTGTGGCTGCTGGCAAGAAACTGTCTTTGATGGATTCCTCCAGTGGCCTCACTTTGCAGTCCCCCACAGCTTAACCAAGTATGCCCACTCTAAGACACAGCACTGCCCCCTTTCAGTCTGTGGGCTTTTAGATGCTTGTTTTGGCTCATTTGTGACAGATTAATAAGGAGGTTTAGTAGAAACAAAGGGAAGTGTATCTCATATTACTGTGCATGCACCATTGGGAAATCCGCATTAGAAGCCCCAACCAGAATGGCAGTTTGGGCTTTGGGGACAGAAAGGCATGAATTAGTCAAGGACTAGATCCCACCTCTGCCTAGCTGAGATGGACTGTGACCAGATACTTTGTTAAATCTTGAAGACTGGTAACTTCCCCTTAAGGTCCTTGTGATGATTAACTGACTAAAACAGGACAATAGATGCTGTGGTTTGAAAGCAAAATGTTCCTATAAGCTCATGTGTTTACACTTGGCCCCCAGCTGGTGGTGCTGGTTTGGAAAGTTATAGAACCTCGCTGAGGGTAGGCCTTGGGGTTTGATGGCCTAGCTGCACTTCCTGTTTGATTTCTGTTTCCTGACTGAGAATGCACTGTGGCCACCCTGCCTCACAGTCCTCCTGCTGTGCCTTCCTTGTCATGATGGACCATATCCCTTTTGATCCCTGCTTAAACTCTGAGCCAAAATAAACTCCTCCTCTCTTAAGATGTCTCTTGCCAGGTGTTCGGTGGAAGCAGTGAGAAAAGGAACTCCAATGGGCGACAAAATATGGCCTCAGAAACCACTTACTTGCATTGTTATTTCCTGTGGTCAACCTCAGTACACAGTAAAGCATTTATTGGGCAGCCTGTGGAGACCCACTTTGTCTTCCATTGAGGTTGCTAAGAATTTGAGAACAAGAGTAACTTGCTGTTTAAAACAATCAACCATTAGCAATCAATGCTCCAAGTCCTAAGAGCAAAGCTTTCATAAGAAATAAAGATTGTCTAAATGGCTACTGTCTGTATGAGGGCGAGCAAGATAAACAAATTTTGGTCGGTGTTAGACTTCACATTTTACCTGAAAGGATCTATAATAGGTGATGAAGCACCCAGAAACGAACAGTGTAAAGCTGTTAGCATCTCTAGGGTTGAAGAGGCTAGGGTGGAGTTACTGGGGAGAAGGAATGTTATTATGCTCCAGGAAGAACCATAGCCATAAAAAAGGAATCCCCCAAAAGGATCCACTGCCATGCCAGGGAGTCAAGGAAGGAACAACAGGTAACAGGAATCCTGGAATAAAATGTTCCCATATCCCAACTACTCCCTACCTCTGTCTTTCTGATACCTCGCACTGAGTGAACCTAACAGGAATCAGAACACAAGGAAGCTAGGGTGAAGCAGTCCATATTGGACTTCTGATCATGGGAAGAGCATAGGAGGGTGAAAATGGAGAAAACCCAGAAGTTATCCAGCTTCTAAGCAACCAACCTAGGACCTCCCTCATTCAGCCAGTAAGTCCAATGCCAGTCTTCACTACACAGATATCAATGTAGGTTGTTAAGAAAATGAGTTATCCTTGGCTGCAATCCAACTGCAAGGGCTGTGTAGGAAAGCCACAGGATACTTACAAGCGGGCAATAGAACTAAATGAACCTGAATTGAATCCAGGGTTCATTACTCATTCATCTTTGCCTCCTTTGAAAAGTATCAGTATCCTTGGCTCAATCTGAGATTTATGACCCCTCTTTTTTTGGTATCTGAGGACTTCAGGCCAGTCTATCACTGGATTCTGCTTTGTGGGAAGCAGCCTGGCTCTCCCCACCCCACCCCATCCCCAGCCTTACCTGAACTGAAGCCTCAGCATCTCAGACAAAATTCCAGTGAATTATCCATTCTGATCTGGCTACATACATCAACAGATTCAACGGACACCTTCTATAGGCTAAAAATTCTGCAAAGAATAGGATAAAGAAGCAGGAAAGCACGTGTGCCTTTATAGAGCCTGCATCTGCCTTTGTAGAGCCTGCGTTCTTGTGGAAGAGCAAATAACAACCAAACAAGTCATGTCATGTCAGAAAGTGGCTATGTCTTGGGAACTATAAAGCCAAGAAGGAAAGTAAGAGGAATTCCAGTTTTAAATGGTGTGGTCACATGGAAGACCTCACCAAGAAGCAGAAAGAATACAAGATGCTTCACATATTTTCAAGCTGTAATAAATGTTCACTGTTTACTGTCCAAAGGAAATTGTAGTTGCTGATAAGCTATGCACTCAGTTGTTTGCTCTCCATTACCCCCATAAGTAAAGAGGTTGGAAAGTTACTATCTGGATATTGGGTGCCATACAGCTGTCTGTTTAGCTGTTCTCACTACCAGCCTTCCAAGCCTGAGATACTGAGCATCTCTCATGGAGAACCAATCCACCTTGTGAAACAGACTCTGAACTCAAATATTTATCTTTCCTGAGTATAGTTACAGGTGTCAGTGAGACCAGATTTCTGACATCCAATATGGACTCCTCCATTGAAAAGAGCTTGGAAATAAGTAATTTCAGAGACAGTCATTTCCCTTGGGGTCATCTGCAGTTGGATGTCTTTGGTTTGATGCAGAATACATTGAGGCAGTAAATTAACTGAAATCTCAGGAGCTTAACAGAAGAGTAGTTTACTTCTTACTTGTATAATATCTACACTGGGCCTGAGTGGCCCTTGGGGACAGCTCTTCCCCACAAGGCCATCTACATATTATGACTCCATCAGCTCTACACAAGGCTTCCTCCTTCATGGTGGAGGGAAGAGAGTGCATGGTATTTCATATGTGTATGCGCCCATATTTCAGCCTGGAAGTGAAGAGTACTATTTCTGTAGATAAATCACTAGGCTACATCTAATGATGTGGTTTCATGGCCCCACTTGCTGAAAGTGAGATCATGTGACTAACTCGCTGCCAGGAAGGAAAGAGTCAGATATTGGAGAACATTAGCAATGTCAAACAGAATCACTTACCGCTACTCAGATATCTGGACAAGGCAACAGAAATGATTTCATCCCATATGCTCAGTACAATGAAAGCCAGTTCTATGCCCAAAGAATGAGTATAAGCTGTTTTCCCCAGAAGGTACCTGTAAGGGCTCCCTGAACAACCTTCCAGTACATACCCTGTGCTTTTTATTTTTTGTCACTGTGACACAAAGTAAGGACAACTGAGAAGAGGGAACCTAATTAAGAAATTTCCCTCATAAGTTTGGCCTGTGGAGCATTTTCTTGATGGCTAATTGATACAGGAGGGCCTAGCCCAGTGTACCATCCTTAAGCAAGTGGACCTAAACTATGTAAGAAAGGTAGCTAAGCAAGCCAGGGGAAGCAAGCCTGTAAGCAGCATTCTTCCATGGTCTCTGCTTCAGTTCCTGCCTCCAGGTTCCTGCCTCAGCTTCCCTTGATGATGGGATGTAACCTGTAAGCCAAATAAACCAATTCCTTCCCCAAGTTGCTTTTGATCAGTGGTTTATCACAACAGAAGGCAAACTAGAACATACCCCAAACAATATATGGGTATACACTACTAAAAAACCAACAAGGTTATTGCTTTTTATAGAGATAGGCCACAAAAATTACTGTGAAAAACCACAGAGCTATAGCTTATAAAACACGTTAATAAGTGAATATACAACTTCTTCCCCAAGAGCAGGGAACTAATTAGCCTCACTTGAGAGGTGTTTACAACATGATATAGCTACATGAAGCATAACTTCTGATTATACCTGATATTAAATGGACTCCCACAATTGGTCATGCGTTGGAGAATGCTTTCTGGAAGAGCCTAAGTTTTCTTTATCATGTTCCTTTTCTCACGTTATGAGAACATCTTCACAATTGCTTCTTGAGAGCTGTTTCAGTAAAACTTGTCTGGGCAAGACAGCTCAGTGTGTCAAACCACTTATAGCCAAAGCAAGATGACCTGCATTTCTACCCCAAGACCCATGATGAAAGGAGAGAACCAACTCCCCAAAGTTGTTCTCTGAACTCCATACACACTCTATGCTGTGTGCTCACCTACACTCACACATAATCATGCACAGACACACAATAATAAATAAGTAAAAATTTGCTTTCTAGGTTATTTTTCTGAGTAGAAAGGAGTGGGAACTACTTGATTCCATGATCAACAGAGATAAAACCTGCTTTGCTTACTATGTTACCTAGAGTGATGATAACATTCTTAATGCCTTCTTTATATCCTGTTATGCATGGGGCTTACTATACAGTTGGCCTTATGTCAATGACATCCTCGGTCTGACACTTCCTTCATCACTTCCCCTTATCTATCCACTCAAGGTAGAGGCTCAGTAGTTACTTAGCATTTCTAATATATTAACACCTACAAGAATGATTCTTGGACATCCAAAAGACTCACAAAATAGCTTCTGGAAGGACATATATATAGTACGTATATCTGTTCTCTGGACATGACATGGTCATTCCCATCTTGAAATCAGAGTAACTGTGATTACCCACATCAGACACTCACAACATCAGACCTACCTATTAATATTTTCTCATAAAAGAGGAGTGGAAGAGGCATCAGAATCCAGCCAACCTCACCCTCCTACCACTGGCTCAGCTGCATATAGCCCTGGAAAAGGTGCTAGAGCACAGGGGAGGTTGACTAGACTTGGGATTCTGGTGATGTGCTTTTCATGAGTTGACTGGGTGGGACTTTTGGGTTGTGCAGGTTCTCAAGAGTCATCTGGACTCCTGTAAGTAACCTTTCATCTGTGCTCTTGTAAGTAACATTAATAGAGTCAGGTGTGGTGGTGATTGCCTTTAATCTCAGCACTCAGGAGGCAGAGACAAGGGGATCCCTATGAGTCTGAGGTTAATCTGGTCTATATATGGAACTCAAGGTCAGCTGGGGCTACAGGAAGATTCTGTCACAATAAATACATAAATAAATAACTTAAATAAACATCATTAAATAAATAACATCAATAAATGAACTCGTTGACCAAGCTGGACTTATGTAGGTGTACTCATTGATTTTGTCTGTCTGTGTCCCAATATACAACATATTCTTCTTATTCTGTCAAGTTCCCTGGAGTTAGAACTAAAACTGTGTCTCAAGTAAACTCTTAATTCTTGGCACATGGGAACAGATAATCGCCATATATAATAAACCCACTGAAACTGGATAGAAATTCTGGTGTGAGCAAATATACATTTTCCTACAGAGTCTAAGGTTCTATTCAGATACTGAAACGATTCATTAAAAGTGGATAAACCACTAATAACCAATATTCCAACAGAGGATTAAAATTTTCTAACACCAGCTACCACAATACCATCTAAGGGGGCTAAATAGAGGCAGCCAGTACTCATCTCCTCCATAAAGAACCAAAGTAACAAGCTGCCTTTTGAGATGATTGACCATGGGAGAACACAGGAAATCAGCACGAGAGATAATCTCTGACATCTGTACCCTGGCTCTATAGCCAGAGGAAGACTCTCCCTTTGCTCCTCTCGAGTAGTTACTGAAAAATGCTGCAATCTGCACAGTCCAACGGCCTCTTGAGATAAGCCACCTGGTATCTGCAGAAAAGCCCTGTTTTGGAAAGATATCACATCATCTTCCTGAAAACGTTCAGGGTGCCATCTCAGGAGTCATGCTGACAAGGAGCTGTTGTCTGAGTATGGACTGCTTTGGGAGTCATGAACCTCTGCAAATCCCCATCTCTAGGACACAAATTCCAAAGCACTGGTTTAGGAGGGGTTGACTCGCAAACTTAACATGGCCCAGTACAGTGACTACAATTTAAGCCCACTGAGCATCTGTCACTCTAGGGAATGTTACTGCCACACAGAAGGAATGGAGAACAGTCTGATTAGGATACTTGTTCTCCAAGACCAAGGGCTTGACCAGCCTTGTGTGCAATACAGGCGCAGGAATGAGAACCTCAGCGATGTGATAGCCTAAGGAGGGGAAGTTCAGCATCAAGGGCTTAGAAAAGCAAGAAAAAAAAACCAAACCCAAAATTAGTAGAAGGAGAGAAACAAAATCAGAGCAGAAATAAATAGATTGCAAAACACATTTCTTTGGTAAGCTAAACAAAACTGACAATCTTTAGCTGGATTAATCAAGAAAAAGATAAGACTTGAATAAATAAAATCAGAGATGACAAGGGAAACATTTGAACTGAGACCACAGAAATGTGAATGATTACTTAGCTAATAATCTGATAAACTTATGAGAAATGTATATTTCTAGACACATATGACCTACCAAAATTTAACCATGAGGACATTAAAGAAAATCTGAATAGACCAATAAGTCAGGGCATTGGGTCCGTAATAAAAAGTCCCCCACATAGGAAAGACCAAGATTGGGTGGTTTCATAGATGAAATTATTGAGCTTTTAAAGAAGAACTCATTCCAATTTTTTCCAAGTATCCCAAAGAATTTAAAGTGAGAGAGCCCTCCAAAGTCACTCTACACGGCCCGCACTACCTTGTTATCAGGGCCTGACAAGGACACAGCACAAAAAGAAAAGCATAAAGCAGCATTGTGTCTGAGGAAGAAGATGTGAAAAATCTCAACAGACTGTGAGCAAATGGAATTAAATGGCACATCGAAAAGATCATTCACTCTGACCAAGTCAGTTTCCCAATAGGATGAACAGCAGAAAGAAGGATAAAAAAGCATACTATTTTTCAATATTTGTGTCAAATCATTTGATAAAATTCAGCAACCCTTCATGATAAAAACCCTGAACAAATTAGGTATACAAGGATCATGCCTCAACATACTAAAGGCCATATATGACAAACCCACAGCCAACATCACACTAAATGGGGAAGTCTCAAAACAGTTTAAGATCAGGAACAAAACAAGGGTGTCTATCCTCACTTCTCCTAATACCAACAGTTTTAGAGTGAGTGAATAGGCAGCAGTAAGACAGAAAAGGGGTACGAATAGGAAGGCAGGAGTCAAATCATCCCTGTTTTCAGATGATATTATTTTCTACACAGAAATACACAGAAAATAAATTAGTCTCCAGGAAAGCTACGTGTGGCTGTGCACACCTACAAGCCCAGCACTGTCCCCAGCACTGTGCTGATGGAGTCAGGAATACTGAGTTCAAGGTCCGCCAGAGCTACATAGAGAACCTGAAGACAGCCACTCCCCATCAAACAAAGACCATTAGAACTAAACAAATCTACTAAAGTATCTTGATACAAAACCAACATGCTCAAAGCATTAGCTTCTATACAACAATAATGGAGTTTTTGAGAAAGAAATAATGAAAACAATACCATCCACACAACTATTTAAAAACTTTATCTAGGAATAAGTTAAACTAAGAAAGTAAATGACCTCTACAATGAAAATTGCAAAATGCTGAAGGAAAACAAATGAATACATAAAACACAGAAAGACCTCCTATGACAATGGATTGAAGATCATACACATGCCTGTATTCCTCAAAGCTACCCACAGGTTTATTACACTCTCTCTGTTGATACACCAAAGAAATTCTTCATAGAACTGATTTTAACATTTATAAACAAGACTGTGAATAACCTAAGCAATCTTGGACAACAGCAACCAAAACAACCCCACAAAACTGGAGACCTCATACTATCTGATTTCAAGACACAATAGAGTCAAAGCAATCATAACAGCATGGTAATGACATAAAAACAAACCCATATCAAGCGATAAATCAAGGGATCAGAGTAGAGGGCCCAGAAATAAACCCACACATCTACAGCCAACTGATTCTTGTCAAATATGTAAAACAGCAAACATGGTAGAAAGGACAGCCTCTGCAATAAACAGTGCTGGGAAAACTGGATATCCACATACTATTAAATGGAATTCAACCTCACCCTGAACAAAACATCAACTCAAAGTAGATCCAAGTCCTAAATATGTCCTAAAACTATGAAACTACAAGAAAACATGAGGAACATTTTAAGGCATTGATTGAGGCAATAAGAGCCCCCAAATACAGGAAATAAAAGGACAAACAGGTTTACATCAGCCAAAAAGCAAACTACCAGGGGAGTAAAGAAACAGCCTATAGAATAGGAAGAAATATGAAGAAATGTTTGCCAACAATTCATCAGTCAGAAGGTAAATAAAATGTGTAAGTACCCAAAATTAATAAAAGGAAAAACATATAAGGAACTGAAAATATTAAGAAAAATGAATAAGCTAATAGAAAAATGGTACAAATAACACTTCGTAAAAGAAAAACAAATGGCCAACATTACATGAAAAGTGTGCATTAGACAGTGAGATCCGAATTAAGACAACAAAGAGATAACTTTGCACCCATTAGAATGACTACGATCAAAATATTCAAAAATATACCAATGAGGAGGTTGTAAAACGGGCTTTCAAACAGGGTTGGCAGGACTGTGAATTAGTACAGCCATATGGAGAACAGCATGGCCGTCCCTCACAAAACTAAAATGAGATCTATCACATGGTCAAGCTGTGCCACCTCTGAGTATTCACCTACAGGAATACAAATCAGCATTCCAAAGAGAGGCTTGAAAGGATTTGCACTATTCATAGCAATGAGGATATGGAATCAGCTGAAGTGGCCACCAATAAATGTGCAGAGAAACAAAATGTGGGGTGCCAACCCAATGCAGTACTGAACCATTAAAAACAGAGGCCTCCCCTTTGCAGAGAAATGAATGGACCTGGAGCTTGTTAAGTCAAGGAAGTCAGACACCAAAAGAAAAGTATGTCACGTTGTCCTATGTGGAAGCTAAAGGGCCAGCCTGGAAGTAAAATAGTCATGAGGACAGAAGCTTGAAAGAATGGAAAGGGAGGAGGTCTGATCAGGGCATGCTACATGTATGGATGAAAATATTACACTGACCTCCATTAATAGGCAGAATTAATACATGCTAATATTAAAGAAACTATGTACTTGAGAGTTAAACTCAAAACAGTCTGCCACATTTCTAAAAATAAATGGAGACAGAATGCCATATTTTCAGTATTTATCTATTAATCGTCTAACATATTTCCTGTATATCTACAATTCAAAAAGTATTATGAAAGTCTTTTCTGAGTCAAACAATTAGATGTCATAACATTCTTCACAGAATAAGAAAAACTTTTGCATGTGTACACGCATAAATTTTCTCATTTTTAATCCTGTATTTATATTATAGAGGAAAACTTTTCTCTGGGGCATAGTTTTGTCTTTAGTGTTCTTTGAAACTGCAATATTCACTTTAGAAAATATTTGAATACTTGTTCATTATGATGTGCTACTTATGACGATACTAAAGCATACTTAGCAGATGACTTTTTAAAAATTTAATCATGTTTCTCACTCTTAAAACTCTAAGTGGACCCATAATTCTATTTTGATTGGTATAAGAAAGATCTGCAAATATTGCAGATTATTATTATGACTGGTACGAGGACCATGCATATATGCACTGATACTTCTATTATATGTATTCATCTATTTATTACATAAATGCATACTGACCTTGGCCTATGTCTGGGTGATACAGGTCAAAGTGGACAGTTTCTGTTGTCCTCAAGCTCGCAATATCTATGGAGAATACTGACAAAAACGTGCCAAATAGACAAGCTAGGTTTTTCAGGCAACAATCAATGCCATGAAACAGATTAGGATAATGTAACTCAAAGAAATTAAAATAAGCATACTTTAGGGTGGTTAGGAAAGACATAACCACCATTCCTAAGCAAAGGCTCAGCAAAGTCATGCAAAGACATGATGGTGATTTTTCAAAAGAGATGAAAGAGATGGAAAGAGCCCAGAGAAAAAATGATCTGAATACTTAAAAGCTAATGTGAAGAGATCATAGAGAACACCCACTGCAGTGGGGCAGTTTGATATTGAACCACTTAAGTACAATTCAGACAGTTGAAAGGTTCTGTGTAATGATATGATCTCATTTCTCTGTTTTCAAGATCCTGCTATTTGATTGAGGAAAGGAGTTGGCAGGCAACAAGAGTGGATGTAGGACAAGCACTTAGTGCAGGGAGGAAAGAGTGAGGCTTGGACTCAGGTGTGAGCAGTTGAACTAGAGTCAGATGGGGAGTGCATATACAGGTAGAGACACAGCAGGTGACACTAACAGTAGAGAACGGAGGACAACTGTGGGTGGTTCTGTAACTTCTCTTATGAAGCTGTATTTATTAGGAGGCTGTCAACAGGATTTTATTACACCTCTTCAGCTTTACCATTTTGGAAAGGGCTTGGAATACAGTCCTCTGTGTGTGTGTGTGTCTGTGTGTGTGTCTGTGTGTGTCTGTGTGTGCTTGCACCACAAGTGCACATGGGTGAGCCACAGACTGACATTGGGTGTTCTCTTCATTCTCCACCTTATTTTTTGCGACAAGATTTCTCACTGAACCTAGAGCTCATTGGCTTAGCTAGGCTGACTCAGTCAACTCCAGGGGTCCACTTGTCTCTCCCTCACCAATGCCGGGACTGCAGGTGCACACCACAACGCCTGGCTTTTCAGTTCTGGGAACCGAACTCAGGTCTTCATGCTTATAAGGCAAGCACTTCACCAACTGAAACATTTCTCCAGCCCCTGGTTCACCCTTAATAAATGTTTTCTAGGTGATAAATGGATAAGCAAAGGCAAGAATAAATGGAATACAGTGGTCTCTCTGTTCCCATGGAAAGGGGAAACAGGACAAAGAAAAACTCGCAGTGCTTGCAGTGACAGCCACTGTTCTGGCCAAGTTATTAAAACATAATCTCTCAGATCTAGTCTAAGGAAGAAGGTAGATGGAACGTGTCCTATGAAGACCTAAGAAATAAAAAACTTGTTTTGTCATTTTAATCCAAAAGACAACCAAAAATTAGCTAGGAAAAGCACCATGCTAACTAGGCGTTACCAAGTACCACTCCACCCCTCCATAGGAGACTCCTAACTGTTCACAGGGGAGCCTTTCTGTTGCCCCTCCCCCATTATTATTCTGTCTTCCTTTTCAGGAATAGATATTGGTCCTACAGGTTCTTCTGGTTAATAAGATCATTTAAATGTTCATTGACATTATCTTTAAGGTCTGAAATTAAAGCTTTTACCAGTTTGTCTGCAGACTTTATGTCGTTGAATTTTTCTCTACACTGACTCATCTAAATACTTTTGTTCTAAATTATGACAAACTAAAATTGAAATTGAAGATTTTTACATATCCTCTTCCATATCATCTCCAGGAGAGTTTCTTCATCAGCACTGTTAAGTAAGCAATGAAAAGATGAAAAGTTTCCCCTGATGATAACAAATGCTAGTGTTATGTTTAGTTATAAAAATCAAGGATTCATGCCCCAACAATACTCAGCTCCTCTGCAATAAATGGAAAATCCATTCAGTACATGTCTGGTGCCTAGCACACAGTAGGGGCTTAATAAAATGGTCACCAATCAGCTGAATAAATCAGTTAATTAAAGCATTTTTGACACAGCATACATTTATGCCATTTCAACAAACATGCCAGCCAGCCTTAAAACACCTTTAGAATTGATTATGGGCAAAGCTGTTAACATCTTAGTTCGTGGAATCCTCACCCTGGACTGAGGCTGAAGTAATTCCTGAGTATGCCTCTTTCTTGGCCCTGTTATCTGTCATGGATCAATTCTCAATATTGTTGCTTAAGGACAAAATGCATAGGTCAAGTTCACTAAGGCACAGTGAATATGTGATCATTGTATGATGGGCACAGATACCCATAGAACAAGTGTAGGGACTGATTTTTCTAATCTAGTTTTGAGGTTTCTGTTGAGAGTGGCCATAGCAAAAACTGCCACTCCCTAGGGGAGCAAAGTTGCACTGGGGAGTACTCCAGAAAGACAAGAGGTAGACAAGAAGACATGAAACACAACAGTCTAAAGGACCCAACACTTCCTAAAAGTCCTGAGGGCATTAAGCTAGGAGTTAAATACTGTTCAATCTAAGACTGTTGATAGGTCTTCACTGTAAGCGTCCTTTAACATTTACTTTTCCCTCAACCTAAGCTGTTGATAGCAGAACAATTTGATCCTTTGTCTGATAGCTGCCAGGTACTGTCTTTGGGCAGCAGCCCAAAGCTATCAACTGAGCAGCCCATATTTTTACCACTGGCCAGTCTGCCATCATAGCATCATAACTTAAAAAAAAAGTCACAGATGCCTTGGAAAAACTATCTTGTAGCTGCAAGGAGCATGGAGACCACAGCTGCCCAGCAAGCCATAAACTGCAGCTTCAGGAAGCCTTGTTCAGTTCAGCTCCAGCTCAAACAGAACCAGAATACTTAACTTCAGCCTCAGTGACCTGCAAATAGCCCCATCCACAGCTGTTCCAGACCTAGTAACAATCTTCAAACAAGGCCTTGTTGTATAAAACTATTCCTGGGAAGAAATGAGCAACCATCAACTCACCCCAGATAGGAAACCAATGACAGACCAAAGTCAAGATAACACCAAGGTCCAAGTTGGTGAACCAGTAAGAATTACTGGAGTTACTTACAGGAGTATAGGTGAGAAGTTACTCACAGGAGCAGAAATGGCTCACAGAGAACAGGAACACCAAAGCCCAGCCCAGCCCAGCATGGGTGTCAGCTCACAAAAGCAGGAAACCCAGAGGCACTGCACAACCTTCAGGCAGCTTAACAGGCAGGAGAGGGTCCTTTCCAGGTAGCTCAGCCAGTCTGAGCCTCTTCCAGGCAGCTCAGCTGATTTCACTTGCTTCCAGGTAGCTCAGGTGGCCTGAGCTTCTCCCAGGTGGCTGGTCTGGTCTGAGGCTTCTCTACAGGATGGAATACTTCACCTCCCTTCAGACCTGTTGTTTATTCAGATCCCCTTCAAGATGGAAGGTTTTATCTGGAAGGAAATTGCAACAAAACAGGTCTGTATAGAGGAATGGACTTCCCCAGCGACTCAGCAAAAAAGCTATTAATTGACAAAAAATAGGCTATGCTTACATAAGGTTTGGAATTGATAAAGTCTTTATGTCAGGCTGGTGGAACTGCATGTAATCTGGGTAATGACTTTTACAATATGGACATATCTGAACAAATGACTTTTACCTAACCTTGCAACCAAAAGTGAGTCTTAGTTTATTCATAATGTAGACATGCTTACTGAGCCTTGAGCTTCTTTTGTAGCCTACAGCTCATTATCTTCTCTGCCCTGGACCCCAAATAATGAATAAATGAATGTTTGTGTAAATGTTATAGATATATTCGAAAGCACAGAAAATAGCGTGTTGCAAACAATAAATGAAATAAATTGATAGTATTTCTGTGTAATTGTGAACATGCTGATCTAAGTCAGTAGGGATCAGAAAGGGCAAAATTCTCTGATAAGGGGATGACTTTACTTTGCTATTTAACACTAGATGTGCTGCTTTCAGTGACACAGTTCTGAAAGAAATTTGAAGGAACAGGTTCTCAGCAGATCAGGTCCACTCTTGGCTTAAAATGGTTGCTAAGAGTCAGGCTGTTTTTCTTCAGACATAACTGCTATAATATGGCATTGCATAGTAACCACTGCAAATCTGAACATAAGCTCCTCTCATCTTTTTTCTGGTTATATGTGCAGGCTACATTCAGTCTTGTTTTGTCAGGCTGGGAGGCATCTCTCTTGTTCAAGATACCCTCAAATTTCCAACATTAGACCTCCATACAGCCTTCTTCTGAGTACCTTTTGTCTAGTTCTGATCTTTATCATGAGAAGAGCAGACCAAGCTGATGGTACAAAAAAGCTGACAAGAACCCAGGGCTTCTAGCCCAAACCACAGCAGCCGCACACCAGCCAGGAAGCAG
The DNA here is from genome assembly GCF_000622305.1 of Nannospalax galili. Taxonomy (NCBI): domain Eukaryota; kingdom Metazoa; phylum Chordata; class Mammalia; order Rodentia; family Spalacidae; genus Nannospalax; species Nannospalax galili. The sequence continues at coordinate 3,470,267 of NW_008337842.1, read as the reverse complement.
TAGGAGAGTTCCAGAGAGTCACCAGCACCTAAGGCTATGAGTACCCCAGGCTGGAACACTAGGAAGCAGCTGGAAAGCTTCAGAAATCAACTGGGGATATAATCTGGAAGAAACTGAAACTATGGAAGTTAAGAGGCTTTGAAGGGCCAAAGAGGAGAGAAGAACTGCAAGGCCAGGATGCTAGAAAATTGTGAGGGCCGTGCCAAGGGAGAAGCCAGTCAGGTCTTAACACCCAAAGCACAAGGGCTGTAACTCTTGGCTGAGAGTGTGGGTACTCTGAGCCCTTCCAATGTCTGAGTTTCATAACAAAGCCTTTGGATTTGGAAACCAGGCCTATGAACCTCTGGAACTCAAATCAATCAACACTAAGGGAGCTGCCCCTTGTGATTCCTTTCCTGGTAAAGCAAACAAATCCCCTACACAGGTCTTTGCAATAAAATGAAAATGTAACAAAAAAGAAATGTATTTACTCACCAGTCCCAGAAAGGTTAGGTCTGCAGATAGAAGTTCAGTAACAGTGCTCAATCAGCAGGGAGAGAAAGAGCAGGAGCAGGAGGAGACCCCCTGACCTACACTGAAACCTGTAGGCCTATGGGTGTTATCCTCTAGGCTTTCCCACGTGAGCTGTGGATTGAATCCTAATTTGCTTCTCAGTTGCTGTCATGAACACCATGACTAGAGGCAGCCTGGGGAGGAAATGGTTTATTTGGCTTACTGGTTTACAGCCCATCATTGAGGAAAGCCAAAGCAGGAACTCGAGGCCAGAACCAAAGTCAAGACCCCACAAGGAACACTACGTACTGGCTTGCTTCTTTTCCCCGACTTCCTCACCTACCGTTCTTATACATTCCAGACCTATCTGTCTAGGGATGGCACTCCCTACAGTGGGTTGGGCCGTCCTACATCAATTAGCAATTGTGTTCCCACAGACATGACCACAGGACAGTCTGATTGAGGTTCCCTCTTACCAGGTGACTCTAGGTTTGTGTCTACTGACAACTGAAGCTAGCTATGACAGCTTAAAGGAAACACAGGAGAACTTATTTTCGTGACTTGGGTATCAGTCATTAGAGTTATTCATGATCAGCAGCTGTAGAGTGTTAATTCCGGGTCAGTGAGATGAAGAGAGGACTTCTTCACTGCTCACACGGGACAAACTTATATCTGCCTAAAAATGGATACCAGGGTGGGAACTGATATAAACTTATGACAGCAGGTAGTACAGAAATGAGGTATAAAACTTGAAATTTATCCAGCAGAAATGAAATGGATGATTGAGGCAGCACACCTGGGCATGGAAGTCCATCACTCACAGGTGGAGTGACTCAATAGGTGGGTGTTTGGTGCTCAATAATTGCCTCGCCACAAAGGTTCTCTGAATAGAAAACTTTGAGGCCAATTTCACAAAATTTGTTTTTATAGCATTATAGAAGCACGCATGATTATTATAAAATAAATTAAATTTAAATTTGAATTCTCCCTCATCTTTTCCCTCTTCCTACCTAACCCATTATACCCAATTCAAATGGCCTTGAAGACCATATTACCCACAGAATGGCATTGTCCTTTTATACATTGTGATGATGCATTCATAATCTTTTCCCTTATGTATGCTGGGCTGTATTGCATATCTCCTGCAACCTGCCATATTTAGTTGACAGTAAGTTGAAGATATTCTAGGTCAGTAGAGAGAGGTGCTTTTCTCTCTCTAATAGGCTTTACATATGATTTTGTAAGTTGCTTCTGGGGTTTTGTTATTAGTGCTGTTGTTTTGCTATTAGAAATAGCACTTAGTGAGCATTTTCACACTTACTTCTTTGTGCATCTATCTGGAAGATGAATTTTTAGAAGTGGAATTGCTGGGTTAAAGGGTGGGCACGTTCAAAATTTCAATATTGCCAATTGGTTGTGCAAAATGATTGCATATTTTCTCAGACACTCTTTAATGAGGACTTTTTTCCTGAAAAATGAAAGTAGAAAAGATGGAGGGTAAAACCAGAGACCTTGACTGAAAATGTACAGCAAAGAAACAGCAAAACAATGGCAAGGCCAGCGCACCACCCTGCCTGGACGTGCTGAGTCTTAGGCCCAGCAGGAGAACCATGAGGCTGCTGGTTATTAAACACTTAGCGTGTCAGGACTTGAGGAGCCAGTTTCTCAGTAATAGATACTTTCAAAAAGATGGAAGGCTTCATGGGGGGAACATCTTCTAATCTACCTTGCTGGGTTTTGTCCAAGGATCTCTGTACTTCACTCCAGGAGAGGAGAGGCCATTTGGACAAGGTTTTCTTTCAAAAACAACAAGTACAGAATGTTTGAGTGGTAGTAATTTAATTCTAACACCCCTCAGAATTCCCAGAAGAAACAAGATCCAGCCCAGTAGATGATTGAGTCATTCAGGCGAAATGGGGTTAAAGGAGTTGACATCAATAAATTGGCTCTTTCTGGCCTTCCTTAGCTGTATTAATAAAAATGGCACAAAATATCTTAACCCTATGCTTGTCAAGTTGTAAAGCAATACGTAGCCTTTTCCCTGCTTGGATTTCCTAAAAGAAAAATGAAAAGAGAGCCGAACCCAAGATAAAAGTCCCCAAAGTACCACTACCTGCTGCCAAGAAACTTTCTTCTTGAAAAGCAAAAATAAATTAAGTTTGTAAAGGAAATACAAATCCCAGATGCAGGAAAGCATGCTGCTGGTATTTTCTCACATCACCTCCACCATGTAAAAAGCTAGCAACTCTATTTCCACCCTCTCCCTTTCCTGGTATCCTGATCTGTCAGCTTTTCCCTCTTTGAGGAACATGTTTCAGTAATCTATCCCCATGAACCCCAAGTGCTCCATACCAGCCTGATGAAATGTCGGTCAAAATGCTACAAATGAGTCAGGCATGGTGGCTTCATGCCTTTAATCCCAGTACTCAGGAGACAGAGGCAGGCAGATAGCTGTGAGATCAAAGCCAGCCTGGTTTCCATAGTGAGTTACAGGCCACCTGGGGCTAGAGGGAGAACCTGTTTCAAAAAAATTTCTACAAATGAGAAATCTGTAAGATTGTGGTTAGATTCTTACTATCATAATAGCTACATTCTATAAAGTGACCACATACACAGAGTTAAATACTGGATTCTGCTCAGTAGAAATACTGCTGCTTCTATGGAGATGCTTTTCTGTAAGCCAGTGCTCATGTTTTCATCAGTAGATCAATACATAAGCTTGTTTTTTATGTTTCTGTTTAAAGATGTCTAATTTAATGTATTTTTGATTCAGTTACATTCAGCACCATAACACATGTCTGAATGAAGCTTATCAAGCGTATGTATTTGCTCTGAAAGGTATACACAGCCTACTCAGAAATACCAAGCCACTTCAGCACTACACTGGTGGACACTATAAATCATATTTTGGAAAATATGGCAGCGAATACACATTTTAAAAAGACACGCAGGGCTAAGAGACAGCTCAGTCAGTAAAGTGTTATTCAAGCATGGGGACCTGAGTTCAATCTTCAGTACCAATATCAAAATTTGGGTGTGGTGGCAAATGCTAAAATCCCCATGATGGGGAGTAGAGCTGAGCAAATCCCTACTCGTCAGCCTAGCCTAATCTGCCATCCCCAGGCCCCAATGAAAACTGCTGTGTCCAACAGGGTGAATGTCTCCTGAGAACAGCACTGAGGTGGACCTCTGGCCTCGACCTGCACATGCACATATGTGTGCACATGCGCACACACGTGAACAAGACCTGTATCCACACAACATGTGTACTCATACACTAGCACACACACAAGACACTTGTTTATGGAATGAACGTGACATGTTACCTCACTGGAGCGTCACTGACACTGTGTTGAACAACTCAGGCTTTAGCCTCTGTGTTTGTAAATGCCCATGAAAGCACTACAGTATTGATTTGGGGTTAGAAATTTTAACAGGAGTCCAAAATCCTCAGTGCCAAATCTGGGGATATTAAGAATTAACTGTTTTCTTCTCAGGCCAGGACACATTGCCCAGAGAGCAATCCACTCCAGCTCTGCCCTTCCCTAGTCCTCTAGGTATGGCACAGTTTGGTGTGGAGGCTCCAGCAAATGGATCCTCTTTGCAAATGTGCTGAGAGGTGTGAAATAAAATGTGAAGATACCCCTCCCAGCCTACCTCCCTGTTCTCAATATTGAGGGAGAAACTGGTTCATAAATTTGTAATTAGAGATGGAATGTGGTATCACTATGGGCTAATGAGAAGAAAGAGACAGTAAGTAACATGTAAAAATGCCTCCTGGTGGCGCACGCCTTTAGTCCCAGGACTCGGGAGGCAGAGGCAGGTGGATCTCTGTGAGTTCTAGTCCAGCTGGGACTACAGGGAGACCCTGTCTCAAAAAGACCAAAAAAAAATAATACCTCCTGTAGCTTTCCTTAGCAATCATTTTGCTTAACTAATGTCCCTCCCTTGTAGCTTAGCATGAAATTAAAAGGAGATGTCAGAATATAATTGTCAGAGTTGGCAACTAAAAACACAAGATATCCAGTTACATTTGAATATTGGATGCACAACAAATGAATTTATAGTGTTTATACGGTGTATCTCACACTATACTAAGTACCTTATGCTTCAGTCTCACCTTGAAAAGTAAAAATGTCAATTATATGTCTACGTGCATATCTCATCTAACATCTAGATGTTCAAAAACTTCTATAGGCTGAATCTTCAGGTTTTAAATTGGATGCTTGTTGGTTTTGTGATCTATGACTAAGAAATTCCATCTCCGTTTTCCCTACCTTTAACATTTCTAAAGTAACTTATCCACAATTTGACGCTTCTCCTGTTTACTAACTTCAAAATCAAGCAACAATGGGTTTGAATGACAAAAACATGAAGTTCAGAAGCCTGGCCCACTCCAACTTCTTTCAAATGGCTTTGTATTGATTTCCTTTCTTTTTAAATTTTTTTATTTTTTAAATAAAAGCATTAGGTTCCATTATGGCATTTTCAAACACGGTTTGTTTTTGCTGACCTTCCCCACACCCTCTTCCCCATCCTCCTGTCCATCCTCCTGTCCATCCTCCTGTCCCCTTTGTATCCATCCACCCCAGTAGCTGCCTCTCTGCTCTAATGTCACACGTGTTTTAGGGCACTGCGCCCCCCCCCCACTTCCCTGCTTCCTCAGCACTTGTTTTTGACTCTCTCATGCAAACACGGTTTGTTTTTGCTGACCTTCCCCACACCCTCTTCCCCATCCTCCTGTCCATCCTCCTGTCCATCCTCCTGTCCCCTTTGTATCCATCCACCCCAGTAGCTGCCTCTCTGCTCTAATGTCACACGTGTTTTAGGGCACTGCGCCCCCCCCCCACTTCCCTGCTTCCTCAGCACTTGTTTTTGACTCTCTCATGGTCTCCTTTCTGGTTCCATGACCTATGTCTACATATAAGTATATATATATATATATATATATATGTGTTGTGTGTGTGTGTGTGTGAATGTGTATATATATATATATATGTATATATATATATGTATGTATGTATATATAATGCCAAAGCCCACATGTGAAACAGAATATTTGATTTTTTTCCTTCTGAGTCTGGGTCACTTCCTTAATATCATTCTCTCCAAATCCATCCATGTTTCTGCAAGTTTCATAATTTCATTTTTCTTTATAGCTGAATAAAATTCCATGGTGCACATGTACAACATTTTCATTATCCATTCATCTCTTGATGGATGTCTAGGCTGATTCCATTTCCTTACTATTGTGAATAGTAAGTACATCGATAAACATGGATGTGCGAATATTTCTGTGTTTGGATAAAAGTCCTTTGGGTATATACTTAGGAGCGATATGATTGGGTCATATGATTGTTCTATTTTTAACTTTTTGAGAAATTTCCATACTGATTTCCATAATGGCTGCACCAGGTTGCACTCCCACCAGCAGTGAATAAGGTTCCTCTTTTCCCACACCCCTACTAGCATTTTTTGCCTTTTTGTTATGACAGCCATTCTGACTGGGGAGAAATGGAATCGCAAAGTCATTTCATTTGCATGCATTTCCCTGGGCTGTGAATCGCTTAAAAAAATATTTATTATCCATTTGTGTTTCTTATTTTGAGGACAGTCTGTTCATTAGCCCATTTGAGAATTTTCTTAGTTTTCACACTTGAGAACTTGGTGGCAGCAAAATAATAACAACACAAATGAAAGACATTTGTTCATTCATCCAACAAATATTTATATACTGCGTGACTGAAATGGGTTAGTCATTTTTCTAGGCACTAGAGAAACAGCAATAAAGAAAACCTAGATAAATACCCTCTCCCTGCTCTATTACAGCATACATTCGAGGACAATGGAAGATAGAGGGATAGATGGATAATGATGCATGGATAGATACAACAATTCATTGATCTTGGTTGACTTTAACACGTAACATTTTCTCTATCAGGAAAGAAGTTTAGAGCTGACTACAATATGAGCAGCCTGATCATTCATCAATACTTACTGAATTTCTCCTATGAGTCAGGCACTGTCCTAAGTACTAGGAATATAGTAAACAAAGTAAGAAGAGAAAACTTCCTTCCAGGCCACATTTATACTTACAGGTGGCCAACAAACCATAAAGAGCAAAGGGAAGAGACAGCTGATTTTAAATAGAGTAGTCCCAGTGGGCCTTAAGGAGATAGCTTAAGTTATGCTCTATAAAGAAGTGAGGATTGTCCAGGCAAGGGAACCAGCAGGTGCCAAGATTACATAAAACAGTGAGGAACTCAGTGTGGCCGAGGCAGGGTCTGCTGTAGGGAGAAGAGCTGCTGATCCAGAAAGCCGTGGATGAGTGGCTAGGTACGTAAAGGGAAGGGAAGAGACAGAAAATGTTCCACGACCGTTTGCTTTTAACCTCCAGGAGACAGGAAGTTCATTGGAGGGTTCCAAGCACAGAAATGCTGCAGTCTGAGATTTAAACAAGTTCTTCCTGACTGCTGCATAGCAGACCATAGCAAAGCCAAGGCAACTTCTGAACACAAGTCATTAGTTTGGCAGTAAGTGCAAAACACATCATTGAAACTGCTGAGTCAGCCCACCTACTGCTGGTGGGCTCTCCCTCCTGGTTCTTACATTCCTTTGTCTAAGAACAAAATTAATGACAGAGCCAGGGGCGAGGAAGTGGCAGCTGCAACTTGGAACAAAGTGGCTCCAGCTGAGACACAATCTAGCCAAGAAGGCAAGACCCATAGGGTGACTCTTAACTTATGCTCATATCATTACTTTAGGGAGCTTTTTCAAGTGCAAGCAAAACCATGCCCATAGACATTCCACACGCAGTGTTTCAGGGTGGGATTTTTTTTATTAAGTCTCCAAGTGATTCTAACGTGGCCAAAGTTCAGAACAACTGATGGAGCCCATTGTAATCTAAGGCCACAGAAAGAGCAAGTGGTTATATATCCATTCATCACACATTCCCCAAATATTTACTCTGCTCGGCTAGGAGACACACGGCCTAGCACGTAAAGTGTTCAGTGACTGTTACATTTTACTAATATTAACAATGATGAGGGTTGAAGGCCTCTGCCTAGAGAGGAATATGACCAGATCTGTGCTTTGGAAGTTTTGTCTGGCAGAAATAGGTAAGAAAGCTGTACTTAGAGAGAGAACTTGGGAGAATGGTCAGAGAGGGTCTACATCTTCAGCATGTGTCAGAGTCATCTGGGACCAGAGGTGGGGTTGTTAAACCAAATTGCTGGGCTCCACCCCCCAGAACTTGATTCAGAGGATTTAGAGAGGCACAATTGACTTTGCTTTTCTGACACATTTCCTGGTAATGTCCATGCTGCTGGAGACCACACTTTGAGACCTACACTGTGTTACCATTGGCTGTGGTAGTCAGGTAAGAGATAAAGAAGCAAATGGAACAGACTGAGATGTTATTAATGTTACAGCAGAATGACCAGAGGAGGGTGGAGAAGTCCATGGTGAAGCTGCAACCAAGACATGTGAAGTTGTCCAAGACGATGAACAAACTCCTTTCTAAAGCATTCATTTTCACCGCTTTGTAAAAAGTAAAAAGATGTCCTTTCTTTTCCCTATACAGGTTCTATGCACCCCCCAACCTGTGCAACCCAACTAAATAGTACAATGAATTCCAATGGTTTATTTGTGTCATCAAATAAAAGAATGCCTGCCAATATCTGTTGGGCTAATATTATAGCTCAATTGCAGAACATCTTGTAGCAGTTATTTCTAACATGTTCTGGAATCTGAACTTAGGGTGCTTAGTTTTTTAACCAACCCACATTTGAAAGGTTATTATGCCTGCAGAAGAATGTATAGCAGATGCAGGCCAGGGGATTCATTGTCTGATACCAAAATGATTTCAATAATCTATAGCCTCAAATGATTCCAGTGCAATAAATGTTATGAAGACTGTTGACCGACTTTTCTGGTAACAATAAAAATAACCATGTATTTTTCAAGCAGGGATAGGGTGACAGGTCCATTCATGTAAAGTAATAAGTTGATGTAATGTTGAAGCAATGGTTAGTAGACTTAATCATCTATTAATTTGGAAAAATGATAGAGACATCTTTTTATTTCTTGCTAGCATGGTGTTCAGATTCTCTTCCTCATGTTACCTGTTTGGAAAATGCATATTCCTAGGACTGGCCTCCAGCTTTCTGAATATCTGTCTGGGATATCTATCTCAGAATCTACATCTAAAATTACGACCATAGGTTTAAGACCCAGTGAGAAGTAATATACTCTGAGTCCAAACTGCACCCAGTCAATGCAAATAGTTTGAGCAAGGAAGTTTCACAAGAATCTGGGTTTCTACATGTTTATTTCTATATGCAGTTAAATGCTTAATCAACAAATTTCAGAGCAGGGAAAGAGGCTCACCGGGACCAACACTAGCACTTTATTGTTAATATGAAATGGAAACACCCCTCAATCCTGTGCCAATTAAGTGATCATCTTGTTTATTTATCATCCTCTGTTTTGTGGCTATCACTATATCAAAAATTTTATACTCACCAGACAATTGCTTTGCTTGCCAACCACTAATTACATATTTGTTATCTAAAAAAATCTAGGTTAGGTCAGTCTAAGCAGGGATCCTGAAACCCTCTTCTTCCATAGGTGCTGGGTAGACAGTCTGCACTTAGGATGGAACAAACATTTCAACTTTATCACAGTGCAAAAATAGCCAGCATTCAGTAGAAAATGCACTTTGAATTTCAGATTTTGATGTTTTCCCATGCTCATGATACAGAATCCTATCCTCTCTCATGATGCGGGAAATAAAGAATCACAGGTTCATAAGGGAGAAAACTGATATACTACAGGTCACTGTGGTGTTAAGCTGAGATGTTAGGTAGGTCAGTCAGTGCATTTTGACTTAGGGTATTTTTCAATTTGTGATAGATTTTCCAGGATGCAGCCCAATTTTATGTTGATTTCTGACACACTTTCTCTCTTCCTGATGCTAATGCTGGATGATTCTCATTATTTCTTTTCCACTTCTCATTTACCTCAATGGAGGCATAACTAACATACAATAAACTGCAGATATTTAAACTATGTACTCTAATGATTGTGACATATGCATGTGCTCCTGAAACCATTGCCAATATCAAGACATGTCTGTCTGCCCCAGTGTTTGCATACTTTTGTGATTCTTCCTTTCCCTCTCTGCCCACACACCACCAGCAATCATTGAACTATTTTCTGAAGCGAGTTTCTTTAGAATTTAAATAACAGATATGTTCTCTTTTATTCCCTTCTAGCTTTTTCCTTCCACATATTGATTTTGAGAATAATTTATGTTGTCAAATATCAGTAGCTCTTCCTTCTTTACTGTTCAGTTGAATCTCATTGCAGTGATGTGATGTGCTTATTTTTCTCCTCATTTACGGATGGACTCTAGGATGGCTTCCAGTTTCTAGCTGCTGCAAATAAAACTACTATAAACATTTGCATACAAGTTTTTTTGTGTGAATATGTTTCCAATTATCTTGGATAAATAATTAAAGGTATAATGGCTAGATAATATGGTAACTGAGTGTTTCACTTTTGAAGACATTGACAAACTCTTTTCAAATTGGTCAATCCATCTATTTTTTTAATCCACTATATTAGTTTCAGTTCCTCACATAGTCACCAAAACTTGACATGGGTGATCTTTATAATTTTAGTCAATCTATGTTATGGAATATCTCATCAAAGTTTCAAAAGGCATTGTGTCATAACTAGAGATTAAGAGTAGCCAATATTGTTCTGGTTTGTGAAGAACGTGGGAAAAATGATGTAAATATGAGAATCCAGTAAAGTCAATATCAATCCCTGTCAAAACTCCAGAGCAATTAATCAAGCAAGCAGTTAGTAAATATTTTTCAAAGACTGGCAGTATCACTGGCTGCTGACCAGAGCATAGTCTCAACAGCTCATATTGAGCAAAGTTTATTAATACTTTGCGAAGACATTATTGGGGCAGGAAGATAAGGGAGAAAATGCAGGATATAATAACTAAGTACAGTCATCAGAGCTTGGCAGTTGCTTCTCACTTGAGAAATGCTTGCTTGTGCCTAGGTGGTTACCACGCGAGCTCCTGGGGTCCTTCGTGGTCTGCCAACCATGTCTCTCCTTGCTCGCATTCTGCAGCAGCAGGGATCTCTTCACTTTCTCTTGGGCTACATCCAAGTCCTCCAACCACCTCATGTTTCATGACACTAATTTCTGTTTCAGTGTGTACTTTTCCATTCACGATGGCCCTCTTCCAATCTCCTACATGTTTTTCCATTTAATCTGGTTGTCAACTCAGGATATTTTATGAAAAATCACTTGTGCATTGCTTGCCCATAAATTGTTATAATTTTCTAACTGGCTTAAACATAATGGCTTATTCTATCCTTACTCATTATATTATCTATTGAATATTCAGTTTGGGGACAATATTCTCATGTGAGTTGGAGGGCTCATATCAGCTAATAATATAATGGGTTTTTACACTGTTCATACTGTCAGTATTAAACTTGGCTTGATTTAGCCTTGTTTTCAGTGTTATTTGTGCCTCTTAATCCTAAACCATTCTGAATTTAAGCAGTTCCTAAACTACATCAAGTCTCTTATTATAAAAGTTGAATAACTTCCCAAACCTGTTTCAGTTGTCAGCAAGAAGTAAATTACTGGTGGTTTTGCTAAGTTGAGAAGGGAAAAAATAAGCTCCTTATGGATAAGAAGTGGTCATAGGGCTTTTGAGCCCCAGAACACTCCCAAGATGCTTCTAGAAATCAAAGAATTTGTGCTGTATTGCAGATTCCTAATAGTTCATGGGGAAGAAAACAGAATAGAATTTTAGTGTGGTCAAAATCAGATTTTTAACTTTTTGGTTAAGAAGGAAAACAAGAGAGATTGCTCATGAGATATATTTTCCAATAGCCTCTTCTCTCCTCCGCGGGCACTGCACGACATGGGTGCACTTACTCACATGCAGGCATAGCACTCATACACATAAAATGTTTTAAAAATCAATAAAAACTATTTTTAAAATTTTTGTGTGTATGAGCATAATGCCTGCATGTAGGTAGGTGCACCTGTATTGTGCTATACCTGTAGAGGTCAGAAGAGGGCATCCAATCCCCTGGAACTGAAGTTACAGATGGTTGTTAGCCACATGTGGGTGCTGGGAATGAAACCTGGGTCCTCTGCAAGAACAGCCAGTGCTCTTAACTACTGAGCCATATCTCCAGCCTCTTAAGAAGCAAAATTATTGACCTAAACAAGATAACATCCAAATAAGCTTACAGAGGTGGGCCAATTTCCTATTTCCATTTCTAGCCTGGAAGGGGGTATATTTTAGGGGGCTTTGTTGTTTATTATAACCTATGATTTGAGTTATAAATTCAGAGTAATAGTTCTCAAAATGCAGTTTTAGTATCATCATCAGCAATCAAAATTGTTAAATTTATAATCCTGTACCCACTCCAGACATCCTGTTATGGGAAACAGTCCAAGACTCAGCATTTTCTGTCAAGAATCCAGGTAATTTGTATTTTCAGTGAATTTTCAAAGTCACTGGTTTACACCTCTGAGGAGGCCGTGCAATGAGTACAGTGTGGTTCTTACAAGATTCTCCAGATACAAGAGCACATTTCATATTTTTTAATATTTTATTATTTATTTTTATGTGTACAAGTATATTTCCTACATGTGTGTAATGGCACCTTATGTGCCATGCCTGTGGAGGTCAGAATCAGGCATCAAATTCCCCCGGAACTGGAGTTAGGAACAGTTGTTAGTGGCCATATCAGTGCTGGGAATCAAACCCTGGTCATCTGCAAGAGCAGCCAGTGCTCTTAGAAGCTGAGCCATCTTGCCAGTCTCATTTCATTTTTTTTTTAATTTTAAAATCAAGCTGTGGTTTATAAATCATACAAATGTGTTATCCTAAGCCCACTTACCACTGGGGAGTTTTCTAAATATAAGTAGAGATTTTTATTGCACGGAATGCCCAGTACATACTATAAAAAGCTGCCTCCATGGGCCTCCCAAAACTTGAAGGTAAGACCCTATTGCTGAAGACAGGACATGCTTTGGACACAGGATTTGGAGCAATGGAGCTAGAACTGACCTGGAAGCCACCTCCCCTGAAGGCTAGCTCTCATATCTTTGGAGAGCACTAAGCACGCTGGTAAGAGAAAACATCAATCCATGGTCCAACCCCAGCTTCAACACCTAATAACCACATCAATGACTGGCACAGAAAATGACATTGTTGCAGTAGTGGTACTTTTATCTTGGGGGTAATCAACAGCTACCTAATTGGACTTAAAGCCCTCTCAAAAGGAGGAAACTCATGTGTGGTACTGTAAACCTAGCCAAATACACATAGCTGGAGAGGTCACAGAACTTAGAGAAAACCCTAAGACTGTCACATCCCTAGACAAATGAAATTTCTTGCTATGTTCAAAATATGGATCCTTAAATTTGCAGACAAGTATCCTGGTCACCATCCATCAAAGAAGCTTCTTTATCAACAGAGATTACTGCAGAGTTCCACAACTGGTCACACACAGAGATTGTGTGCGAAATTACTTTATTAGTTACTTTTCTGTTGCTGTGATAGAAACACTGACCAAAGGAACTTATAAACGGAAGAGTTTATTTGAGCTTACGGTTTGTGCTGGATAGCTTAAGTGTCAACTTGACACACCTGGGTTGAGGGAGCCTCAATCGGGGAATTGCCTCTATTGGACTGGCCTGTGGCCATGTCTGAGGGGCATCTTCTTGATGAGTGATGTGGGAGGGCCCAGCCCACTGTGGGTGGTGCCACCCCGGGCAGGTGGGCCTGTGTTGCATAAGAAAGCAGGCTGAGCATGGGCCAAGGAAGCAAGCCAGTAAGCAGTGTTCCTCCATGGCCTGTGCTCCAGCTCCTGCCTCCAGGTTCCTGCCCTGAGTTCCTACCTTGGGCTCCCTGATGAACTGCGACCTGGGAGATGTAAGACAAATAAACTCTTTCCTCCTCAAGTTGGTATTGGTCAGAGTATTTTGTCACAGCAATGAAGAACAAACTAGGACACGGTTCCAGGGGAATTACAGTCTGTCATGGCAGGGAGGCATGGTGGCGGGAGGTGGCTGGGGCAGGAGCAGTGGAACTGAGAAGTGAGGCTCTACATCATCATGCAGGCACAGGAAGCAAGAGCGACTGGAGATATGGCAAGGCTTAAGAACTCTCTAAGCCCGCCCTCAGTGACATGTTTCCTCCAGCGTGGCCACACCTTATAGGACCTCTCAAAACAGCGCCACCAACTGAGGACAAATGTCCAAATACTTGGAGCCTACAGGGGACATTCTCGTTCAAACAATCACATTTCTCAAGCCTAAGTGGCACATCTATGATGCAACTGCTATACCTAAGACTCATGGAACATGGAACAAGGGATGAAGAGAATGCTAATGCATCTTTCAATTCTCATTAACGAATCTCCCTCATGCAATAGAGGGCCAGGAACACAAAAGGTCACAAATGGACAAAACATAGAGAATAAGAATCTACAGAGTGTAAGTCTTTGGACAGGTCTTCTATATTAAAATCCACCCACCCAGGGCTCAGGGACCATTGCAGAAGAGGGGGCAGAAAGATTGTAAGAGCCAGGGAGGAGGTACATGACCATATGGAAACAGAGAACTACAGGCTCCTGGGACCTTTCTCATACAAACCCATAGCAATGGTACATGAAACCCATGAAAACTCAAGCAGACAAAAACCCAGCACAGTGGAAATGGACAACAGGACCCAATCTTAGTCGAAGAATTATTGTCAGCTGATTACTAGGGAGGGGTAGTAATCTTAAAGGGGGAGCTGATCTTAAAAGGAGGAACTCTAGATAGGCTGACTAGACCTCAGTGCATGAATTTGCACTGAGGGACACCTGGGGACATTAACTTGACATGATAGGCCTTAACACAAATGGCAGAATGTATGAATTCCAGTGGGGGGGTCTATGGGAGGGTACCAATGGGGATAGGGGTATAAAGATGATTAAGATATTCTGTGTATGAAATACACAAAAAATCAATAAAAATTTTTCTAAAAGCTGCATGCATTCAGTTCCTTACATGTAAACAGATACCTCATGATCTGTCCTTATACCTCAGTACTTTGTGAGCAAATATTGGATGGAGTTTCAGAAAAAATTCATTTAAACCTAATCTGAAACCAAAAAAATCTGATATGCCTCACTTAGTGTCTGGCATTTAAAAATCAGTAAATATTTATTTAAAGAAATAAATGAATCAATAAATGCATCAATCAAATGAATCAATAAATGCATCAATCAAATGAATGAAGAAATGCATCTTTTATACTCCTTTGTAAACCTTCAGTTTTTCTATAGAAATTAATGTTGCCATCGGCTAAGGTCACACCCAAAGCTCAAGTACTAAACCTTAATGGGTCAAGTGATGATATTAAGATGTTGGGGCTCTAAGAGGTAATGTGACCATAAGAGCAGCTCCTTTTATGAATGATATTAAGAACTTTATAAAAGAGGCTTTACACAGTGTTTAAACCCTTTTCATTTGCCCCTCTGCCTTCTCCCAAGAGAAGATGCAGCATTTTTCACTTGCAGAGAAGACACATCAGCACCATGCCATCTCAGAAGCAGACAGCAGCCCTCATCAGAGAGCCAAACCTGCGGGCACCTTGATTTAGGACTTTCACAGCCTCTAGACTACAAGAAAATAAACTTTTGTTCCTTAGCAAGTAGTCTAATCTTTGATTACAGCAGCACAAATGAACTAAGACACTATTATGATTTGAACATGAAAACTACCATCCCCTCACACAGGCCAATGTTTGAAGGCTTGTTCCTTAGCTGTTAGTACTATTTTGAGCAGTAGCTTTCAGGGGTGAGATTTAATTAGATGAAGGAGGTCACTGGGGGACTATAGCCTCTTATTTTATTCCTGTGCTTCACATCATGCATGAGATAAACTACTCTGCTCTGCCACAGCCTCCACGCCATGATGAACTGATAACTTTGAAACAGTAAACCAAATTAAATCTTTCTCCCTTAAGTTGTTTCTTCTAGGCATTCAGTCACAGTGATGAGAAAAAGCTAACTAATAGAGAAACTATCCACTAAGATTTCCAGGCCCAAATCTAGAGAGTTATTCATGAGCCACATTTTTATTTCTGTATGATTGGTCACTAAGTCCTATCTATAATTTTTCTAATACTTATAGCTCTATGAAATGTTGATATCAGCATTGCTTGAAGGCCTATGGGATTTCTGATCAACAGCTTCAGAAGGAGGAGTACATTCCTAGCATTGGATTTTTCTTTTGCTATCCTGTGGTGTTTATTAGGGCCATTGAACCCTTGTTATAGGATAACTACTTTAAAACTCTTTAAATATTATATATGTATATATTGAAAGAAGCTTCTATAGAAACTTTCCATAAGACTCTCAAAAAGCCATTGGTGTTGGTTCTACATCTTCTTACTCCTCCTTCTGCCCTAACCACCTATTCCCCAACCCCATTAAATCTGTCCTATCCATTTTTCCTTTCTCATTTATTTCACTACATACTGTTATCATGGTCAAGAACATGTGGCTAGACAGTTCATAGGCCATAATGGAAAACCTACTACTATCATTCTGCTAAGTACACATGGTGTTAAACTGACTCATAATGACTATTGCTATGCTCATAGATTAGCACATCTCTGAACTCTTACCAGAGAGGATCTTCTTGCAACAAAAGGTAATTAAATGCAGAGACCCACAACTGGTCAACATGCAGAGAATAAGAGACTTCAGAGTGATCAACCCTAACTGGGACACCTATATTGCACCCTCTCCTCCCAAGGCTCAGGAATCATTGCAGAAGAAGAAGCAGAAAGATTGCAAGAGACAGAGGTTGCAAATGAATACAAGGAAACAGTGTTGTCTGGACATTACAGGGAAGTTACACAGATGAACCCATAGCACTTATGACAGCATATTCAAGACCTGTGTAAACCCAAGCCAGACAGGGGCCCAGCATGGATGGGGGAGGTGGGCAGCTAGCCATAGCTGAGGAACTATTGGCAATTAATATATACTGAGGAGAGAGAGAGAGAGAGAGAGAGAGAGAGAGAGAGAGAGAGAGAATCCATTCTCCTTACTGGTATTGACACGTGTATGTCCTGTATGTTAACCAGACTCCAAGGGATAGACCCACATCCAAGAGCATTTATGAAATACAGATTAGACTTGATAGTCCTTTTAAAAGGAC
>NW_008337842.1:3452181-3452946 GCF_000622305.1 Nannospalax galili | reverse complement strand
TGTATGGTCTTAAACACCCAAAAGGAAAATATAACCAAAGATTAAAGGGGCTAATATAACTTTTAAGAGACCATATGCATAGCTAAAGGCTACATAACAAGCAACAATACCAGACAGGAGATACCTTCTTTTGAGTTGTTGGCCAGGGTGGCCAAAGGGACTCCCAGAGAGTAATCCAGCATAGAACTGGGAAAATGAAGAGCACAACTTAATCTTATCTAAAGGAGTATTGACAACTGATTGCTGCCAGATGTGGAACAGCTGACCTTCCTAAAACAAAGACCTCTAGATAGCCTAACTAGATTCACCAGATAGACAAGTAGTGGGGAATGGCTGGGGGCGCCAACAACACAGCAAACAGTAGCAGGGATATCATAGTATAAGGGCTCTAGTGGAGGGAGGGAGGCTATGGGAGGGCACCATCTGGGAAGTGGGTGTATAGTTGAATAAGATGGTTTGGGATGTTCTGTGTGATACACACACACACACACACACACACACACACACATACACAATCAACAAATTTTTTAAAATGTATTATATTTGAAGAGGAAGCATGGAAATTTACATCATGTTAATTATTAGAGGTGATAACCATTGCCGTTGAAATCTACCCGATGACTTTATAGACATACACAGGCTCCAAGGATCCAAATGCAATCAATTATGACTAGTAATAGATGCATACAGATTAGAGATGCATGCACCAACATCTCAGTGTTAGTAGCAAAAACAATGAATCTTTCTGTAAGGATCAATATATTC
>NW_008337842.1:3439338-3452103 GCF_000622305.1 Nannospalax galili | reverse complement strand
ACAGGGTTTATACTGAGTTCAATATTGTATGACTGTATTAATTCAACTGTGAGCCTAAAAATTTACAGCCACTTTTGAAAGAGAAGTATCCTTGCTCTGCAGTGTGTTACTGAATATGTTAAAGCTTTAATGAAATGCTTCTTCTAATCATGTAGTTATTTTAAAAAATTTTTAATTAAAAATAAAACACACACACACACACACACACACACACAAAGGACAAATATTAGAACATGAAGTTTAGAACAGGGACAGTAAGTGGGAATGGGAAGGAAGTCTGAATGTTAACAAAATACATTGTATGCAATTCTCAAATTAATAAAAGATGTTTTAAAAGTATAACACAGGTGACATGAAGGAAAAGGGGAATAAAGTGAAGGGAGGTCAAAATGAGGTGGAGGAGGGAAGGTAGAACACAGGCATGGATGGGGAAGGGATAACTAACAAGAGGATTTTGAAAAAGCCATATGGAAACCTATTTTATAAGGTTCCTAAACATATATGTATATATTCATGCACATGTAAAATGTTGTATATTCATATAAAAGAGCTTGATTAGAGTTACCATAATGGGGGGGTGGATAATGTTTCCCTGAGAAGTCATGGGTTGCCAAATAAAAAGCCCAGTACCAGGTGTGGGATACTTCCCCACAAGTTGTTGGTCAGGGATGTCCCAGAGACCCCCAGAACAATATAGGCCATTGCTCTTGATTGGCCATCAGAACTTGATGATAAGATCCAATTTCTTTTTTTTAAATTTTATTTATTTATTTTTTATGTGTATGCATGTATTATTTGCATGTAGGAAAGTGCACTCATGTCATGAAATGCCCATGGAGGACAGAAGAGGCTGTCGGATCCCCTGGAACTGGAGTTATGGAGAGTTGTTATCTGCCAAGTGGGTGCTGGGATTTGAACCCGGGTCTTCTGGGAGAACATTCAGTGTTCTGAACTGCTGAGCCATCTCCCCAGCCCCAATTTCTAAAGACACCAAGTATTTGAGCCACATTGAGAAATTAAGTCTGTACTGGCCAAGAAGTTTTGTCCCTACTGGTTATCTGTGAATTACAGATTAAGAACACTGAAAAAATATATATATAACTTTTCTAATCCTTATTCCCTAAATAATTCTGTATAGCAACTACTTATGCAGCTCAAGAATTTTGTTGGATATTATCAGCAGCCTGGAGACGATTTAATGTACTTGAGTACATGTGCACAGATCCTAGCTACAATCTGCACATTTTATATACAAGGCTTGGGCATCCAAGATTTAGTCCTGGCAGCACCTTCACTTTACAAAGCCATCCTACACCCTAACCCATCATCTCCGAACAGAACATAAACCTTGAACTCATATTAAATATTTAACTTTTTCCTAAACTCTTCGAACTTAATTTAGAACATACATGTCAGAAATAATCATTTAGAAATCTGAGGCTACTTGGAATCTAGGAGGGGATGGGGGGGTGGTAGGGTAGATATCACAGACACACACACACACATACACACACACACACACGTAATTCTCAAAGAATAAATAAAATTTAAATCTGAAGAAATAGAATATAGTAGAAATGCAAAGATTAGTAGAAGAGGAATAGAAAAGCAGATCCGTGGAGACAGTGATAACCACACAAACTGATGGGAAAAAGATGGCTTGTGAGTGTTAACAGTACAACTGGCTGAGGATATGCAGGAAATTGAGACTACAGCAGCTCCCTTGACAATATACAGAGCATTACTCTATTTGTATGTTTTTTAGAAAAAAGACTACAAAACAAAAGAAGGAAAGACAAATAAACATACTTGTAGTTCAATAGTAAGGAAAGTCTTTTCAAAAAATACTCCAAGAGTAGAAGTTATATGCTCATATATGGGAGCACAGGCCTTTAAGCCAGGCACTCAGGAGGCAGAGGCAGATATATCTCTGTGAGACCAAGGCCAACTTGGTCTATATAGTGAGTTCCAGGCCAGCTGGGGCTATAGGAAGACCCTGTCTCAAACATAAAATAAAATAAAATAAAATTAGAAGTCATGAGCCAAAAAAAGGTGTTGTTTGACTACAAAACTACTTGTTAGGATGTTGAGTCTTAAGCAAATCAAAAGCATGTGAAAATATCACTGATAGAACACTAAGCCACTCCCTGTGATGCCTCTAGAAGCCTAGTTTGTTTCTGGCCATATGGTACATTTTCCCATCAAATGTAGCTCTAAGTAGTAGCCAAGCTTCTACCAAAGCTAGGATGTGAGAGCTACAATGTGACCGTGGTCAACCCTCCACCAATGCTAAGATGTGTCAGCCATGTAAACGGTTATGGACAGCAGTGCAGCTATTTGTTTGGATTTCTTTCTTCTTCTTTAACATATATTTAAGTTTCCCCTTCAGTCACAGCTGAAATTTTGGCCATTGGTCTAAGTTAGTGAAATTGGATATTTCATAGCTAGTCAAATGGAATTTATCAACTCTCAACATATAGAACATACCTTAAGCACTGTGTGAGGATACGTGTAGATAGAAAGCTGGGAAGACAGAGCAAAGCTAGGCTAATCAGTGACCTGACTTTGAAGGGCATTTTCTGCCCATGTTATCAGAAGACAGAAACAGTAACCCAAATGTATCAGCTAATCAGGTCATCCCTTGAAAAAGTAAATAATATGCATTCAAGAAATAGGTCTCTGGGCTGGACAGATGGCTCAGCAGTTAAGAGCACTGGCTGCTCTTGTAGAGGACCTGAGTTTGGTTCCCAGTACACACATGGCAGCTAACGATCATCCTTAACTACAGTTCAAGGGGCTCCAACGCCCTCTTCAGACCTTCATGGGCATTTCACGACACAAGTGCACTTACATACATGCAGGCAATACTCTCATATACACAAAATAAAAATAACAAATAAATTTCATTAAAAAGAAATAGATCTGTCTCAAAAAGACCAAAAAAGAAATCGATCCCTCTCCAGTTTTTCAAGCTTCATTTTATTTTTCTCATTTATTCCTCATAAATGCACTCAACAAACACTTAAGTATGTTCCAATGAGTCCCATGAGTCCCCTGCTCAGTTCCAGAGAAACCCTGTTCATGTGCAAACTCTCAGATGAGGTTACACAGAAGATAGCTGTGTTTGCCTCATGAATACTAACAGTTCTACCAATCTAAGAAGACTTGATCATTCAACTTTCTTATACAGATGCAAAGTCTAAGCTTCAACTTCTGTCCACACTTAAGTTTCCCAAATTCACATGAACTTTCAATTTTGAAATTTTTGTCTCTAAAGCATGACAGTTATATATTAAATGTAAACATAGGAGCACTCAGAAAAGAAATAGCTTAAATCTTTTAAGAAGTAGAGGAGAAACGGCAGTGTGTCAGAGTGACCTTATTGGAGCTCGTCTTAATACCTTTTCTGTCTTAAATAAATGGCAATAGGAGAAGGGTTTGGCTGTGCAGAAACAGATGTTGCACTCACTGACAACTGTTTTTGAAAGTAAAACAACACCTAATTTTCTTATGATTCCAATATTTATTCATTCTTATGTATCAGGAACTGTGTCAGGAACTAGTAATATACACATTATGATCGAATTCTTACCTTCAGTGGATTTTGCTCCTTTCTAAATGCACCCTTTAGCCCTGAAAATTCCTGAGTTTTTACTGATTATTTTTAAAATGTATGGCACCAGGCAATATTGCCAGGATGGTAATGCATCTCTACTCTAAGCCCAAAACCAAAATAACTCAGGAGCTCACAAGAATCTGAAAATAAACACGTAAAGACATTCCACATTGGGCTTTAACTGAACCTACAGGAGAAGCACAGCCTGCTTCTTAGTTTGGAATCCATATACAAACTGCAAACAACTTAAAGAAAGAAACATGTTCAGAAGATTATAAACCAACATGATAAACCACAGATGAATAGATAAACCATGGCTGAATAGAATGTGACACTGAGGGTAGCAAAAAGACCTGCAGAGAGATGAGTCACATGGTCCTGATGTTGGAATTACACATCTCCCCAAGAAGCCTAGAGAATAAAAGATATGACTCAATTCCATCAGCACCATGTTCCTAATAATCTATAAGTTTCTGTTAGCCTCAAACAACCTTGTGAGAGGAAACCATGGCATATGGAACAATCAAAAAGAGCTCCAGGAGTAGACTGTCTGCACAGAATCATGGATCCATTAGTTAACTTCCCTGGTCCTCAGTTTTCCTGCCTTAAAATATTTGCATAAAGTTGTGTTGGATTTACATAATGAATACAGAATGCCTAGATATTGTACGTAGAGCACATTGCCTGGAACAGTGAGTGTTGACTTCTTGGAAAAAAAAATCTTTGTGATTCTCATAGCACGTGTCTGGGACTGTATTTGTACATAATTGCTACACTTACCGATGCTAACATTAAGTAAAGAACATATTTGTAAAGCCTAATTAGTAAAGATCAAAATACAAACTGTGTTCAGCTGAAAGGCAAAGGTCCTACAAATAAGAACAGAGGATTTTCCTGAACTCTCTGACTCTCAGGGAGGGGAATCTGTGTGTGTGATTCATTCTTTGTGGCCACCAGTACCTTTAGAAATTTCTTCTCGTGGCTCGAAAATGTTCTTTGTGAGTCCTACCTCCTAAGAAAAAATAATCCAGGAATTTGTTCTCTTCTCTTCCAGGTGGAAAGTATATATGTATATTTTTTTTTCTTGTTGCTATGACCAAATGCCAGACAAGAAGGAACTTAGTGTGTGTGGGCGGGGGGGGGGGTTGTTTCTGCATCACAGTTTGAGGGGATGTAATCCATCATGGAGGAGAAGGCATGGCAGCTGGCAGCTCCATGGTGACAGAAGTGTCAAGTCAGGATCCTTCACCTCCTCACATCTTGTTGAAACAGGAAGTAGAGCATGGAAAGGAAGTAGGGCCTGGCTATGATACCTCAAACCAGCACCAATGACCCATTTTCTCCAGTGAGGCTCCACCCACTAAAGGTTCTACAGTCTTCCAAAATAGTGCCATCAACTGGGGACCAAGTGATCAAACACTTGGTCTATGGGGAACATTTCAAGTGATCAAACACAAAATGTCTATGGGGAACACTTCTCACTCAAATCACAACAGTAAGCGTTGACCTTACTTGGCTAATAACTTGCATCTGAGCAAGACCTCAGTTCCAAAGACAGTCACATAAAGGGAGAGGTCACCATGAATCCAGACTGGTGAAAGCTTGGAGAGATCCACCTTTTACAAGAAGTGGCATCTGAACAGGGTGGAGAAGCTGTTGCTGACATTCCCAGCATTTATGAGGGAATTCCAAGTATCTGTAGCAGGTTATCACAATGGTAAACTCCAGTCTACCAGCAGGTGGTGTGATATGAGTAGTATTCTTGGTTACATGGCTGCCATACCTGACTTGCAGACTCTTCCAAGTAATATGCAAATTACCTCATTGTATTTTCTATACATATTAAGTAGAGTGTATCACCAAATAGCCTGGCGGTCTTAAGAGTCGTAACTTTGACTCTTCCCAAAACAAGCAGTTCTGTGGAGGTGAGTTCACTTCAGACTAGAGAGAAAAAAATAACAGGAAAAATACTGATCTCTGAGTGACTGACAGTGTCCCATTGATTTATTGGCTTGAATCAGTCTTTTATTGACTTCATACTAAAGTCAGCTACGTTATCTATCTATCCAGGCCAGATGTTTTTATACTTTAGAGTGTGACTAAGTCCCTTTCAGAGAAGAAGCTATTAAATGGAGAAACATTAAAATTCTGAGGAAGATCATTCTAAACAGAAACACAGTAAGTGTTTAGTATAAGGTTAGAGGATGCATACAAGCATAGCAGGCGTACTTCTGAGTTGACACAGGGAAGCCAAGGTATCCACGAGCTGGAGAAGTACTTCTGTCGGGTGGGATGCTGTGTGCATGAGCCATCCGAAGCACATGGCAGGAGTCGGCACAGAAGATACTGCTTGTACCAGCAAAACACTGCTGGTCATGAAAATATGAGAGCTGAAGAGCTCTCCAAGCACAGCAAGTATGTGAAGCAGACAGGGCCAAAAATGGAACTCAAATAGTCAAGGAGTGTGCAGAAGAGAAATAACCCATGAAAGAGGGGAAGGGCCGGAGAGATACATGGCCTCGGGTGGGGGGTGGGGGTGCTTTCCATGGAAGCACGAAGATTTGAGTTCAACCCTAATATCCATTTAAAAGCTGGGACAGGTACTACATGCCCGTAATCCCAGTACTTCTATAGCGAGGTGGGAGCTGGAGTCAGGAGAATTCCTGGAAGCTGGCAGGCCAGCTAGCCTGGTGTACATAGTACAGGCAAAAGCAACAAAGAGACCCTACCTCAACCATGTGGTTGGGGAGGGCTGACACCTGAGATTGTCTTTGACTTAAACACACACACGCACACACACACACACACACACACACACACACACACACACACATCACACATCACATGCCAAGAGAAAAGAATGAAAAAAATACAGGTGCTGGAGAGGGAAGGAAGGAAGGAAGGAAGGAAGGAAGGAAGGAAGGAAGGAAGGACATAGACAAGAAAATGAGTAAGGGAATAGTATTCAAGATTCAAGAAAGTGATATTCCAAGAATAAGTGGCGGCATTAGTATACTCTTTACCTCCTGTTCCGTTATGCTCCATAAGCCTTAGCTGTAGAGGTTCCATTGTAGATATGTCACTTAGGGTTGGGCATTTCACAGACACTTAACCTCTGTGTGTGGCCAGTTGTGAAACTCTGTAATAGTCTCTTTCTGTTGCATGCAAAGCAGAAGGAGGTACAGTAATAAGAAATGTGTGGGTTTGTCTTTTTTTTAATGCCTAAGGCCAAATGCTTTTTTGGTAAATTTTCTAATTGAATTTTTGTGTATTTCATACAGAACATCTTAATTAGTCTTAATAGTCTTTATACCCCTTTCCGCACTGGCACCCTCTCATAGTTCCCCCCACACTGGAATTTATACATTTTGTCATTTGTGTTAAGGTCTATCATGTCAAGCTAGTGTCCCAGACATCCCTCAGTGCAAGTTCATCCACTGGGGTCTAGTCAGCCTATCTAGAGTATCCCTTTGAGAAGACCAGCTCTTTCTTACCCAGCAGTTTTCAGCTGCCAAAAAATCTTCAACTAAGAGTGCAGTCTGATTCCCATTTGCACAGTTCTGTGCTGGGGTTTTGTCTACTTGAGTTTGCATAGGTCTTGTGCATGCTGACAACATTACTGTAGATTCATATGAGCAAGGTCCAAAGAGCTTATAGGACTCTATTTCCATATGGCCATGTAACTCCTCCCTGGCTCTTAGAATCTTTCCGCCCCCTCTTCCGAAATGGATCCTGAACCTTGGGTGGACGGATTTTAACATAGGAGTCCTATCCAAGGACCCAGTCTGCAGAGTCTTACTCTCTACAATTTAACCATTTGTGATATTTCGTATTCCTGACCCTCCACTACATGAGTGAGCTTCATTGATGAGAACTGAGAGATGCATTAGTGTCTTCTTTGCCCCTTGTTCTGTGTTATGTGAGCCTTAGTTATAGAGGTTGCATTGGAGAAGTGCCATTTAGGCTTGTGCAATTCACAGACAATGTCTGTACGTGACCAATTGTGGAACTCTGTAATAATCGTTGTCTGTTGCAAATTGCAAAAAAGCTTCTTTGATGAGTGGTGACTGGCATACTTGTCTGTAAATATAAAGATTCATATTTAGCATATAATAAGAAATTACATTTTTTCTAGGGATGTGACAGTCTTGGGGTTTCTCTAAGATCTATGACTGCTCCAGCCATATGTATTTGGCTATGTTTACAGTACCATACATGAGTTCAGCAGGGGGAGGCAGGGCTATTGGGAGGGTGTGGATGGATGAGGGGGTATAAAGATGATTAAGATGTTTTTTATGAAGTACACAAAAATTCAAATAAAAATATTTTTAAAGAATAAGTGGCAGAAATTTGAATAATTATCCTTTTTCATTAGTAAAATTTGAGTGTATGTGTGTGTGTGTGTCTATCTGTCTGTCTGTCTGCCATCCATATGTAGAACATATATAGAATTACCAAGAAAAGGTTAAGCCTGGCATAGTGGCACATTCCTATAGTCTCCGCACTTGAAAGATAAAGACAGGACAGTCTGGACTTTAGGGCCATTCTTGGTTACACAGTGAGTTTAAGGCCAGTCTAGGAAACCTTGTCTCAAGGAAAGTGAAGGGGTGGGACGGGGCAGGGGAACGTTAATAATGGTTGTCTCTGAGGAATTGTATTAAGTAGACAGAAATGATGATAGGAAAAACTCATGCCCCCTTCACAACTTTCTCCACTGTACTTTTTTATAGTTGGTAAGCATTTTTTATAATTTTGCAAGGTCAAGGAAGTTGTCATATGAGATCTAGAGAATGAGTACCCATTGGATCTAGTTGTGGAAACAGGCAGCCCAGAATCCCTACCCATGAAACACTCATCAAGACTTTGCAAGGAGAATTTTGGATCTCAAATATTTAGCATTGTATACTACTTAGAAGATAAAGTAATATATCATATATAAAGGAAACATTCTTAAATATTGGCTATAAGATATTTTAATTCATGTCCTTATGTTCTTCATCTCAACCACCTGACTTGAAATACAAGTTGTGGTATGCATCCCTTATGCAAAATGATTAGAGTAAGAAACACTTCATATTTCATAATTTGGAAGATTTGTAGATACATAATGTGATACCTTGGGGATAGGACCAGGTCTTAACATAAACTCATTTGTTTCATACATAGATTGTACCTGCAACCCGAGAGTTATTTTATACAGTATTTTTAATAATTTTGTGCATGAACCAAAATATCATGATAGAATTTTCCACTTGTGTCATGTTGGCGCTCAAAAAGTTTTAGATTTAGGGGCTTGAGAGATGGCTCAGTGGTTACCAACACTGACTGCTCTTACAGAGGACCCGGGTTTGGTTCCCAGCACCTACATGGTGGCTAACTGTCCACAATTCCAGTTCCAGGGGATCCAACACCCTCTTCAGACCTCCATGGACATTGCACGACATGGGTGCATTTGCATACATGTAGGCAATACACTTGTACACATAAAATATAAATAAAACATTTTTAAAAAAGATTTAGATTTTGGACATTTCAGATTTCACATATTTGGATTAGGGATTGTCAGTCTGTTGCCATGTTTGGAAACAGCATGCTAAGGTATAGCATATTAAATCTATGTTCCAGTGCCATTGCTTTAAGAGCACAAACCAGTGTATTTCACTGGAGTAAGGAAAGCTATACCAAACAAGCAGACACATATTGCCTACATTGTGTGCACATCAATGGAATTCTGCTAAGAAATACAAAGAAAGAAGTTTCAGTCATCAGAAATTGTAAAAGATCCTGTAACAATAGTCAGCCCAAGGTAGTTATAAATCAACCATATGGCGAACTGAACACAGGAATGCAGCTCCCCTCCTCCTAAAGACCCACCAAATGAACAAGATATCCTCCCATGAAGATAGCAGAGTTAGAGCTGGGAAACAGCCACGGTGAGTAATGAGAGAGCACTAACTGCATAACTACATACATGCTACAGCAGTGATGCAGCAGTCCACTCCTGAGAGCTTACCAAGTTCCAACTCCAGGCTATGAGAATGGAGCAGGATTCCAGGGGACTCTGGAGGAGGGAGGGTTAGCTTTCTGCCCAGCATACATCTACCCTGCTATAAGAACAATTTAACCCATAGATTATTACAGTCACAGGCTTAGTCTAAAAAAAAAAAAACTCGAATATAATTTGGATGAAAAAACTGTATTATAACTAATATATCAAGTGCAGAGTTCTGAATACAATAGAATACTAACCACTGGGCTCCAATAAAGACGTTGCCTAAAGTCTTTAAAAGCTAACAAAGAAATGTTAAATAATCCACAAATCACCATACCACCTGCCAATGACATAAATTGCTTTTCAAATGCTGCTGAAATAGGGTGAAAAGAATAAATGGGGTCTCACTGTAAGCTTGCAGCTCCATTTGTTCCCTGAATCATTAACTTTGAGCCATTAACAGAGTGCTCTTGTTAGCTACTAGCTGTGATTTTACCCCAACCAAATTGTTGTGCTAGAGAGAAGGACATCTGTAGCTGTCACCAGTAATTAAAATCAGTTCTAAAAAAGGAATTAGAAAGTAAAGTACCTTTTTCACAAAAGATAATGGGAGAAACAAGAACAATAAGTAGATCACCACTTCCCTTAGGAAAATCACTCTGAACAAATGCTGGGAACAAGCAGCAGCGATCAGATCCTACCACATGCAGGTCATTAAGAGAAACTCTAAAACATTACCATTGAAATCTACCTAATGACTTTATATCCATATCAGGTACCAAGGATCCGAGTGTAACTGACTGTGACTAGTAAGAATCAGATACATAGAGATTAAAGACGTTGTATGTGCAAACATCTAAGTATTAGTAGCATTAAAAATGAGTCTTTCTGTAGGAGGCAGTATATTTCAAAATGAAATGAAGATCTTCTTTAAAGGTTAAAAACTCATTCAATTTTATGTCTTACAGGGTTTATAGTGAGTTCAATATTGTATAACTGCTTTAATTCAACTGTGAGCCTATAAATTTACAGCCACTTTTGAAAGAGATGTATCTTTGCTCTGGAAATTGTTATTGAATATGTTAAAGCTGTAATGAAATGCTTCTTCTAATCATGTGGTTATTAAATTAAAAAAAGAGAGAAACTGGGGAGTATGCAAAGTATTTCTTTTGCATATATGTATATACATAAATGTGTGTGTGTGTGTGTGTGTGTGTGTGTGTGTGTGGAGGGGAGGTGCATACATAGCAGTCACCAGTTGGAGCCAGGTCAAACTTTACCACTCTCTACCTTTATTTTGAGACAGAGTCTCTCACTGATTCTGGAACTCACCAACGGGGTAGGCTGGCTAGTCAGCAAGCACCAGGGATCCTCTGTCTCCATCTCCCCAGCACTGGGATTACAGATGCACACCACCACTCCTGGCCTTTTACGTGTGTGCTGAGAATCCAAATCAGGTCCCCAAGCATTTTACCAACTGAACCATTTCCTCAACTCCAAAGCGTGTAATGCCACTGACATTCTTGTAAAGATGTAAGAGTTGCTAGACTCCGGATTTCCAATGATTCCATTATTTCTTTTAAATCTACATCCAGGTATCATCGCTTAAAGAGCACTAAACCAGTCTACTTCCTTAGCTGAAGAAAAACTGCACAAAACAGTCATATACATACTGAGTGCCTACGTCTTACACACACCAATAGCATTCTGCTAAGAAACACAAAGTAGTTACAGTCATGGAAAATGTAAAAGACCCCGAAAATATTAACTTTCAGCCATAAAGGACATATGAATTCACATTTCTTACAAGCTTATAATGTGCTTTCTTTGATTTATATGCACATTAACCAGCTGTGTAAGAGAATGTAGACTTCCAGGGAGATGGCCCTTGGTGCTGGAAAATAAATGTACTACATTTTGGTCATCAGTTTCCAATGTACATGCATGACAATTGCTTTTGCCCTTCCACAGCAGAAAGGGACAAATAGAGTCCCACACTTCAGAATTTAGATGCTTTCTCAACTAACTGGGCTCCTGCATCTTGACTTAGCCACATCAGTACAAACAGTCATTTCTTTATCTCACCAACTGGAACAAAAAACACAACAACAAAACAAACAAACAAACAAACAAACAAATAGCTGTGCTCTTCTAGCTCCACTCCAGTACCTCTGCTTAGACCATTGATGGTGATGGCGCCTTCCAATTCTAGGCTTTAAAGAGATGGTGTCATGAACTGGAGTCATAAAGTAGAAATCCACATAAAATGTTTTGAGTGAGAAAGGACCACAATGTACAGATGAAATATAAAGCCTTAAAAGCCTGGGAAAATCCCTCTGCTTCCCTGGGCCTTCAGGCTTCTCTCTCCTGGGTAAGTCAATTGGGCCCTCTGCATGTTGACTCCCCCAGCCTCACTCACCCTTCCATCTCCCATACCAGTCTCTACTCCTAGCCGGAGTCCCATCCCATTCCTTGTCTTGATGCCCCCAGACACCTGGGGAACCACCACTGCTTCCTGATCCTGTGCATCCAGAGCAACTCAGTTCCTTCTACGGTCCACAGGGGCGCTCTGGGCCTGGCCCCACCCTCACTTCCCTCTGCCTCCCTGGGTCTCCACAACCCTCCAGCCTCTTTTCCTGGATGCCTGGGCTGACTTTTCCTCTTCCTGGTCCTTTACATACAGACGAATCCAGCTCCGCAGTGCAGTCCCAAGGAGCCCTTGAGGCCCCTTCCTGCCCGCAACTTCCTTTGTGTCTCTGAGTAGGGCAGACACCAGCTGCCCTAGACCAGCATCTTTCCTGGGCCAGGCTCTCAGGCCAGTCCAAAGCCCAAATTCCTGAGGCCAAAATCTATCTTGGAGGGATCTAAACCTCAGGAGAAAGCCTGAGAGCATCTGATCCTCATCTGACTTGGGCCTCTGTGGGAACTCCTGAAGACAAAAGCAATCTGGCCACTCCAGTATAAATTCAAAAGAGAGAACTGGAAGCTTAGAGGGTCTAGCCTTTCATGCCCAAAAAGTAAACCACAAAGACACATAAAGGTCAAAAAAAGAAGCAGACCTAAACTTGAAGGCTTGAGTCTCACACAAGAATCAGAAACTACAAAAGAAATTCACATGTCAAAATCACAGAGAAAAAATAATAACATGAAAAACCAA
>NW_008337842.1:3437246-3438319 GCF_000622305.1 Nannospalax galili | reverse complement strand
ACTATATGAATGGATTAAGAAACAAAACCCATCTTTTTGTTGTCTGCAAGAAACTCATCTCACTTTCAAGGACAGACACTATCTCAAAGTGAAAGGATGGAAAAAAATATACCAAGCAAATGGCACTAAGAAAAAAGCATGCGTAGCAATCCTAATATCTGACAAAATAGACTTTAAACTGAAACTAACCAGAAAAGACAAAGAGGGCTATTTCATTTTGATCAAAGGAACAATCAATCAAGAAGATATTTCAATCATGAACATATATTCACCAAACTCTGGTGCACCCAACTTAATAAAAACAGTACCACAGGATTTTAAGACCCAGATTACTCTCAACTCATTAATAGTAAGGGACTTTAATACCCCACTGTCTGTATTAGATAGGTCAATGTAGCAGAGAGTTAACAGAGAGACATCTGAATTAAATAATACCATATATCAAACTGATTTAACAGTCATCTACTGAGTTTTCCACCAAAGCACCAAAGGACATACTTTCTATTCAGAACCCCATGGAACCTTCTCCAAAACTGACCATATACTGGGGCACAAAACAAACCTCAACAAATACAAAAAGACTGAAATAATTCCATGCATTCTAACAGGCCGCAGTGCAAAAAAGCTTACAATCAACACTGGAAGAAGTCCTAATCATCACATGAACACATGGAGATTAAACAACACACTCCTGAATGAAGAATGGGTCAAAAGAGAAATTAAGAAAGAAATAGAAGTATTCCTGAAACTAAATAAAAAGGGCAATACAACACAACAAAACCTCTGGGACACGCTGAAAGCAGTCCTTAGAGGGAAGTTTATAGCTCTAAGTGCCTACATCAAAAAATTGGAAAGAACAAAAATAAATGGCTTAATGTTGAAACTCAACACACTTGAAAAGCAACAGCAAACGAAACCCAAACCAGGCAGACAAGAAGAAATAACAAAAATCAGGGCAGAAATTAATGAAATTGAACCAAAGAAAACAATACAAAGAATCAATTAATCCAAGAGCTGGTTCTTTGAAAAGATAAAGAATACTGACAGACGGCTAGCCCAGTTAACCAAAAGAC
>NW_008337842.1:3436036-3436968 GCF_000622305.1 Nannospalax galili | reverse complement strand
GGACCAGATGGATTTACAGCAGAATTCTATCAGACATTTAAAGAAGATCTACATCCAATACTACTTAATTCATTCAAAAACATAGAAATGGAGGGAGAACTTCCAAATTCCTGCTATGAAGCCAGCATCACTCTAATACCAAAGTCAGGTAAAGGTACAACTAAAAAAGAAAACTACAGACCCAAATCTTAATGAACATAGATGCAAAAAATCTCAACAAGGTACTTACAAACTGCATACAGACACACACCAAAAAGACCATCCACCACGATCAAGTCGGCTTTATCCCAGAGATGCAGGGATGGTTCAATATACGTAAGTCAATAAACATCATAAACCATATAAATGGCTCAAAGACAAGAACCACATGGTCTTCTCAATAGATGCAGAGAAGGCTTTGAAAAACTTCAACGTGCATTTATGTTCAAAGTCCTAGAGAGAATTGGACTGGAGGGAACATACCTCGACATAATTAAAGCCATATATAACAAACCCAGAGCCAACATCATTCTAAATGGAGAAAAACTGCAAGCATTCCCATTGAAATCAGGAACCAGACAAGGCTGTCCACTATCTCCACTTCTCTTTAACATAGGGCTTGAAACTCTTGTCAGAGCAATAAGACAGGAGCAGAAAATTAAAGGAGTAATAACTGGAAAAGAAGAGATCAAATTATCCCTTTTTCCAGATGATATATTATATCTAAGGGATGCCAAAAATTCCACCAGAAAAGTCCTAGAAATTATCAACACATTCAGTAAAGTGGCAGGTTACAAAATTAACTTACAAAAAGTCTGTAGCCTTTCTATATACCAATAACAAGCAATCAAATAAAGAGCACATGGAAACACTCCCCTTCACAATAGCTGCAAAAAAATAACTGGGAATAAATCTGAGAAAAGACGTTAAAGACTTCTACAATGAAAATTTTA
>NW_008337842.1:3434300-3435429 GCF_000622305.1 Nannospalax galili | reverse complement strand
TGGGACCTCATTAAACTAAAAAGCTTCTGTACATCAAAGGAAGCACCCAGGAAAGCGAACAGAAAACCCACAAAATGGGAGAAAATCTTCACCAGCAACACATCCGAGGTTTAATATCAGAAAACAGAGAACCAAGATAAGAAGCAACTCAATTAAAAGATGGGCTAAGGAGCTGACCAGAGAGTTCTCAAAAGAAGAAGTAAAGATGGCTATGAAACATCTTAAAAGATGTTCGACATCACTAATAATTAGGGAAATGCAAAATAAAACCACTTTAAGATTTCACTCACCCCAGTCAGACTGGCTAAGATCAAGAAAAGAAATGATACCAAATGTTGGAGAGGATGTGGGGAAAGGGGAACACTCATCCACTGCTGGTGGGGCTGCAAACTGGTTCAACCCCTATGGAAAGCAGTGTGGAGAACTCTTAAAAAACTACAAATGAACCTACCATTTGAGCCAGTTATACCACTCCTTGGAATATACCCAAAGAACTCATCCTATTGCAGATGCACATGTACATCTATGTTTGTTGCTGCTCTTTTCACAATAGCTAAAGAGCTGGAAGAAACTTGTGTCCCTCAATGGAAGAGTGGATAATGAAAATGTGGTTCATTTATATGATGGAGCTTTACTCAGCAGCAAAGAAAGATGAAATCATGAAATATGCAGGTAAATGAATGGAACTAGAAAGTGTTATACTAAGTGAAGTAACACAGACTCAGAAAGAAAAAAAATGGATCCTAGAACCAAACCCTGATAAGTGAGTGTATATATCCAGACATAACTACAGGAACCAGGGTAATGGAAAGGAAACAGGGAGGTAAAGGAAAAGAAAGAACCTGAAAGAGAAGAACAGTAGGAAACAGGCCTTAGGCCTTAATAAGGGAGATATGGATAAAAATTGGGTTAGTTTAAGGGAGGGGTGAGGGAAGGGTATACAAGGAACCTAGGGGATAAAGGGAAAGAAGGAGCTCAAGAGAGGTAGGACCATAGGAGAAGGGTATTAGTAAGGGAGAAAGGGGGGAAATGGGGACACATTAAGTAGGAAAACTGCGGTGGAGGGGTGATATAATATGAGATATAAATAATGCCTAAGTAGTTTTGAAAACCGGAAGGAACCATATTG
>NW_008337842.1:3426460-3433908 GCF_000622305.1 Nannospalax galili | reverse complement strand
ACTTATCTTCACATAGGTGGAACTGGTAAAAGAAAGGAGCCAGGGGTTCCTGACCAGCCCATGTGACTCCTGAGGAACAGATCCTCAAACAACCTTAAGAGTGAAAATAAATTGGTTTATCAGGGCCAACTGTATGGCCTTAAACTTCCAAAAGGAAAGTATAACCAAAGATTAAAGGGGTCAATATAATTTCTTAAGAGTCCATATGTAAAGCTAAAGGCTACATATAACAAGCAACAATGCCAGATAGGAGATACCTTCTTTTGAGTTGTTGGCCAGGGGGAACAAAGGGACTCCCAAATTGTAACCCAGTATAGGACTGGGAAAATGAACAGCAGACCCTAATCTTATCTAAAGATATTGACAACTGATTGCTGCTAGAAGAGGAACAGCTGACCCTCCTAAAACAAGGACCTCCAGAGAGGCTGACTAGATTCACCAGAAGGGCAAGTAGTGGGGATTGGCTGGGGTTCTGACAATACAGCAGATAGTAGCAGGGATATCAGAGTATAAGGGCTCTAGTGGGGGGAGGGAGGCTATGGGAGGGTGCCATCTGGGAAGTGGGTGTATAGTCGAATAAGATGGTTTGGGATGTTCTGTGTGATATACACACACACAAAATAAATCAACAAATTTTAAAAATTGTATATTTGAGGAGGAAGCATGGAAATTTACGCCATGCTCATTATTAGAGGTGATAAACATTAGCATTGAAATCTACCTGGTGACTTTATAGACATACACAGGCGCCAAAGATCCAATGCAACTGATTATGACTAGTAATAATCAGATGCATACAGATTAGAGACACATGTGCCAACATCTCAGCGTTAGCAAAAACAATGAGTCTTTCTGCAAGGAACAATATATCCTAAAATGAAATGGAGATCTTTTTTAAAGGTTAAAAAAACTCTTTCAACTTTATGTTTACAGGGCTTATACTGAGTTCAATATTGTATAACTGTATTAACTCAACTGTGAACCTAGAAACTTGCACCCACTTGTGAAAGAGGTGCACTCTTGGTCTGGAGTGTGTTATTGAATATGTTAAAATTTGTAGTGAAATGTTTCTTCTAATCATGTAGTTATTAAAATTTTTTTAAAAGATTTTTAAAAAGCCTAGGAAAAAAACTAGTCTCCTCATTTTTCATAAAAAAATCAGGATCCAAATGAAAAAAATAACTATTATAAACAAACTATGTATATTGCTTAGACTGATACTGCAGCCCTCTAGCAGAATGACCTGGATGGATGGATAGAGGGATAGATGGATGGATGAATAGATGGATAGATTGATGGATGAATGGATGAACAGATAGATGGATGGATGAATAGATGGATAGATGGATGGATGAATGGATGTGTGGATGGATAGATCAGATGGATGGACAAATGGACAGTCCGACATGCAATAGAATTTAAAATAGTGAAATGCACCGGTAAGTAGTATTTCATTATCTATTTTCATGTGTTTTAACAAATTCATAAATGCTTGCAACTACATTTCTATCAATATATGGAATAGTTCCATCAACCTAGAATGTTCTCTTGTGCCACCTTTTAAGTAAATGTCCTTTAATTCTCATCTCAGGCATCCAAGAATCTGATTTTTATCAACACAGCAAGTGGGGAGGGTTTTCTGATCCATACAGAGTTTCATACATATGTACTTGAACGTTTGTATATTAGTTCTTTCATATGGCATAGTATTTGCGGAGTTCACCTATGAGACAATTTCTTCCTTTTTATTGATGAACTAGCATGCTATTGCAACTATTGTCCTGATAATTGACATTGAAGTTATTTCCAGTTTAGGGTTATACACATTCAGGTATGTATCTCTCTACATATGCTTTCCTTTCTCCTCAACTGCTATCTACAAGTTGCTAGAGAAAATGGCAGAGCCTTTTCAAAGTAGCTGTACCACTTTACCTTCTTGCTAGCTTCATGTCCTGTCAACACATGGGGTCATCAGTCTTTTTAATTTTACCATATAAGGGTTAGTGATGTGCCTCAGCATGTAAAGATGCTTGCTGTCAAACCCAACCACTTGAGTTTAATCCCTAAAACCTTTGTGATGGAAGGAGAGAACTTTTTCCTACAAGCTGTCTTCTGACCATCATGTACACACTGTGGCAATGCATGCACACATATAATAAGTAAATAAATAAATAAATGTAAAGAATATTTAATAAGTTCACCATATAAGTAGATATGTATATAGCACTATTTCATTGTAGTTTTAATTTGTTTCTCTGATGACTAATGATATTGAACACTTTTATACACTTTTTATTCAAGTATTGTCCTTTGTAAAGTATTAGTTAAGTGTCTTGCTTATTTGCAAATTGGTTTTTATTCAATTGTAGGTGTTCTGTATAATGTTGGAATCTAAATTCTTTGTTAAATACGTGTATTACATTATTTCTCTTTATTTTCATATTTCTCCACAAAGCTTCTTAACAGTCATCTGAAAAGTTTTGATCTCTTAATAAGATAGTTTTAATTTGAGGAAGTTACATTTATTGGTTTTTTTCCTCCGATGTAGCCAGTCCTCTGAGTCTATTTTAAAAAAAAAAAACAATGATCTTTTTCTAGCAATATTTCTCAATCATTTTTACATGATAAACCACAAAATAAAACAGCTGTTTTAGCTTTCCAGGGCTTCCATACAAAAAAAAAAAAAAAAAAAAAAAAAAAAAAACATGAGTAACATGGATTTACAATTCTGGAAGCTGGAAGTCTACAAATCAACAGAGCCCTGCTCTCTTTGATGACTCTTACAGAAAGTCCTTGTCTCTTCCTACATGGTTTCTGCTGGTTTCCCAATAATTCTTACTGTTCCTTGTTGTGTTGATTCCTTGATGGTCTTATGTAATGGTGCAACAGAAAACTACAGACTGGGTAAGCATTAAAAAAACATATTTCCTCACTCTTGTCATGGAGTTTGCATTCCTGTAAATCACACTTGCCTATGACACCTTACACTTCGATACATGATGGTATTATGTACACATATATGCATGAACATGGGATAGATTTTCTAAAAAATTGTTAAGAATTGTTTTAGCTATATAGTTTTCCAATTATTTTTCTTCTGTTTTAGCACTAGTGTATGGTTAGCCTTAAAGGACAAATGTGTATATATTCCTGTCTTTCCATTTTCTTGAAGATTTTGTAGAGTTGCTGTCATTTCCACCTTAAATGTTTGGCGTCATTCACCAATGAAGCCAGCAGAGCCTGGATTTGTGGGGAGGGTTAATCTGTGAAGGAAGTGTGAAAGTTTTAAAAAATATTTTTTAAATCATATTAATCCAAAAACCTACTGACAATTACTCATACAATAGCTCTACATAAGTCTATGAGTACAGCTGAAGGCTACATAATAAGAAATAGTGCCAGACAGGAGAAACCTTCCTTTGAGTTGTTGGCCAGAGTAGTCCAAGAGACTCCCAAAATTATACAGGCTATTGCCACAGCCCCTGATTGCCTCCAAGAACTTGAAGACAAGTTCCTATTGCTGAAGACAGGACATACTTCAGACACGGGATTTTGAGCAATGGAGCTGGAACCGACCTGGAAGCCACCTCCTCATGGCTAGTTCTCATAGCTTTGGAGAGCACTACACAAGCTGCTAAGGGAGAACATCAATCAATGGTCCAACCCCAGCTTTAAGGCCTAATAACCACATCGATGATCAGCACAGCAAACAACATTGGTGCAGTGGTGACACTTTTATCTTAGGGGTAATCAATAGCTACCTAATTGGACTTAAAGCCCACTCAGTGGGAGAAAGCTCATGTGTGGTACTATAAACGTAACCAAATACATATGGCTGGAGGGGTCAGAAACCTTAGAGAAAAATCTAAGGGTTGTCACATCCCTCGACAAATGTAATTTCTTACTGTGTGCAAAATATGAACCCTTATATTTACAGACAAGTATTCCAGTCACCACTTATCAAAGAAGTTTCTTTTTTTTAAATATTTTATTTTATTTTATTTTACTTTTTTGAGACAGGGTCTCCCTGTAGCCCCAGATGTCCTGGAACTCACTATGTAGACCAGGCTGGCCTTGAACTCATAAAGATCTGCCTGCCTCTGCCTCCCAAGTGCTGGGACTACAGGCGTGTGCCACCACGCCCAGGTTATTTTATTATTTTTATTTTATGTGTATGAGTGTATTGCCTGCATGTATGTGAGAGCACCCATGTCATTGCATGAGGTCAGAAGAGAGCTTCAGATTCCACTGGAGCTGGAGTTAAAGACAGTTCATAGCTGCCATGTGGGTACTGGGAATTGAACCCGGGTCCTCTGCAAGAGCAGTTAATGCTCTTAACCACTGAGCCATCTCTCCAGTCCCCAAAGAAGCTTCTTTTACAACAGACAGAGATTATTATAGCATTCCACAGCTGTTCATACATAGAGATTGTCTGTGAATTGCCCAAACCTAAGTGGCACATCTGCAATGGAACCTCTATACCTAAGGCTCACAGAACATAGAATAGGGTTAAAGAGAACGCTAATGCATCTCTCAATTCTCATCAATGAAGTTCCTTCATGCAATAGAGGGCTT
Organism: Nannospalax galili; assembly: GCF_000622305.1. Taxonomy (NCBI): domain Eukaryota; kingdom Metazoa; phylum Chordata; class Mammalia; order Rodentia; family Spalacidae; genus Nannospalax; species Nannospalax galili. Next base: position 3,429,333 of record NW_008337842.1, on the reverse strand, counting down.
GGAATAAAAAAGGTCACAAATGGCCAAAGCATGGAAAGTAAGAGTCTGCAGAGTGGGGTCTGTGGACAGGACTCGTTAAATTCCACCCCCGCCCAGGGCTCAGGGACCATTGCAGAAGAGGGGATGGAAAGATTGTAAGAGCCAAGGAGGAGGTGCATGACCACATGAAAATAGAGTCCTTTCAGGCTCCTGGGACCTTGCTCCTATGAACCTATAGCAATGGTGTCAGCATGCACAAGACCCATGCAAACTCAAGCAGGCAAAAACCCAGCACAGAACTGAAGAAATGGGTGCCAGGCCCCTATCTTAATCAAAGAATTATTGGCAGCTGATTACTGCTGGGTGAGGAAGAGTTGATCTTAAAGGGAGGGACTCTAGATAGACTGACTAGGCCTCTGGATGAACTTGCATTGAGAGATAACGGAGGACCCTAACTTGACATGATAGGCCTTAACACAAATGACAGAATGTATGAATTCCAGTTGGGAAGCTAGAGGGTGTAAAGATGATTAAGATGTTCTGTATGAAATAAACAAAAATGCAATAAAAAATTTCCAAAAATGAAAAAAGTTTTGTGTATCAAGAAAAATTTGATTAAAACATCCTAGCAATCTAAACAGCTATAATTTAATTAGTAGGCTGTTCAGTTACCTATTTCCTCCAAAGTAAACTACATACTTTTTTCAGAAGATTGGTCCTTTTCATCTAAGTTACCAAAATTATTGACCCAAAATTATTTATAATATTCCTATGTCTTTAACTATATGGTCCCACTAGTATAAAATTCTGGAAAATTCAAACCACCTGACCAGACAGACGTGTGGTCATTGATTGCCTAGAGAAAGTAGTAAAGCACGGGGGAGAGGGTTGCAAATGGAAGAGAAAACTTTGGGAATAAATGAGCATGTTCCCAATCCTGATCATAGTGATGATTTCGCAAATATGTACCTATGCCAACCCTATTTATTTTATTCATTAAGTGTATATAGTCTATTGTTTGTGAATTATATCTTAAAGAAAATAATTCCCAATCTAAGAGCCTGTGAAGATGGCTTAGTCAATAGTGTGTTTGGTGTGTAAGTCTGAAGACCTACATTCAGATCGCAGCATCCATGTAAAAGCCAGGAGTGGTGGGGCACTGTGCAACCTCAGTGCTGGCAGGGGCAGGGACGGTGGATGCCAGGCTCACTGCTGAGCCAGTCTAGCTGAAATGGTGAGCTATGGATCCAGTGAGAGATCCTATCTGTAAAACTAAGGTGGAATGCTGGGCACGGTGACACACACCTTTAATCATAGCACTTGGGAGGCAGAGGCGGGTGGGTCTCAGGGATTTCAAGGTCATCCTAGTCTGCATAACAAGTTCTAAACCAACCAGTGCTACACAGAGAGGCTCTGTCTCAAAACAAAATAAATTACATGAATAAAAATAAGTTGAAGAGTGATTGAAAAAGACATACTGATGTCAACCTCTGGCCTCCTCATGCATTCACCTGGGACTATTACGTCTGCACATGCACATATTAATACACACACATTAATACATGCACACACACACAAAGCCCATGACAGATACAGTGACTCACAGCTGCTCAGAACATGAACATCTGTGAGGACTGAGTTCCCCTGTCAGGGACTTCTCTTTGCCTCCTTCATGGGCTCTGAAGTCCTTTGCCTCATGTTCTGTGTCTCCTTGATTCTCTACTACTAGCAGCACTATGTGTTTCTGTACTGCATCCCTAAGAAAAGATCACTCAGTCTATGGTGGCTGAGGAAGCAGTGTCATGAGATTTGCAGCCAATATGATAAACAAAATGTCTTTTGCTGACACCTGAGATGCATGGCTGAGGGGGCTCCTTACACTCATCTCCCCACTGGTCCTAGCTAGAAAGAGGGTTTATCTCCTTTTTCATGGGCTCCAGGTTCTTGGGCAGTCCTCTCCTGAAACAGGTTGAAGGGATGATGGGCTTAGCAGCTACTTTTAGTACTCCTTAGAGGCAAGAAATCCCAGGACAGTGAGCATTTCAGCTCTTCCCATTGGGAAAGAACGTTAGGCCAGGACTGGCATATTGCATATCTCCAAAACACAATGGTTCTCAGTAACAACACATTGTACAAACTGAAAGTGTTACTGTATTCTCCCTGAGGTCAACTCTCAGATTGCAGGAAAGGGTAAAAGCATAATATATCTGTGGGTCTTTTGTCTTAATACAAATTTATGACATGAGAGAAATCATCATAGGGGGAAAAAAGTCAGATCATGCTCCATGCTCTCCAGCAGCTAAATACCATAGCAAGAAGTCACAATTGGAAATCAAAGAACATGTGTAGACTCTCCCTGGGAAAGTATAGACCGCTTTACAGCAGCTATTTCCTCCAAGCTGTGTTCATCAGCACCGCCCTGCTGTGAAAGTTTGTTGCAGTCCTTTGGGCTTCTGCATCAGTCAAAAAATCTCGTATTGTCTCTTTATCTTGCTTGTTATTCCATTGGTCATTTCCATGTGAAGAAATAGGAGCCTGTTGTTGAGCACAGGAGGAATGGAGTAGTTAGCATTACAAGTTCTAGACAGGGAACAAGAAAAAAGTCAGGAACAGGACAAATTTCAAATGCTCATATCAGAGTCCATTGGGAGTCTGCTATAAAGTACTTTTAAAAATCTTTTGAGACAGTAGCCCCAGTTGGCCTAGAACTCAGCATGGAAGAAGCAGAGCGGTCTGGTCTGTACCTTGATTCCCTATTGGCAATTTGGGTAACCTCTTCAGAGGATGGTGTGATAAGAATACAAGGTAGGAATTAGCTAGGCAGTTAGGGTAAAAAGACTCCAAAGAAAAGTAGCCAGTTTCTTGGCTAAAAGTCAAAATGTCCTTGGGCCTCT
>NW_008337842.1:3419377-3426352 GCF_000622305.1 Nannospalax galili | reverse complement strand
GAGGGAGGGAGGGAGGGAGAATACACTAAGTTGTCAGAAAAAAGTGATGGGGAGATATGGAAGATGTTGAAGGGGAGGGAGTGGGCATGGATTTGATGAAAACATCTTATATGCATGTGTGAAATTCTCAATAAAATTTTTTAAGTACTTTGTAGCACCGTTTGTATATAGCATTTTGCTATATATTTTTTTCTGTTTCTTTTTCTTTGCAAAAGCAAATTTAAAATATTAAAGGAATATAAGAACTTAGATGAAATTTCCCAAGATGGATCCACAAAGTATGTCAGGTCCAAGTTCTCAGGCTTGTGAGGAGAGGCATCAGTTGCCTGGTGCTGATGTGTATTGGAGCTGTGTGTCTTCCACTGTTCTCTCCTTGGCCAGGAACACAGGGCTACACAGATCCACGTGCCACCGTGTAAGCACGCTATGACCACAATGCCTATAGACCTAGACCTCCTCACTACTAGCATCCCATTCCTACCGCTATCACAGCTCAACCCTCAATAGGTTATGTTCAGACCACACAAAGGAAGCAGCCCAGAGCCTCATGGCTCATCTTTGGCTGGATTTAAATGAAAATTGTGCCAAAGGTGCTAAATGAAAATCTCACTTCTCCAGTACTTAGGATGTTCTTTGAATACCTCCAAGAAGCAGGAAAGACTGGACTAATGAAACCTCTGCCTAAGTACAAGAAGAGTATCTGTAGGCAACCATGTAGCTCACTTACAAGAGCAAGTCGGTCCCTCATAGCTGAGCCCAACTGCCTCCATGCTAACCCAGTCTCCCACACCTCTCAGGTTCATGCAAGGCTAACCTATCCACTCATACCAGTCTCTTTGGAAATCCACATCCTGCTACAATATAATGCCACTGTATAAACAGGATTTAACTTCTTTAAAGAAGAGGCACAGAGACATGCCTGAAAGACCTGTGTTCTTTTCTGTTGTTTGTAAAGCAGTTATCACTGTGTCTTCCTCTTATGCAGTGGGAAGTCACAAAGGGAAGTTTCTTATGATGATATCTCCCTGACTAAGCAAAACCAGCTTTCACTAAGATTAACTGGGAGGAAGAAAGGAAAGAAGGTGTCTTAGTCCATTTTTTGTTACTATAACAAAATGCTTGAGGATGGGTAACATGAAGTAAAGAGGTTAATTTGACTTCTAATGCTAGAGGGTCCAAACAGCATGACACTACCAGCTTCCTGCCCTGGATCTCCTGGCCGACATCACAAGATGGTGGAGAAGCAAAGGGGAACCAGCCGCAAGAGTTTATGTGTACAAGCAAGGAACAGAGTGGAAAGGGCCCAGGCACATTCTTTTACCACAGTTCCCTTTAGTGGGAACTAGGCCATGTTTATCAAACCTAACATACAATAGACACAATATGAGACAGATTTAACCCACTTATGATGGTGGAGCTCCATAAACTAATTACTATTAGGCCTCACCTCTTAAAGATTCCATTGCCTTAGTATTACTACCATGGGGACCAGTTTTCTGCTTCATAAACTTTATGGAACAAAATAGAATCCCAACCAAGAATTGGGAAAGGGCAAGAATTGCACAACATTTTTCTCCATCTGAATTCTTTGTGTCAAACTAACCTTGATAAAGTGACCCAATAATATAACTCTTGTACACATGGATACTATAGGGGAATTAAGCCATCTTTAATTTTTAAAAAAATTATTTAGCATATACAGTATTAGGTTTCATTACTGGCATTTTCAAACAAAGCTTGTTAATCCCCACTCCTGCTCCCTATCCCTCTAACACTATCCTGTACACTTTCATATACCCCCAAAGCTTCCTTTCTGTTTCCAGACCACTGTGTACTATTACCCTCCTCTATCAACATCCCTTCATCCCCCCTCATAATTTCCCTTTTAGTTTGATAGCCTATACCCCTTGTAGTGGCTTGCTTGAGAAATATCCTCCATAGACTTATGTATTTGAACAGTTGTTCACCATTGGTGGCACTGGGGAGGTTATGGAACCGATAGGAGGTATAGTCTTGGTGGAGGAAGTATGTCACTGGGGGCAGGCTTTGCAAGTGTAGACCCTGACCCAGTTTCTTCTCACTCCACTTCCTGTATGTGGACAAAACGTCACCGGACAACTTTCTGCTTCTACTGCCTGCTGCTGCCTGCCTTCCCCACGGTTATGGACTCTTCTCCGGAACCATAAGCCAAAATAAACTCTTCCGTAAGTTGGTTTGGGTTAGGGTGTTTTACCACAGCAACAGAAAAGTACCTAATAGAACCTCTTTCATCCCAGCTTTTATATAAATATATAAATATTATAAAATATGATAGACATACGAAAGCCAATTTCTGATGGCTCACAAATGAACAGAATTCTAAAATGGGTAATTACATGGCAGAAGTATTCCAAAATATCACTCGACTGGAATCCAGTGATCCTTGTGAAATCATTAGCGATAATACTCACCACATATTTTTAAAGCCCTAGAGTTTATTTATGGTTTGGGATTTTGAGCCAGTCACATTGAAGTAGGAAAAGAAAATTTATGCCAGCAAAGCTCATCGAAGGCATCAGCCTGTCTCTTCTCTGTTTCTTCCATGAGCATCTCTTTTGGGTAAGCAGATTTTCTTTATTAAATCACCCTGACTAAACTTCCCCTTATCTGCTAAAGAACAGAACAAAATAAGAAAACTATTTTCTGCAGTGATAACTCTGATTTGGATTTTATAATGAGCTCACAGAAAACTGTGTCTGATTTGTGCTCAAAAGACATAAATATTCTTTAAAAATTCACAATGCCTTAATTTGGGAATCATTTCAAGAGTTAATTGGGATGAAACATGCCTAAAATAGTTTATTTGGGCATAGCATACATTATCTTAGAAAGCATACCAAAAGTTTCATCAACAATATCCTAAGAGTATATCCTCAATCTGAGAATTACAGTGGTGATAAATTCACCTCTGGCCCATGAGACCACACAACTTCATGGACAGTGATCCAAATACAAATGAGTCATGAGTGTTTCCAAGTAAGATATGTTTTGTGGGAAATAGTTGCAATGCTATTACATTGGGTTTCTAGAGATCCGACTGCATCTTCTGAAAAACAACAGCAAAGGAAAAATAGCCCCAAAGCAGAGATTCTTGGTTGTTTTCTCCCTGTTCTTTCCTTCACTTTCCCATTGCAAAGCAGCAGAACCCTGATCAGATACTTAGTTTTCCAGCTGTCAACTTACTGCCTCTCTTACAGATAAGAGTGACCAAAAAGATAGGAATAAAAGTCATTAAGTATGTTTTTAAGGGAATTGACTCAGATGGGAGGCAGGATGGGAAATCCCAAGCTATTTGTATTCATCTTGTAGGAATGAGGCTATCCTGAAGGTGGAAGCTATTTGTGATGTAAGGATAGTGGAGCCAAAAGACAGGAGGCTGGACCTTTGAGCGACAGAGTCACCACACCAGCCTTTAGCAGCCTTGCCTACATCTAGAGCTATCTTTCATGAGAAAACAATTCACCTGTGTCATTTATTCCATGGTCAATTTTGGATCTTTCAAACTGAATCCTGTTTTCCTATTAACCATCTCAACTGTATTTACTAGATTCTGTGCTTGTTTTAAACCGAGATGACCCCAACAATGGGAAAATAGGAGCCTGCAGCCCCTAGGCATGATCATTTCAGTAAAAAGGAATCTTTGAACCATAACTTGTGAAGGATTAGGAATCCTTCGATGCATTTCAGTTGTCATTTTCAAAAGAAAAAAGATGAAGGCCTACTAGAAAAAGAAAATCATGGACATTGGCCTTCAGAAGGGAACAGTCACATATGAAACATTATCAAAACCCAGAAAAATAGGCAGGTGAAAGAACAAAAGGGAGGGAGTGGTGACAGATAGGATAGAGGGATAGAAGGGGAGAGGGAGGGAGAGAGGGAAGGAGGAAGGGAGGGAAGAAAAGAGGGAGAAAGAGGGAGGAAAGGTATATATGTATGTGTGTGTGATGTGGTGGGGCTTGAACTCAGATGTGCATGTGGAGATCAGATATTGGGATTGGGATAGAGGGAAGAGGAGGAAGAGGAGGAGAGAGAGAGAGAGAGAGAGAGAGAGAGAGAGAGAGAGATCATATAAGAATCTACTATAAAGTTCAGAAATCCTGAGCAGCAGGGACAGCAAACTTCCAACATGTGAAGTAGAGACCTGTGGATTTACAGAATGAGTATGGTGTAGCCATAGTAGAGATTACAAATTAACAGGGACATTTAAACACAGTAGACTTAGTTTAACTCTGAATTTTGAAGCCTAAAGAACAAGGTTCTTGGTTAAGTATTCTAGAACAAGGTTCCAACTACCCTGCAGACTAATGAAGTAATCATGGACCTACCATAGTCACCCATGACAACTGAGCATATTGATCTGAAGTCCCCCACCATGCTACCAAGTCTATATTAGTGCCAGCCTCAGCCAGACTTCTTGCTAAACAACAAAACTTATTTCGTCACAATAATCTCTCATGTTTACAATGCATCTTGTAGCAAAAACACCTACAAATTTGGGTGTCAACTTCTACATTGGGACGTGAGACTCAAAACAAAGGAATTTGCCCAAATACACAGAGTCTTAAGAAAGTACAATGGAAACCATAAATAGCATAAACATACACCTCACAACTTCTAAAGGTGAAGAATTCAGGAGGTTATGGTTCTTAAACATGGGAGGAGAAATGGCTAGCTAAAGAATTCAGTCAACTGGTAAAAGCTAGTTTCAGACTAAAACTAGAACCAGCCCTAAATTGAGCTTAGGGAAATCTTCCGTCCAAGACTGAAGGATGCATGTGTTCCTCCACTCAGCAAATAGTTACTGAGCATCATCAGACCCTGGCAGATCACTTGAGAAAGCCATGAGGATTTGAAAGACTTGATTGAAGAGTAAATAATTGCTTACGTTGGTCCATGCAGCCATTTTGAATTCCTCTCCCAATACCTCTTCAGGGTGTTTTGCCAAATGATGAAGGATGCTATAGGAGGGAAAGGGGCTCAGAGGTGAGATGTGCTTGAGATATGATAAAGAAACAAGGGTAAACAGGATTGTCAGAGTGATATTTCACAGCAGTGTTAATGTAATATGCAGTGTACACACTGGAAATATCCAATTAAAAAAACAGAGCATATACTTCACATGTTTGAAACTTATATATACCCACAAGCTATTTTCATATACAAATCTAAAGAAGTAAAATTCCTAGGAACATTTTTTAAATGTTTTCTTATTGCAGGGGAGAAGGCTCAATTGCTTAATGTGCAAGCATCTGGACCTGAGTTTGAATCCCCAATGCCCAGCTCCCCAGGTGTAGTAGCACATGCCTGTAACCCCAGGTACAGTGTGTAAGTGGGGTTAGATAGATGGAACCCTGGGACTCACTGGACAGCTAGTCTGGTCAAATGGCAAGCTGCTGGTTCAGGGAGAGACACTGTCTCAAAATTATGGTGAAGGACTCTAGAGGAAGACACCCAATATCAACCTCCCAAGCAACTGTACCCAGAAACATACACATACACACATACCCCACATCATACACATAAAAATGCTTCCTTATTGACGCTATAACAAAGTTGACTTTGTACTCTGAAAATGACTGCTGGAGGAAGTGAGGGAACTGAATCACAGGAGCAGCTTGGACAATTCCGTTGGCTTCTCATGTGGCTAAGGAAGAGAACATTCTTTATTCTCCAGGTGAAACAGCAGGCACGTGTGGGAGTGCATCTGAGAGCACTACATCTTGGGAACCCTGGGCAGCTCGCACGTAAGAGAATTCACTTAAAGAGAGAAGGAAAAAGAACATCATGGTTGTTTTGTTAAGGTGATCTGACAATAGAGAACTATACAAAATGTGGGTAACCGTCTTATATTTTGTGAAGGGGCCCTATACACAGAAAAAAGTCATAGAAGATTATATAGAAAAGAATTTTTCTCTTTTCTATATAATTCATACAATTCATATGCTTTTCAAATTACCAACAAAGAACATGGAATCAAAAGCAGTAATTTAAAACCTTTTTTCAACAAGCCTATCATTATAACAATGAAAATAGCAAATAGCTATACTTTTAATTTAACTTGTCCATCCCTTTATAGGATACTGATGGAAAAAATTTTGAAAATCAGCTCAGCACAGACAGACAGACAGACACACACACACACATACACACACACACACACACACAAACACACACACACAAGAAATGATTAGCTTATAGCTCATACAAGGTGAAGAAAAAGCCTTGAATAACTGATAGACCACAGAAACCCTCAAAGGGATGAAAAGAAGTCCTGAGTATGGGTGGCATGAACTATAAGGAGACAGTTTTTAAAGAGTTTGTGAATCTCACCTTCTTCCCCAAGAGGCCAGAATCAGATGAAATGAATAAGATCCTGGCTTCAAATATCAAAGATTGGGAAGATATTTTATTCCATTTCTTCCATGTCAGTAGATGATGAAATGCCACCTTATTTTTAAAGGTCTTCTCAAAGCAGACACACTGGATGAGCCACCAGAGATGTATGCTCAAATGGCTCTAGAGGCATTTTACTTCAAATGAAAACTTATAAGCCTTGAAACATACATAAAAAATTCTGATTGACAGTTTTTGCTCCTTGCCCTCCTAGGTCGACTACTTCCAGGGGACTATGAGCATCTCTCAAAATGTCCTGTAATGGTAGTGGGTCACCTATCCTCTTGATAGAGGAGGCTGAGGAGACCCTACCAGATGGACTTGAACCAGTGTCCAGTCTATAAAGAGGAGGGTCAACACAGAGGAATCATTTCCTCCATGCTTCCAAGCAAAGCCAACCATGGTCGAGCAGGACCTTTGACTTATCTTCACATAGGCAGAACTGGTAAAAGAAAGGAGCCAGTGGTTCCTCCAAAGCCCATGTGACCCCTGAGGAATAGGTCCTCAAACAACCTTAAGAGTAAAAATAAATTGGTTTATCTG
>NW_008337842.1:3416028-3418167 GCF_000622305.1 Nannospalax galili | reverse complement strand
AAATAAAATAAATTAATATACATTTTAATTTAAAAAAAAATTCTGATTGCAAAAAAAAATGTGCTGTGGTAGAACGGGACTGTATTATTCACTTTTATCAAATCAGTGTGCCTGACAGAGATGTAAATAGTGAGACATTAGAAAAAGCAAATTTCAAAAACTACCATGGAGCAACTGTATAATCTCAAATCTAAGTTGCTTATCATGAGAAATAAAATAAATTAATATACATTTTAATTTAAAAAAAAATTCTGATTGCAAAAAAAAATGTGCTGTGGTAGAACGGGTCTGTATTATTCACTTTTATCAAATCAGTGTGCCTGACAGAGATGTAAATAGTGAGACATTAGAAAAAGTAAATTTCAAAAACTACCATGGAGCAACTGTATAATCTCAAATCTAAGTTGCTTATCATGAGAGATACATTAAGGAAATGCATGATATCGTCCTGCCCTTCAGTTAATAATCTTTGGTAGAGAACAGAGTGTACATGGAATCAGATTTGTAACAAATAAGGCCTCAGTCATGGCCTAAAACAGAGGGAAAAGGGGCCAGCCCCACAGCAAAGAATCAGCTGTGGCATATGGCTTCGGGTTGTTTCAGACGGGCCTAATAGTGGGAAAGAAATGGAGCAGAAGCAGGGGCACCCTCCAGGACCCAGAGCAGAGAAAGCCCAGAAGACAAAGAAAGAGAGGAGAGACCAGCCAAAGCCAAGAGAGGGAGGCACACTGGGCATTCCATGATTGTCCCCACGGTGGTAGGAAGCACCCACAGCTGTGGTTCCTCATCCACTTGCCTGTTGGTCTCACATAATAGTATTTGGGTTCCTCTACTGGGCACAAGTGTTATAGTAAGTTTGCTCTTTGCCTACCAGATAAGGCCAAGACCCAGGTTTTACTTAACTTCAAAGCACCCAGCTTAACAATAGACAGAGTATGTGTCTGATGCATGGCTTCTCATTTCCAGTCACAAAACAGTTACCTAGCAGCCTGGGTACAGAGGAGAGCAGAAGAGTCACCAAAGAGTCTGGAAGGGTCCAGGCATCACACCAGAAGTCTGGTGGATGAGTCCAAAATCCACACGAGAAGGCGGAGGGAAAAAAAAAATCTAAAGGTTAAGTCAGCCTCTATTTCATTTCCATTCCATTTTTACCCTTAAAAGAGATGTTTCTATACAATTTTCTTCTTTACAAGATAAAAGTAATAGCTTAAAACACGGCCTTCACTGGACATCAGCCAGACTTTTATATATTAAGTCTTGATCCAAATAGGCTAGCAGAAGCATTCAAAATCGCTGAATACATCACTAATTGTATTCGCTTCTTGCCAAAAGAGGAAAGAGAAAGAAAGAGACTTATTTGTTATCTGACTACAAAGTCTCCATCCAAACCATAGTCATTAGTTAGCGTTGGTGTGGTGCAGCCAAGGTCTGCTAGAGTGAGATGCTCTGGACTTGCCCACGGGTTACGATGGCATCCCTCTTGCCTTGCATGGTCCAGCTGTAGGTGTACCATCTACTGAGCATTGCCACCTGGGAGGCAGTGGGTAGAGAGTTATGGTAGCCAGCACCAGCCTTACCTGCTCTGCCCAGGTTGGTGCTGCTCTATCTCTGTGCCAACAGCTTTACAAAGCAGTTAGCCTTTGTACAATTCTCTCCTTCTAAGACCTCTGTTCCTCTTGAAGCATAAATGTACACTAGTGATAGTAAAACATGTAGACCAATTAGCTTAATATTTACCAAAATTTTATGTTATAGGTCTTCATAAGTAGTGGGGAATGGCTGGAAGTGCCGACAACACAGCAGACAGTAGCAGGGATATCAGAGTATAAGGGATCTAGTGGGGGGGATGGCCTACATAGTGAGTTCTAGGCCAGCTGGGGCTACAGGGAGACCCTGTATCAAAAAGACCAAAGGAAAAAAATTGCTTCACATGAATTAGTAGAGGTGAAAAACATTACCACTGAAATCTACCTGATGACTTTATATCCACGCTCAGGTGCCAAGGAGTTCAGAAAGTAACCGACTGTGACTCATAATAATCAGATATATAGAGATTAGAAACACATGTGCATCTTAGTGTCAATTGTATTAAAATGAATTTTTCTGTATGAAACTGTGTATTTTAATAATGAAATGGAC
>NW_008337842.1:3411736-3415976 GCF_000622305.1 Nannospalax galili | reverse complement strand
TTACAGGGTTTATACTGAGTACAATTTTGTATAACTGTATTAATTCAACTGTAAACCAAAAAATTTACAGCCAATTTTGAAAGAGACGCATCTTAACTCTGGAAATTGTTATTGCATATGTCAATGCTGGTGTAATGAAATGCCTCTTCTAATTATATGGTTATTAAATAAATAATTAAAAAAGAGAGATGATATACTTATATATACAAAGAATCAGTTATATAGAGGCAAAGATGGTATCAAACCATGTCATAGCATACTTTCATAAGATATTAAGTGACAGTTCCATCCATCTGATGTCAGGGCTGTGAACTACTGAACTAAATCCCTTGAAGAATCACATCTTGTCTCCTGGTGCCTTTGAATCATTGTGACAACCCTCTGCTTACTTGTTTATCTCCCCTGCTGGCTGATAAGCTGCCTATTCTGTTTTATGTCCCTGACCTGCTTTCTCACAAGGCACATCACATAAGGGGTATCTTATAAAACATGATCTAAAAGTTGAGGGCAAACTCTCAAGGAGTGCATATATTAGTGAGGTAGTTAGAGGAAAGTCTCCATAGTATCATATCTTTAATACAAGACAGAAAGTAATAAATTCTATGAAGAAATGTTAAAAACAAAGTACAGTCAGTTCTCATTATTAGCAGCAGCTATGTTCTGTAAAGTTGCTGTGTACACAGAATTAACCAATTCTCTTGCTCCTAGGAGAAATGAAGGATTCTGTTCCTGGGAGCTTTTGGTCACATTTTCATCAGCTGAACCACCATTTATGATATAAGTTTGTTTGCCAGCTTCCTTGAAAATCAGCCAGTCTCATCAGCATTGAAAATCTGCTCTTCTACGTAACCCTTTCCAATATAATGCTTTGCAAGTATTTTGTAAATTCTTCCACAGCCTCTAGGCCTGCAGAATCTGCCTCATCTGCAAGTTTAACGTCTTTCACACCATATCACCTCTTAGAGCATGCGCACCAGGCCAAACCAGTGCTTGCCAAGAAGAGCTTCACATTTTCCTGACCCTGGATAACATGACTATAAATTCCCTTGGCTTTGAGCCTCACAACCATCATGTCCACTATGCTGAATCCACAAATCCAGCTGTGTTTTCATTTACTCCATAGCTTTATCATGCCCAGAGATGATACTTTAGCTTTTCTTAGGAGTGGCCTCATGCCTTTATCAGCAGATTTCCCCTTCTTTTCTTTGCATATACTATATTATTGCTTCAGTAACATGGAGCCAATGGCCAATAGCGCTATAACTCATACCTAAACACACTTATCTAATGCATGCATTTTCTCGCAAGACACATCACATCTTTCTCATGCTTTGTAAGGACACTAGATGGCACCTCACTGCAATGCTTGGGGACACTTTAAACGACAAAATTACTAACAGAAAACAAATCATAGAAAAAGAAAGAGTATTGTATGGCCTGCAAAAGGGCATTTACTTATAGTCAGTGAGCTAAAACATACGGCAGTGCATCACCGTGTCTGACCTCAACTGGGAAAGTGCCATTGGACAGATTCAAATTGTTCACCATGCTGTGCATATTCACAAAAGACCACAAAAAGTGATGTACTTGTTTGGAAAGGATAATCAAATTTACTGAGTAGGTGAGTGTTCAAATGCATATTTGGAAACAATGAGGAGCTGTAGGGGTGAATCCAGAGAAAGGAAAGTTCTCTCGGGGAACTACTTGAAGAATTTCATGTGAAATCACAAGTATAAAAGTTTAGCACAATTTTGAACATACAGTTTGTAGTTGAGAGTCTCTCACTCTCTGATAAAATGAGAGCACTCATTGAATAACCCCTGGAAGACAGACAAGACCTGGACATGCATGTGTGAATGAGAAGAAAGAGTCCAAGCAGAGAGAACAGTATGTCTTATGACAACGTAACAGAATATTAAAGAATGGGTCTAGGAGAGATGAAAAGTTTCATCTGGCTACATTTAGGTGTATAAAGTACCTTGTTAAAAAAACAATTTGATTTATTTCTTTTTATTTATGTGTATAAGTATTTTACCTGCTCGTATGTAAGTGAACCCATGTCATGCAGTGCCCATGGAGGCCAGAAGAGGGTGATGGATCTCCTGGAATTAGAGTTAAAGATAGCTATAAGCTTCCATGTTGGTAGTGGGAACTGAACCCAGGTCTTCTGCAAGAGCAGACAGTGCTCTTAAACACTGAGCCATCCCTACAGCCTGGTAAGAAAGAATTTGAAAAGACATGTTTGGGAAAATATATTTTGATAAGATATTTTAAAGAATAACTTAAATTCCATGCTGAGGACTCAAGACATAATTCTACAGGAGATGGAGCAAGCTTAGCATTGTTTGAATAGTAAACCTGTGATCCCAGATAAGTGCCCAGAGCTCATTTTGCAGACAATTTTCACAGACCCTCTAATGCTTGTTTGGACATCTATGGGGATCTGTTCTACTTTGCTTTCTGTTGCTGTAACAAATACCTTGACTAAAAGTGACTTGGGGAGGAAATGGTTTATTTTTGGTTACAGGTTACAGCCCATCATTGCAGGAAGCCAGCAGGAGCTGGCAGCAGGAACTGAAGCAGAGGCTACAGAGGAATGCTGCTCACTGGCTTGTTTAGATGCTTTTCTTATATAGCCAGGACCATCTGCGTAGGGAGGGCACTACCTGCAGTGGGCTGAACCCTCCTACATCAATTAGCAATTAAGAAAGTGCCTCAAAGGCATGGCCATAAGTCAATCTGATTGAGGAAATTGTTCAGTTGAGTTCTCCCTTCCCAGGTGATCGAGATTGGTGTCAAGTTGACCGCTGAAGCTAACTATGACAGAGTTCACAAAACCAAAATAAGAATTCTGGACCTAAAGATTTTTAGAACATGTTCAACCACCAGGAAAGGACTGTGATGTATGTGAAATAGTGATGCACAAACTATAAGAAGCTAAAAGTCCCACACATTTCCAAGACAGTATCTGCCCACCTATGTGTATCAAGGGTCTCAAGTGATGCATAAAAGCTCGGGTTATGGACTATTCAATAGCATGAATACACACACACACACATCACACACACACACACACACACACATACACAATATCCATCTCGTTTATATAGAAACTAATCATTTGTTTATATAGAAACAATCACTCATTTATATAGAAACTAACAGCCTCATGGAAATAAATACTTGACCAATGTCCACCATTGAGATTCAGACATCTCAGCTGTTTGTGATTGTGAAGCAGCAAAGATGCAGTGGAAATCAAACCCAAAAGGAAATTCAAGCAACAAGCCCCGGCAGGTTCCAAAGAACTGCAAAGGATTACCTAAGCCTTCCTAATTCCTCAATGGTTGTAACCTGTGTGACCCATGGGAAGCTCTGTAACAGCAAACTCTGCAACACTTTGGGCCACAAAACCCTCTAAGGCCATCTTGCCCCAATTAATGCAATGCAAAAGAGAAAGCATTCTCTTCATGCATACCATGGAGGGACTGAGGGTACCTGGGTCTAGAATAAACCAGCAAGGACCTGAGCCTAACTGGTGGTAGAGCCCATGCAGAACAGGCAAAGCCAACAAGAACAGAGTGACATTAACTGATATCAACTGACAGAGATGCCCAAAATACCCGCAGAAGGGTTTTAACATCAGCCAGGGCTCTGAATGTGTGTGTGTGTGTGTGTGTGTGTGTGTGTGTGCGTGTGTGTGTGAGAGAGAGAGAGAGAGAGAGAGAGAGAGAGATAGAGAACACAAGTACGTATCCTCCCTGCATCATAGGCTCCCCCTCCTCCTGGTATCATTCTTGACTGCATTCCTGGTCCACCATGCTTAAAAACAGGCTCAGGACCAGAGCACTGAGTTCTAATCATGACTCTACCACATATTGTTATGACTTTGAGCAGTTGTTTAAACCTGGATATTTTCATTTTTTTCTTAGTAAAATGGGCCCAATAATAGGATGGGCCTATATCATAATTTCATGAAGTTTAAAAGGATATAAAACCTTACAACCATACATAACAAATAAATATTTAAAAATGATAGGTGCTACTATGATCAATCATATCTCTTACTTATCAGAAAAAGTTTCCTTTTTTTTTTTTTTTTTTTTTTTACTAAATTAGGATTTAAATCCACCCCTACTTTCAGATCAAAACAGCTCTGATATTGGCAAAGTCCTGACTCAGCAGCTGAGGAATGTAGCACAAGATTTCCTAATAGTAGGCCCTCCACTAGCACCACCAC
>NW_008337842.1:3272339-3411634 GCF_000622305.1 Nannospalax galili | reverse complement strand
ACACACACACACACACACACACACAATTTCCTAGAGACCTCCCTCTTACTTGAAAATTATTCTACTTATTTCTAGAAAGAAGCATGTTTAAAGTCTTCATCCAGGGGCTAAAAAGATGGCTCAATGGTTAAGAACACTGGTTGTTCTTGCAGAAGACCCGGGTTTGAATCCCAGCACCCACATGGAAGTTAACAACTGTCTGTAACTCCAGTTCCAGGGGATCCAACAGCCCCTTTGGTTCTCCGCGGACATTGCACACACTTGTGCTATCTTGGTTTATACTCAATCCATGATGTGTTTAGGGAAATCTGAGGAAGCAGCATTATGTGCAAGAAGAGACTGTTCAGGATTTAGCATCAATTATAGTAGAGACTGGGATATGATGTGTGTGGAAAGATAGAGACACAGAAAAGCTGGAGGACTGAGGGTCTATGGGTAAGGTCAAGGGGGTTCAGCTCTGTCCTCGTCAGCAAGAAGCACTGAATGAGTTTGAACAAAATGGGGTTCTGATCAGTTTGGCATTTAAGAAACATTACTCTCATTCTGAGGAAAGAAAGGCATGGGGGAAGAGGAGAGGGGAAAGACAATTTTGAAAATCACCATTGAGAGATGATTAGTTGTAAAGAGGGAAAAGACAGTTTTGATGAGTTGGAAATGTCCAATGAGCGCTTGAATTTTGAGGATTTTAAAGGTGGTGAGAGGAAGGAGTGAATCTAAGATGACTACGCTAAGCTTCTGCCTGGTGC
This sequence comes from Nannospalax galili, assembly GCF_000622305.1. Classification (NCBI taxonomy): domain Eukaryota; kingdom Metazoa; phylum Chordata; class Mammalia; order Rodentia; family Spalacidae; genus Nannospalax; species Nannospalax galili. Next base: position 3,410,888 of record NW_008337842.1, on the reverse strand, counting down.
AGCCAGAATAAATATGGTATGGTGTGCCTTTAACTGAACTAGATACTGTAAGGGAAAATGATGTGGAAACAAGTTCATTTGGGGCCATGTTCATTTAAAGGTTCACAGGCATCTAAATAAACATGTCTACCAGGCACTTTGAAGTTCACATCTGGCACTCAAGAGAAGGATCCAGAGGTATCAATTGGTGTAATTCATCAATATAGGTGTTGATATAAAGATGGAGTTTGAATCCCAGGAGAAATGAGATTATCCAAATAAATTAACCAGATGGAGTACAGAATGGTGTGTCAGGGGCATTTACAAAACGGGGGGAAAGAAGATGGCTACAAGGAGGGGCTGTCAGAATAGCCAGAAGGCAATCACAAAAGAGCAGTGTCTCAGAACACTAGAGAAGACCATGTGTGGAAGGAAGTGGCAAGAAGTGTGGAATGCTATGTGATTAGGCCAAGCAAAACAGGACTGGGAAAATGCAATTGGATTAGGACATTAAGCAATCAAATTCGACGAGATGAGAAAACTAAGCTGAATTCTCAACCAAAGTGACCTCTCACATGCAGAGAACAGCATAGAATGCAGTACTAAGTGGAGTGTGTGGTACTGAGTGGAGTGTGCGGTACTAAGTGGAGTGTGTGGTACTGGAGATAGAGCATGACTACCTTAGCAAAAGCAGCTTCCATGGAAGTCTAAGTGGGAGGAAGAAACCTTAGGGGAGAGGAGGTATAGAAAGGAAAGGGGAAAGAAGATGCAGATCCATTTCATTTTCATAAATAGGAATTGGAGAAGAAATGATGGGGAAAGAAAAATGATGCTAAAAGTACCCAACAGAGAAAAGATCATCCTTAGCCCTATGGATGAAGAGCTAGGAAAGAGGGTCCTGAGCAGACACTGAGCAAATTAACAAGGTGAAGTTTGATACGTGAAGAGAGTGTTCTTGACACATTTCTACTTTTATTTTTCCTTGGTAGCAATAACCTTTTCAAAAGGTTTTCATGACCTTTGTAAAAACTGTAAGTCCATCAGGGGAAAAAGAGCACATAAGAAGTGACAGAATACCGAAGTTATCTAATACCCAGTGAGACACTGAACCCATACTTGACTGGCCATTTTTATGTATCATTGAATTTAACCCACTTAGCACCACTCAGAAGTGCTATTCCTATTTTATGTTGGTGGAGGTTGGGAGTCACAATGAAGTAAAATGCAAAAAGAAAAGGGCGGAGCCAGAATCTGTCACTAGCAAAAGACAGCCGGGAAGTGAGCCTGGTAGGGGAAATCTGAGTCTATATAAAGAAGCTGAGGGAACTGATCCAGTCCATTCAATGTGTAATTATCAAGCATCTACCATGCGCTTGTGATAATTACAGGGATGTGAAGAAGATGCAAAAGAGTAGAGCTTCATTGTTGTGGCTCTGAAAGAGCATACAGTTGAGAGTGAGAGGCAAGACACAATTGATACAACTCAGGAAAAGCCAGCGATTCAAGAGATGGAAGGAAACAGCATGTGACAAGGAGCTAACAGCATGGGAGAGACAGTAATTACTACAAGAGTTGAAATAGGAACCAAAATGCATTAAGGCAATTTTAATGGAAAAGACCCTTCTATAAGACCATAAGGAATGGGCTACATTTGGATAACAATAGGGTTTTGAAGTGAGCATGCTGAGAGAAAGGGAGGTGAGTTTAGACAGGTATAAACGATGCTCAATAGAGCATCATAAGAAATCAAACCCCACAAACTGGACAAATAGCTTTGGGCTATACTGTGACATCTGTAGACTAAATTAAGTCATTGAGATTTACAAATATTTTCTTTTGAATTATTTTCAGCATTGGTTTCTTTCTGGTGGCATTTGGTAATTTAAGACTTTGATGTGTGGATATGTGCAGAGAATCTTAGAGAACAAAAGCCAACCTGCAGTGCATCTCCTGTGATGTCAGGCCAGGGATTCAGGGAGCTCAGTGTCGAGCTAGTAATTACACACACTGTTGTTGACATGTGGTCCTTAGAGCCGAGATTTTCAATAGCAAGGAATAATGGCTGTCCTTTGATATGACAGAATGCACGAAATCCAGTGGGAGGCCTATTGGGGGGTGCAAATAGGGAGAGGATCTAAATATGATTAGGATGTCTTATATGAAACGTACAAAAATTCAATAAAAATATATACCATAAAAAAATCTGAATGATATATCTGATGGACAAGAAGTTCACTTTAAGGGAATAAAATTGGAGTTCTATGGTATGAATGAATGTGTTTCTTTTTTAAAATATAAAACAGATACATTTTGTAAGATAAGAAGAGGTGGAACTGTAATACACAAAGCACACATCAAATTAAAGAGCCCAACATCTAGAGACTAGTGAAGCATTGGCAGGCATAGCTCAGGAGCAATGTCCCTAAGCCTAATGCACAGGGAATTTACTACATCTGAGTGGTAATGACTGAGGAAGTCAGCCAATTCAACCATACCAAAGTCAATGACAGTAAAAGTCACACATCATGGAGACTTGCAAGCAATAAGTGACAGCATTGTTGAAGCTTGGTAGTATATTTTTGTCAGTAAATAAGACTCAAAAATTATAGTAAGCATATAGAATTGCAAATTTACATTCTAAAACACAATTATATATAGCATGCAAGTAATACCAGTTCAGTTATTAAAGTACTTTTTAAAAAATGCTTAACTTCCAAGACTGTGAGTTTTTAATCTCTGGAAGTTCAATGTGGTGATTTACATTTTCTGTAGGGCACAGGTGAAAGTGCACTGGGGCTGCAGAAGAGTAATGGAAAGATGATGGAAAACTTCTTGGTGCCTGAACATGGAAAAGGCCCAACATCAAGGCCTGGATGCCCAGAACCATGTGTGGCGTCAAGACCATAGCTGACCATCAAGGGAGATCCATTCTAGAGAATCCGTCCTCCCAAGACTAGAATCTGCAAATCACAGAAACATTGCCTGTGCCCAGGAAAAGCCCAACACAAAGGCAAAGTCACTGCCATGCACAACGTGGGACCTCAGGGGAGTGGGTTGTGGGGAATGCAGCCACTCAGAGAAGGCCAAAACTGATGCCCAATATCGGGAAGACTCCCACTCTTCAATCTGCTCCACCATCAGCCCACCACCAGAGGAATGTGGAACCCTGGTCTAGGGTTGGGGATCATAGCTCCAGGCTCACAGGAGGAAACTACAACTCCAGCTCACGGGATGGGACAACACAGCTCCAGCTCATGGTTTTAAGCAATTGATTTACTCGTGTGTGTGTGTGTGTGTGTGTGTGTGTGTGTGTGTGTGTGCGTGTGTATGTGCCTGTGCACACACACACAGGTGTGTTTGTGTGTGTGCCCCACACGTGCCATGGGGCATCTGTGGAGGTCAGAATAGGACAACTTGGGGGACTTGGTTTTCTCCTTCCACGGTGTGGGTCTCAGGGTTGATGTAACTCAGGTTATCAGGCTTTGAGACAGATGCCTTTACCCACTGAGCCATCTCTTCAGCCCAAGAGTGAAGCTGGGCTGGAGGGGACTGTGGTTCAGATATATCATGAATGTAATTATTTTCATCATCTATCCATCAGGCTGCTGATAACCAAGCAAATATGTGTCACCTGCATAAATATACTCATTCATTTATTCAGCAAAACTGAGGCCTATGGGAAACCAAACACTACAGGGAAAATTGGAAGCTGTATGAAAGGACAAGGCATGTCTGGCACCCACTGTAGCAGCCCAAGGACAGCGCTAGATGTGTAGTTAATGCTTCAAGGAGCTAAGGACTTGATCTAAAAGAAAACAAATATCAGGGCTAGAGAGATGGCTCAGCGGTTAAGAAAACGGACTGCTCTTGCAAAGGACCCAGGTTCGATACCCAGCACCCACAGGGCCGCTAACAGCTGTCTGTGACTCCAGTTCCAGGGGAATCCAACACCCTCTTCTGACCTCAAGGGCCATTGCATGACACAGGTACACTACATACATACAGGCAATACACTAATACACATAAAATAAAAATAATAAATAAAAGAAAAATATGAATGAGAAGAGAGAGGAATTGTCATTATTGGCTCAAATTTCAATTTGAATTTGAGAGAGAAGATTTGAACAATGGATAAAAACAGAGAACATCTTAAAGCTCTCAGTATTGTTCCTTGTGCACAGTAAATGATAAATAATTGCTATTCTTAATATTATATAGTGCTTATTTTAGGAACTTTTCCAAAAATCAAGTGTCTTGGGAAATTCAAAGTTGAAAGATGGACTTTTATCTAGCCACGAAGCTGGTTTCAGGAACAGTTTCAGCCTTCCTCATAGAACATAATTTAGTCTCTTCAGGCAAGCGGAGTGTCTTTTAAGACAGATGGTTTAGATTAGTTATTTTGTTAGTGGAGTCTCCCCCTCAACAGGAATTTTCAGAAGTTTAAACTGAAGATGAGTAGTCATTCTTAGTCAGAGTCATCCCCATCCTGAAAAATATATCTCCCCTTATGTTTTGGTTACATTTTCCTTTGATAGACAAACAGATCCAGCTGTTTCCTTCCTTAAAGGGCTTTGAGGCTTCCTGGGAAGGCTGTATAAACCACTCTCCCTGCAGAGCAGAGGAGATCTGCATTCAGCTCTCAAAAAATAGAGGAACCTGTGTTTTCTTTCTGATCTTGGGCTAATTTTTTTAAACTTAATTTTTCCCCTCTTTTAATTAAACTATTTCCCTCTTTTTATTGATTTTTTTTTGTGAATTTCATACAATATATTTGATCATATTTAAACCTCCTCCCCATCTGTACCTCCTTACTACCCCCAGCTAATTTCATGAAATTAGCTGGGGATAGTAAGGGGATATATATGCCTACAGAGTCAAATTTGTATCCCCAAATTCCCTTGGGTATGTGTAGACCATCCACTGAAGCCTAGTTAACCTACCAAGAGTCACATTCTTAAGAGAGACTGACTCTCCCCCTCCCAGCAGCCATCAGTTGCCAATAATTCCTCATAGGGTTGGGGTATCTTATCTACTTTCCCACATCTATGCCGGGATTTTGTCTGTCTTGAACTTACACGGTAGGTGTTCATGCTGTCCCCTTTTCTGTGAGTTCACATCATACCTCCTTGGATTGCAACATCTACACAGAAGATAAAAATATACAGTGTTTCAGTACTGAGTATATTCTTAAAATGGAAAACAACAAACAGAAGGTGGAGCCCACCACGTGCTAGATGAGGGGCACAAAGTCCATGGATATAACCAGCGTTCCTCCAAAATTCATACTGACCTTCCAGTGTGTCTGCAAATCAATATTATCAATTTTATTTTATTTGCTTTTATATGTGATGGATTGGAGATGGGGTTAATAGCTTTACTTTTAATTATTATTTTAATTGTACATATTTCTATGTACAATGATCACTATATATACTATATAATATACACACAATACAAAATGTCAATGAGCAAATGAGAGTAGTTAGAATTTCTATCTCGTCAATCATATTTGTTGTTTATTTGTGGGTCTATCTCCAGCTAAACAATGCCAAAGTCAAAATCAGTAAAGGTCACACAAGGGGATCTGAGTTGATCTTGGAGGCTTGGAAGTAAGCCATATTAAGTGAAAATGATCCTTCACAAACTCCAAAGGCCTCTATTGGTTTTTATAGGCCTTGAACAACACACTACAAAATAAACTTCTTCTGATCTTCTGGGAATTGAAACCAGGGCTTTGTGCATGCTAGGCCAGTACTAGGCTTTTGGCATGTTGTTTTAAAAAGCACAGTTTACTGTATTCAGTGGTGGGGATCAAACCCAAAACACAATGCATATTTAGCACGTATTCACCACTAAGCTACATCCTCAGCTCTTCAACATTTTTTGATTATGCATATTTAGCACGTATTCACCACTAAGCTACATCCTCAGCTCTTCAACGTTTTTTGATTAACATGGTGTGTGTGTGTGTGTGTGTGTGTGAGAGAGAGAGAGAGAGAGAGAGAGAGAGAGAGAGAGAGATTCAACAGTGAAGCAGCACTTGATCCTCTTCTTAACTGAGCACCATGAGTTTGGACTATCATAATTAAAGACAACCTGGTATCACAAATAAATTTCTCTGAAAATGAAAGGCAAATTGTTTTATTTTTCATTCTATCAGGCGTGGAAGCATCGCACGGCTGTTTTTACTGTACATACCCTTTCGCAGTTAGGGTATTGTATTTTATTCACCCTTTTGATATTTAAAGCCAAAAAAGCATCAAGATTGAAAACATCAACTGCCTGCTGGCGTTGAACCCAATAGACCTCAGTCCCTTTTATTCAAGTGGAATCTTACGTGCTGCCACAAAAGACGTCCAACAGCACGTATGAATTCCTAGAGTGGGGTCCCTGGAGAAAAGCACGTGTTCCTTGCTAATGACAGTTCTACTGCAAATAGCTTTCCAGCTTCGGTAAAAATAGCTCCTTTCATCAGTCTTCATGCTTCCTGTCCAGATTTTACATGCACCATTTCTAACAATGGAAAGAATTTGGCGAGGGGAAAACTTTGAATAATAGTTTACAACAGAAATAAGGAAATTTAAAAGATTAAGAATTTCCCCCATCAAAAAGACTAATTGATGGCTACAAACACTTCCTCTGATTGACAAGAGATCTTTTAACTAGAGGAGACTGATTCTGACATAGTGGAATATGTGAATCCCAGCTCCTCACTGCAGTGTGATCCAGACAGAGAGCCTCTTAAAATGTGTTACAACCCATATGAGGCCATGTAACTGACTGTGGGGATATGCAATAAAAATTGGCAAAAAAAAAAAAAAAGTTTTCTGAGCACACAATGCCTAAAATTTAGTTCCAAATTTAATTTCAAATCAAGTGTGTAATGAACCCAAGGTGTTTCTGGCAGTTTGAACCTATGTTGCATCATGTAACTTTAGCACAGCCTTGGTTCTGAACCCAGAGTGTGTGCATCTTAACTATATGTACCATCAGTTCATACTATGCCAATGATCATGTTCTGAAACACCTCAGCTCAGATTCAAGACTACCACGTGCTGTGAATAGCAATGTTTTTACTGTACATACAAAGTTTTCAGCCCTTAGATAAACATGGTGACCTATTTTTTTCATATTTTCTTACCATCGCTCCTCACTGTGTAGTGATCCAGTTAAGTGTATGTTTGGATTGGACTGTGTTAGAAAATTTGATTTTAAAAAATGTTGTTATTGTTGTTTCAGTTGCTGAATTGAGGTTCATTTAAAAAATAGTGTTCAATGAATTTTGATTTGGATTGGGACAAAATTTCTAACACTTTCTACAAAAGGCCCTAAATATACTGTCATTTTGTACCAAAAACGAATGAGCAGCCATATATTTGGCATTGATGATTGTAAAATCAAAATATCAATCTACTTTGAAAATCACTGATAATGTTCTATCTGTATCCTATAGAATCAAATATGCAGCTAAGATTTAACTTCTTGTAATAAAAATAAACATATCTACCTCATTAGCATACAAATTTGCTTTTGTCTTTGCAAATGATAAATTAGATATATACCAAAGAATTGTCACAAAATAAACTTCCTTATGATTTATCATCAGTAAATGTTTGTTTTATATACCTGTGTTATATATCTGTGTACCTGGGGTCAGGTAAAAATTCTCAAGTAAAATGGGTCATGAGTAGAAAAAGTTGAAGAATCCCTAACCTAGAGCAAAGATCCATTAAAATACTTTGAGTTAAGAGCCTGGAGAGATGGGTCAGTAGTTAAAAGGACTGGCTGCTCTTGCAGAGGACCTGGGTTTGATTCCCAGCACCCTACACAACGGCTAACAACTGTCAACTCCAGTTCCAGGGAAATCTGATACCCTCTTCTGACCTCTGCAGGCACTGCACAACACAAGTGCACTTACAACACATGCAGGCAATACACTCATACACATAAAATAAAAATAATATGCAAAATTTAAAGAGAGTACTTTGAATTAAAAAAGCTAAGGAGAGTGTAAATAAAAGTAGTTCAAAGACATCATCACTCAAGGCTTATCCTCTCACACATTCATGTGGCAGTTGATGCAGTCCATATATAATTACTAGCATTTATTTTCTTTTCCCAGTGGTCTTTTCATTAGGATATGATGATTCCTTTATTTTTTTATTTTGATTAAGCATTTTATATAAAATTCAGACAATTTTAAAAGATGACATTTAGAAAACAAACATGCCTTGTAAATTCTGTGCTTCTGCAGCCTTGCTGTTCTAAGAATGTTCTAAACAGTATAATAGAGGAGATGCACACATTTCTAAAACAGTAAGTTCCTTTTCTAGCTGGTTCACTTGTCAACCTCTAGGGCAAAAAAGGACAGGACTAAAAGACCTAATTAGTTATGTCCTATTTAATAGGAATCTCTCATTCCTCACAAGTCAGATATTAAAATCCTAGAATTTGAGAGCTGGAAAGAGCCTCAGGACAACGAAATCACAAAGGCTTACAAAGCTGAAAGTTCAATAAACATGGTGTGATTCCAACACACAGCCAAACTGGTAACACGGTGTTCTAAATCAGTGCCTTTCAAATTTTAATAAGCACATGAGTCACTTGAGACTCATGTGATAGAGCAAATTCTGATGCAGTAAGTCTGGGATGGAGCTTGAAACTATATTGGTAACCAGCTCCCAGGTGAAGCTGATATTGCCAGGTATAGATCATACACCCTTGACACAGCCAGGGCTCAGATGTCAGCTAGCCCGGTGGCTATCAAGCACTTCTCTGCAGGCTAGGACTCAGAGAGGAGTGCTGACTGTGTTCTCGCAGTCTTAGGTTTGATTTGCTTACTAGGGGCTCCTGAGACCTCATTCATTACTCACTTTGCACCCCATCTTAGAGTCCCAATTCAAATTTGTGTATTTATTTAAACAGAACACATTACTTAGGTGCTTGATTTTGCCATGGTAAATGTAAATGTGAACTGAACAATACAGGCCCGTTTGACATGCATGCAGTTTTCTTTAACGCGAGCCTCTGCAGTTAAAAATGTATGTTATAGATGGGGAAATTACGACCCAATGAAGATCACTGGTTTTATGTAAGTTATGTCAAATTCAGTTGTAGGCCAACACAATTCCCACTCACCCAGTTTTCTTGCATAATTCAAGAGGAACCAGCCTGACTGAGGCCTAAGTCATGGGGATGCAACTGAGCTGCAGATCTGCTCATTTATATGCAGCATTTGGGCAGAGAAAAACATTTCTGATGAGATGCCTAGGCATCTGGACACAGTTACACTAGTTGATGCCAATCGTAAGTGTGATTCTGTTGAAGAATACAGAAAAGCATTTCTAGACATTACAAATAAGAGGGGAGAAAAGAAATCAAATTTGGAGAGACTCTCATAAGCTCAAGAACAGAAGTCAGAATGTTTAAAAGGAAAAACGCAGAGAGAAAGGCAAACGTAAAAAACAGAACATACAAGGAGAGCCAAGAAGGCAGACGCTCAGGCTGTGTGAACATGGAGGAATGGCTACTATTCCAAAAACAACTCTTTGCCCAGAAAGTTCATGGAAGCAGAAGTTTGGATGCTCAGAGGTCTACAGAGACCAGAACTTTGATTTGGAACCATGGATAAACTTAGGACCAGAGCCTTGATTCCCCAGGGACTCAGTGAAGAAGATTGCTCTGGTTTTCATCAATTTTATATCTAGTTCACCTTTAGGGTTGTAGGCACAGTTACAGATCTGATTATTAGCACTTGTGCCAATTTTGCAGGAACTCCTCAGAGATACTGTTAACAATGCTAGCCAATCCATCCACTATGTGTCCCACCTAGGCTGCCTCACTCTTTAACATAAGCTGACGGTTCCTGTAGCATTCAAGTTCAAGATCTTTGATGTATAGCACCAATGGTTTAAATGTCCATTGCCTGCTCCCTGCCTTCCAGCCAGTCATTCTTTACTGACCTCATGTCTAATCCCTTCTGTTTATTCTATGAAGTCCTCGCTCTATTATAAACAAACCCATCTCTTGCCTCATCCTCGTTACAAAATATCTCTTCTAGCCCCTTCTGCTATTAGTTGACTTGCTGTCCATAAAAAGACACAATGAACTCCAAACTCTCACCATATGTAAATATGGCTTTATTTAGAAATATAGTTTTGCAAATGTATTAATAATCAAATTGAGATTGTATCATACTGGATGTGGGTGGCCCTAAATCCAGTTGTTGATGTCTACGTAATAAAGAAGCGATTTGAAGAACAGAGGAGTCATAGGGTAAAGAAGAGAGGCAAAGACTGGAATTACGCTTCCTTTATCCAACAAATGTTGCTGACACTCACCAAGAGCTTTAAAGAGGCAAAGAAGGACCCTTTCCCAAAGCCTTGGAGGGAGCATGGCCCTGGGACATCTACATTTCAGACTCTTAGTCTCTAGACCAGAACAGAATATTTCTGAGATTCTGGTACTTCGGTACAGCAACTCTAGAAAATCAATAATCCTTCCATTTACCAGGACTTGAATTTTACTAAGGAGTATCCCAAGAGAAATATGCCCAAGGACAGACCTTCTCTTTGTGCCAGGCTGCCTTAGGTATATCCAGCAGCTCTGCCCTCATTCAAAAGCTCTTCTTTTTAAGAGTTTGGTAACAGTTACTGATGACTACATTTGTTTTACCATCACCTCCTGGTCATCACTGAGGATCTAAGTCTCTATTTCGCATTCTAATTCTTGCTTTTCCACTGGCTACCTTCAACATGATTATAATTGGTGAGGCTGCAAAGTTGTCAGTTATCAAACATCAAAAATGGAATCAAATTCTTCATTACACCCTCCACAAAGAGCTAGACTTGAGTCCCATGTCTGTTATAATACTACCTGGCTAATCCCACAAAAGCCATTTAGCCATACAGAACTAGAATCCCATGCCAAATACAGGAAGTCACAGTTCCTTTCCACTGTATTGGGAGAGTTAAATGAGATAGCATGCATCAGTGCCAAGGACGACCAACCCTCTATACCTGTGGGCTCCACATCCGTGGAGTCAACAAATCAAATATGCTCAGGAAAAAGAAAATAAATGAGTCTGTAATGAACAGGGACAGACCTTTTGTTCTTATCATTATTCCCTAAATGATACATTATAACAACTTGCATAGGAATTACACTGTACATAAGTGATCTACAGATAATTCAATAGGTTCTGTGAAAATATCATTTTTTATAAAGTACTTGGGTATCTATGGATCTGAGTAACTGCACATGGGGGGAAGGAATCCCAAAACCATCTCCTATGGATACTGAAGGATGTCTTAAGTGGCAGAGATTCAGTAATGTTGGGTATTATTCCATCACTTCTCCAAGCAAATTCTCCGTCATGTGCACTGGGTCATCTCCCCTTACACCCATGCCAACACCACATTCCTGTCACTCCTGTCATTTACATTTTTTTCTCCTTCATCTTGGATTTCTTCCTTTGTAGTGATTTCTTTTCTAACTACTGGACAACTGTGGTGTCCATATGTCTTCTGGGCATCTCTAACATGTTCCAAACACAGCATTGTAACTACTCTACATATACCCATGCCATCAACCACAACTCTTTCTGATGCTCCAGAAATTTTAGCATAGTAATATATGTCCCTTCCATGTACTGAATATTTAATTAATCATCTGATTTCATGAATCCCAGATAAGGAGCTTCTTTTATTTCCTTATCTCCAACTCTATTGTACAGCATCTCATTCTCTATAACTCCTTTTTGAGTTCTGTCTTCAGTTTCTCAAGACCTATTTCGGCTGTCTTAAAAATGCTGCTTAAAAATCTCTGTAGTTTTTCTAATTATAGAAAAGTGGCTTTCATTGCACTAAAAAATAAAAAAAAATCACAAAACTCTTTAAATAGGAGAGAATGTGAAGAAAATAAGCTAAAATGTTCCCAGTGATCCTCTCTGCATTCTAAGATTAATGTTCTTTGTTTCTTTGTGTTTTCACACACATTCCAAATTTTCTATAGGCAATATTACTTTCATAGATGTTATTTTAAATAACAAACTCCTCTGTCTTCGTTAGCATTGTTCTTTTAAATCCGAGGTCCCTAGCTACACACACAGGGCTCATCACAATATGCTCCTGCGGTAGCCAGTTTCCACAATGAACTCAAAATGATTCTTGTCTTCAATGTTCTTATGTCAATAAGGCTGACCTGGGTAGCCAATAGGATATTGTGGAGTGGAGGTGTGGTACACCCAGGACCAAACTATAAGAGATATTATGGCTTCCACCTTATAGTCTCTTCAATCACTCCAGGGGAAGTCAGGTACTGTGTCATGAGGATGTTCAAACAGCCTTCTTGAATGCTCCATGATACAAGAAATGCAGGCCTCCTGCCAGAGCCCAGCAGGAAACTGATCAGACATGTGAGTGAACCACCATGCAAGCAGACTTCCCACCCTGCTCACATATGTAGGTAACTTCAGGTTGGGTTGATATCTCAAAGCAATTTCATGTAAGAGTCTAAGTCAGAATCACTCAGCCAGGCTGCTCCCAAAGTTCTTGCCTGCAGAAACTGTGAAATACTTTGTTGTTTTAAACTGTTAAGTTTTGAGTTCATTTTTAATAAAGCGATAGCCAACTAATATAATCCTTAAACTATCTTTCTAGCATGAGTATCAAACCTTCTCCCATTATTCTCCTATCATACTGAATTTATAAGAAGGTCCTAGAAACTTTGAGAAATTCAATTCTGTGTATTTGTCAATTCCAGTGTTTATTCCTCTTTTATAGTCCTTCAAAACTTAGTTCAAACTCACCTCCCAATCAAGCAGAATTAGTTATTGCTCTTCTGACATCTGGCCCTTCCTTCCCATCTTTACAAGGTCATTTGTTCTCAGTTGCAATAAGCCATGGACATGTTCACATCTCCTAGACTGCAAGGTGCTCAAGGCCAACCAAAACATTACTAATCTTTGTGTGCCTGATACACAGAAGACAAAAGAAAAATGCTTGGTATTCACCTACCCGAATGCTGGACTGAATGGGGAATTATAGTACAATACACAGTAAGAACGTCTTAGCCAGCATGGGAACCAAATACAAAATCTCTGCATGTTATCTCAGATGAGAGGTTAAAAATCTTATATTAAAGCAGTGACTTGTGCCGTAAGTTAATGATCCACAACAACTAACCAGGTCACTATCATTTAAACTGTAGAGTTACCTGGTGAAAAATGACAAAGACTGAAACAGGATAATTAGGCAAAATTTAAACCTTGAAGAAAACAGAAGAATCCCACCACAGAAGAGCTCATTAATGCAGGAGTTTAAAAATAGTTAGACTGGATTGTGTCTCTCAAACCACTAAACTACCATGGAAAGAGCTAAAATGACATGCTGAGACCATTTGACCAACTCTCAGAAATTCCTAAGCAGCTTGCAAATCTTTCACTTTTGAAATTAGTGTTTTGAATTGACTAGTAAAGTCAGTTTAAAAGGACACATTTATCTGAATTATTTGCTCTTTTCAAACCAAGAAACATGTTCCCCCGAGATAAAAGGTACTAGTTTACACCATTTAAATCCATTACTCAATTTTACAAACATTTTGAAGAAATCAAGTATTTTTTTCTTTTTAAAGCATTTTTAAATTAGCATTCAAGTTAATAGATATCATGATGGCATTTCAAACAAAGTATGTTTTGGTAAATTTGCTTTCATCTCCCCAAGTCCTGCTACCTGTGATCCCCTCTTGGAAGGCCCCTCCCTCCCATCTCTTTTCTTCTTTAGCTATGTTATTTTTGGTGTTGAGAATTTAGAGTAGGTATGTTTATGTTCACATGGCTGGGCTCAACTGCCTTCACAGCATCAAGGTAAGTTCTAATATGTAATCTATGGGTCTGGTGGGTTGTCTTACTTTGTTCAGGTTTCTGTAACAGAATACTTTATAGTTCAGGTAATCAGGTGAAAGTCCAGCAATGAAGGCACCAGCAGATTCAATGTCTGATGAAGGCTTGCTACCTGCCTCAAAGCTGGTATCATTTGCTGTGCCCTTTCATAATAGAAGTGTGAACATGACATGGAAGAAGAATGGGGACACACACAGGCTCCCCAAGCCTTTTTATTTTCATGAGGGCACTAATCCAACTCATGAAGGCAGAGTCCATATGACCTGATAGGTTAGGAGACATTGAGTCACATAAATTCCAACCTTAACTCCTTAACCTGAACTCATCACTGACTGTCTGGGAAATGTCAGAAGGCTTCACTAATCCCTTTAAAATTATGAATACTGCATTGATTTGGATAATTTATGATTTTTGAATTTTTAAGCTGTAGTTGCTTTGGTTTTGCATTTGGAATTTATACAACAGAAGAAAACATGCTTTATTTTTATAAGCATAAAGACAAATATTCCCAAATTATGTCAGTTTAATTATAGATAAAAGTGCATTAAATAAACACTTTATGCAATACATTAAGGCAAACAATCCATAATTGATTCAGAATTGATGTTTGTATAGAATGTCATGCCAAGGAAAAGCCATATTTAAATAATAAAAAATATTCTCCAGTGAGGCTTTTGATGAAGACTAGGCCAAATTAAAATAGACATTTAAAGACTACATTTTAGAGACACTCCTGGGCGAATGTTATTGCTAAATTCTGAACTCATTCTGTGAACATCATGCTGGAAACACAGCCAAGTGGCCTGCCTCTAAGTTACTGGGGACACAGATGGATAGACTTTACAGGGGACTGGACGAACAGGGAAGTGATAACTCATTAAGCAAGGGAAGCAAGCTTTATCCTTCTTGACTAAAACCATCATAGTTTAAGGCTGGGCCCTCTCACCACAACAGGTTTCTATCCTCCCGTGAGATCCAATCCCATGAGGCCTCACACCCCACTTTCCCTGTGCTTCGGGGTCCACAGTGTTCCCTGGGTGCCTAATATTCCCAGGTTGCAACTAGTAAACTCTCTTGCATCTTCTACTTCTCCTTGAGTTGGGTTAACACCTGGCCCTCCCCATGGACACCCTCAGGTCAACTGCCCATCAGTCCAGCATAATTCTGGAAGGAGCTTCTAGGTTCTTAGTGACACTTCAAAGCTAGCTTTTACACACACTTGAATCCTAACACCCTCTGCTCAATGCAGAGAGTTCTTCAACTTATGATCATTTCCCTTGCTGTGTTTTAAGAATTCAGCTCCTAGCCATAGACATGTTTGACACTTCAACTTATTATCATTCTCTGGAGTTCAACAACCACTCAAAGGAGGCAAAACTATTCGGCAAAGTGCTTAATGAGAGCAGTATTCTAACAAATTCAAATGAAAACAAAACCTGTCCATTTCAACATGTATCAGACTGGCAAATAATTCAAAATGGGAAATCTAAAAATACCAAACGTATTGAAGATGTGTTTACATATGAATTTCTAAACACTACAGTTGTAATGAGGTAATGTTGTTGGACAGCAATTTTGCAATAATAGCCAGATTGAAGACAGACATACCCAGAAATGTTACTGCTACACATGCCCACAGGTACAAGAAAACACAGATTTCAAAGTTGATATCAGTATTATTTATATAAGCAACACAATATAAATGCCTATCAGCAGATAAATGGACAATTAATTATAGTTTATTTGTATACCAGCACATAGATATTAAAATATATATGCAAACAAGTAAAAACATGAAATTGTATAATAGTTATTTGGGGAACAAAAAGTGGAGTAGAGGGGCTGCTATTTAGTACAAACAGATTCATTTGTACCTGTAATAGTTCATTTGTTACTTTAAAAAAGTTTAGGAACATGAAGCAAAGCAGAAGAGTAAAACCTGAGTAACAGGTAAATTATTTTAGAAAGGAAAATATGTTCAGCCAATTCTTGGCAACAAGATTGGAAAGCTGGAATAACTTTAGAATTCCAAATATCCCCAAGCAATATAAATGTTGTCTGCATAGAAAAAAAAGAAATATGTTTGGCAGTTATTCAATTAATTTCATTGGTATTAGCCACCAAAAATTTACATGAAAATAATTCATTTGAAAACTAAATTATTCTTGAGCATTTAATACTAACCATAAAAAAAATAGTGATCATAAGCACCACGCAAGGGTCAAGCATCTGCTACGCTGTGTATGGGAATGATTTTCTGTGAGTACGAACCTCTAAGAAGTTCCAAAAAAAAATAAAGCTGTTCCCCCATACCTGGGTAAGTTTTTTTTTTTTTTTTTTTTTTAGCCTGCTAGCCTAACAATTTTAAAAAAAAAAAAAAAAAAAGAAAAAAAAGTGATCTGTTTCTACACCTGGCCTCACTTAAGGAAAGTAACGCTTTATTTATTCAACATCATTGTGAAATGAAGTGTTTCAAATAATTTTATGCCTTTAAGTGCCAAGACTTTTCTTTTCATACTTTTAACCACTTGGATTGAAATCACTTTTGGAAAGCTATTTCACATTTGGATGTTTTTCTTCCTTTCTTAAGGCAGTAGACAGAAGATGATTAAAGTATTTCTGTTGACCTGGGGTCAAAATCAACGGTTAGGCTCCTAATTTTATTTTTGCCTTATAATTCCCAAGGACTCTTATCCACCTCTGTCTCCAGGAAGTATATGTCCCAGTAATTCTCTATGTACTTTGGGCTGCTAAACAATTGTGGGATGTTTCTCTGGAAAACTGCTCCCATCTAAGAAATCTCACTGAGCTTATAAAGTAACAACTATGGAGAAACACGTCATGGCCAATATTTCTTAATTTCCAAAGGCTTCTGAATGATTTGGTCTATATTTCATAATTATTTCCACCAAAAGCAAAGGTGATGTGTATATAAGGCCTGACAATCCTAGCTGTAACTATGGGGTGGAAGTTTTCAACTATTGTGTAGTTTTTTTTTTTAATGCATGTTTTTGCCTGCATGTATGTAAGTGTACACTTATAAGTGAATTGCCCACAGAGACCAGAAATGAGTATTGGGTTCCTTGGAACTGGAGTTATGGACAGTTGTTAGTCATCATGTGGGTTCTAGAAACTGAACCCAGGCCCTCTGAAAGACAGTGCTCGTAACCGCAGCGCCATCTCTCCAGCACCTGTTGTGTAAGTTTTAAGCCTGTGTCTTCTTTTCAGGCCCCCAGCCCCCAGCAGCATCTTCTCTGTTCTCCTTTTTGAATTTGCTATTTCTGATCCACTCATGGCCTAGAAAATTCATTTATTTAAAAGTAAGATTAAACGCATTGTGCCTGGCAAGCTGGTCTCTCCTATGGGGGAATTGTGCAAACTTAAGCAAATATGTCCCTTTTTAAGCTCGTCACCTGTGTCTACTTCTTGCTGTCTGCAATATTATAGAATAATCCATTTGCGAGAGGCTCCTCTGAGATGTGTGGGCTGAGTCTACAAATCAGAGGTGATTTGACTCCAGGGACTCATGCATCCTCACGGAATCTGTTTGATTCCTATTCTGAACTGTCAAGATGGAATCTGATACCAGTGTTTTCCTATCCTTGAAAAAATTTTTATGCCAAATTCCAGTATTTGGGAAATGTTATGAAAGGATTCTAACAGACACAGTGGCAGAAGAAACATCTACAATAAATCTATGGCTGTATTTTATAAGCCGCCACCTAATATTTACATAATTCCACTTAACTTCCAAACTGAGCAAAAGTTTGCAGTAGATATTTTACTTTCTAAGTCAGCCATAAGTGAATTCGATGCAACAGGCCAAATACTGGCAATTTTTACAGCTGCAGTTTTATCAGAACTGAACTCATTAATTCATCTATTACCTATGATTGCTTTGATGATACAGTGACAGAGTTTAGTGTTTGACATCAAAGTTTGACACAATGTCTGAAGTACTCATAGAAAAAGTTAGCCAACTCTTCGTCTATGCTAACTGATCGCCCTCTCTTAACTAAGCACATTTACTTCTGCTACAAGGAAAACTGAACATCATCTTTTTTCTAAGTGGAAACATGGAAATGATATAAAATCATCAGATCACTGGGCACATACCATTTTCTGATATATTTGAATGTTATTGGTAAATCATTAGAATTCAATTATTTTGAGAAGGAGCACATGTGAAGGTCAGAGGATGACTGGAAGAGTCAATTCTCTCTTTTGCCATGTAGGACCTGGGGATCAAACTCAGATCATCAGGCTAGGCAGCAAATACCATTACCTTATTGAGCCATCTCTCTGGCCCAGGCAAATTCTTTATGACTGAAACCTTTCCCACTGAACAAGGAAGTTATTGACAACAGTGGAGTTTGCACAAGCAACTTTCAAGAACACCAGTGACTGCATCCTCTAACCACAGGGGAAGTGCATAGGAGAATGTACATCATAATCCTATCCCAGACAACATTAGATAAGAGAGAAAATTCCTGAGATTATTACTGTGCTCTACAGTACAAAACATAATTGATGCAGTGTTAGACCCACAGTTTGGAAGAACTACAAACACTGGGAAATGACTGGTAATTAATAGACTGTAATGTTATTAGGGCAAGATAAAGTTTATACTATTTAAGAAAATAAAACAAATGTTATTTGTAACTACGAACATTTTATCTATGTTTTATCACTACAATACCAAGGAAAGGAAATGCAAAATAATTCCTTTCTATATTTGGTACCAGAACATAGAGCCCTGTAATTCAAATGTATGCTTTATGATGCATTTCAAAGGCTTGCTTATTAGATATAGACTTAATGTTTAAGGGGACATAGACTGACTGAATCTATGTCATGTGAGTTCCAAAATCTTTATTTGTAGTGCATACCTTTTTTAAAATTTTTATTTCCTTATTTATTTTATGTGTATGAGTATATTGTTTGCATGTGTATAAGTGCACCCATGATGTACAGTGCCCACGGAGGACGGAAGAAGGCATTGGAGGATAAAATTCTCTCCTCCCCCTTCTTGGGAGACCCCTGCCTGCACTCTCTGAGATCCCAGGGCTGAAAAACCAACAGAATACCTTCTATTTGGGTTTTGCATAGTTTATGACATCCTGGAGGGGGTGGCTTACAAAGGCATGAAACACCACCATCACCATGTCCACCCAAGTCTCCCAGCTTTTCACTCCCGTGTTCAATATGGTGACGGTCCCTCCCTTTCATGCAGCTAAGTTCAACTGATTGGGTGGGAGAGGTAATGGGCTTCCGCCTGCTTGACTCCTTCTGCAGAGCATAGGAAGGAGGTGGGACTATGGCTTATGTCATAGTGGTCAGTAGGAAGAACTTCAGGTTACAGATACCCTGGAACTGGAATTACAGATGGTTGTTAGCTGCCACGTGGGTGCTGGGATTTGAAGCCAGGTCTTCTGCAAGAATAGCCAGTGCTCCTAGCCACTGAGCCATCTCTCCAGCCACCTGTAGCGCATATCTTTAAAAACCCACTGGGGCCAAGAGTAGTGGCAAACACTCTTAATCCCATCACCCAGGAGGAAGAGGCAGATCTAGGCCTGCCTGGTCTACACAGGGAGTTCCAGGACAGTTGAGGCGACAGGAAGACCCTGTTTCAAAATAAATAAATAAGAAATAAATAAAAGTTCATTGGGTGGGATTTCATTAAAATTCCCTTATTGCTGATCCTCAGTGTCCTTTGATATGATTCTGTGATGAAGCTTTGCATAGCACCAGATGGAAACTCAGCAGGTGTCCTGAATTTTCTGTTCACTTGCGGTGATAGAAACTGTCACAGTCACTTAAGAACAGAATATAGTCTCATCTCAAAGCATAAGAATACAGTCCAAGACATACATTTTTAAACATTTCAACCCTCACTCAACTGAAGGTACCTTACACTTATGCTGTCCTCACTAAGGACGGTATTTACCTGTGTTTTAACTAAAAACAGCCTGAAAATCTCTAATCAAAGCAGCAAGGTATTGTTCAGTGAACAAAAAACATAGATGGAAGCAGATAATAGCAAAACAGAAGAGAGAGTTCAGGACTAGACACACAGAGTCAACAGCTCCTGGAAACAGAAGAAAAGACAATTTGATGAGGAAAGGATTGTCTCCTCAACAGATGGTACTAAAAGAATTAAATGTGTGGATAGAGACGGGTAGATGATAGGTAGACAGACAGACAGACAGGTAGGTAGGTATACAAACAGATAGATCCATTACAAAAACTAACTCAAAAGCAACCACAGAGCTAAATGTAAACTACAAACATATAGAACTTCTAGAACAAAAAAAAAATAGGTTATCTGGTAATCTCAGATTTGTTAATGAGTATTTAGATACATCAAAATCAAATCCCATGAAAAAAGATAAGTTGATGTTTAGTAAAATTAAAAAATTCTGCATTATAAAAGTAACACTATTAGAAAATGAAAGAATGACTCTCATTTTTTAGAGATTTGTTTTCATTATTTTTAATTACGTGTTAGTGTGTGCTTGAGCGTGTGCACACATGAGGGTAGGTGCCCATGGAGGCCAGGGGTGTCGGACTCCCTGGAGCTGAAGCTACAGGCAGTTGTGAGCTTCCCAATGTGTAGCTTGGAACTGAACTCAGATCCTCTGCAAGAACAATAAGCACTCTTAACTACTGAACCGTCTCTCCAACCCCCAAAATGGACAAAATTCTAAACAGGCACCTCACTGAACAATATATGGATGGCAAATAAGCATATGCAAAGTCATCCAGCATTATTTGTCATTAGAGACTGCTAAAATACAAAGAAAGAAAAGAAAAGAAAAAACTGGCAATAGCAATTGCTGGCGATGATGTGACGTACTTCCCGTTTCATTGTTGGTGGTATAGAAGGAAGTTTGGCAGTTCCTCACAAAGCAAAGTAGTCATATACAATTCTAAGTGTTTATCCAAATCATTTCAAAATATGTCTACACAAAAAACTCTCAACACAAAGTTTATAGTGGCCCTGTTTATAACTGACAAGAACTGGAAAAACCCAAGAGCTTTTTAATAGCTGGAAAAAACTGAAAAGTCCCTACAATAGAATGTTATTCAATGACAGAGAATTGAGCTGTGGAGAACAGAAAGACATGGGTGAATCCTATAGCTGAGAGGAGCCAGTCTAGAAGGCCACTTGCTCTATGACTGAACTCTACAAAAGGCAAAGCTGTAGCAATAATAAAAAGATTGCTCAGGCCGGGAGCTTGTGGGAATATTGGGAGGGCTGACCAGGTGGAACACAAGAAGATTTTAGGGCAGTGAAAATATTCTGATACTAAAATTGTGGGTACAGAATCGTGATGGTTGCCTTTAATGTCAACTTGCCACAAATTAGAATCTCCTAAGTAGAGAGCGTCAATAGAAGAATGTCTTCAATGCCTTAACTGATGTGGGGAGACCCACCGCAAACGTGAGCATCACCTCCTGATATTAGGCCAGACAATAAGTGGCTTGGCGGGGAGATTATTCACCCTTTGCTCGCTTGGCCTTTCCTCCTGCCACCAAGCTGAATTGCTCTGTTGTTGCTGCTGCTGATCCCTCTGCTGATGTCAGAATCAGCATCTCCAGACTTCCACCATTCACTATGGACCAGTGGCTCTCCAGGAACCCTCCAAGTTTTCAGCACCATATTGGGACTGCTGAGGCACCCAGCCCCATGGACTGAGAAACTACCAGACTGTCAGCCTCTCTAGTGTGAAACAGCAACTATGAAACTACTCCCACTGCTGAAACACCCAGCCTCAAGGACCAAGAAACTACTGGGTTCTCAGCCTCCAGGTGTGATTCAGCTGATGTTAGTATCTCAAAGTCAGCTCCTTATATTTGTTCTGTTCCTCTAAAGGACCCTAATACAAAGATGTTACACATTTATAAAGTTCCATAGAACTTCATAGCACAAAGATAAACCATGAATGAATGCAGAAATAAAAATCATTCAGGTGACCAAGAGAATCCTATCACGAAATGCAATGTCAAAACATTCTAACATGATAAAACAACCTTACTGAAAAAAACTAAGGAAAACAGTACGGGCCTACCTTGGAATGAATAGATACTCTAAAACTAAATGTAAAAGGAATTGCACTTAGATAGCATTTACAAAGATGTTTCCCATGGAGTTAAGGACTAACAATTCTGAAACCACTATGTATGTATACAAGAAATGAACAATTAAGTAGTCAGATGACAAGTGATGGGAACCAGTGTTCTCACTGTTGGCATGGGTGTTTACAGATAAGCAAATCTGCAAAAGACTAGAATAGTGTGTGTGGTCATGGGTTACTTGGAGAGATCCGGCTGAACTCTTGTTTAGCTTAATACAGATACATTGGTCACACACAGAGAGATGCGATCAGGATACACAGTGCATCTGCTTTCTCTGTAAGCTGAGAGAGCCCAGTAGCAATAATCACAGTTACCACTCAGGTCTCCAGTTCTGCTTCAATAAACAGAACCTTTCAATAAAAGGTTTCATGAAGAAATGACTGATTCTAGAATTCAGGCAGGAAATAAGCAATATGAACCTAGAGTATTTGTAGTGCTAGAAATCGGCAATAAATTCAAGAAATAAAAAGAACACACGCACACACACATGCACACACACACACGGGGGGGAGACAGAGAGAGAGAGATCATGCGCTTGTATACCAGAGACATGGAAATTAACTGAAAAAAAGCCCCAGTGACTAAAGCTGTAAAATCATCTCAGTACCACAGTAAAAGACTTTGGGATTTTAGTGCCAAGTATTTAATAAATACTGTCCATAAAATGCATGTCCAATAAATAATGTCTATACTAATTAAATAAATAAATGGCAGAGAGGAGACAATTTTCCACTGTGAAATTCCAGATAATGTATAGAACTAGTCCACCCTCAAGGAGGTAAACTATAACTCTCTCCTCTTTAAGGGTGAGTGCTACGTAATAACTTCCTTTCCAAAAGTACAACATGGGAAGAGAGCAACACTGACCAATCCTTAGCTAGGTGATTAAGAGTGATGTCTATGTTAAGTCACATTAATTCTATACAGCTATGATTTGATGTAAACCCATATTCTGTGGTTCTTCCTCCCTCCTGTCCCTCTCAAAAGTGCCCCAAAGTATTTATCATGAGAAAAGAGAGAGTCTACAAAACATTTGCTGGTACTTTTTAATGCAATAAACATACTAATTTAGGGGCTGGAGCGATGGTTCAGCAGTTAAGAGCACTGGCTGCTCTTGCAGAGCACCTGGGTTCGAGTCCCAGCACCCACATGGTGGCTAAAAATTATCCTTAACTCCAGTTCCAGGAGTTTGACACCATCTTCTGACATCCATAAGAATTTCACAATAGCATACTTACACACATGTAGATAATACATACACATAAAATAAAAATAATAATTAAAATATTTTTAAAACTGATTTATTTACAATTATAAAATGACTATTAATTTTTAAAGTATTTTATTGATTTCAGAATCTCATACAAATGTATTTTGATTACATTCGGTTACATTTCTTCCTCTTTTTGAGGCCCCTCTCCAGCCCCCCGCATTATTTTTTTTCCTTTTCTCTGTTTTTTGATGTTTTTTTAAAAGCTTATCAAATCCAGTCAATGCTTACCCAGGGCTTTTGGGTGTGGTCCATCTCCTGGAGTCTGGCCAACCTACCAGGCATCACGCCAGTAAGGAAAACTGACTCTTTTCCCAGCATCCATCAGTTTTCAATAGATCTTCATTTAGGGCTGGGGCTTCCTGCCTACCTCCCCATCCATGTTGGGCCCCTGCCTGGCTTGGGTTTGCACATGTCTTGTGCATGTTGTCATAAATGCTGAGGGTTCATAAATGCAACTACCCAGTGGTACCCAGACAACACAGTTTCCTTGTATTCATCTACCACCTCTGACTCTTACAGTCTTTCTGACCCTTCTTTTGCCATGATCCCTGAAACTTGAGAGGTGAAAATGCAATATAGATGCCCCATTAGGGCTGAGCACTCCAAAGTCTCTTATTCTCTGCACATTGACCATTTATGGGTCTCTGTGTCAGTTGCCATCTGCTGCAAGAAGAATCTTCTCTGGTGAGAGTTGAGAGATGCACTAATCTATGGGTATAACAATAAGTCATTAGAAGTCAGTTTAATATATCTTTTGAGCAGAATGATAGTAGTAGGTTCTCCCCTATGGCTTGTGAGCTGTCTAGTCACAGGGTCTTGGCCCTGATATCAATGTCAGGTATGGACTCTCTGTTGTGAAGTGGGCTTTAAATCCAATTACAAGGTGGTTGGTTACTCCCATAATATCCGTGCCACTATTGCACCATTGGCATATTTTGCCAAGCCACTTGTTACTGTAACTTACATGGTTCACAGCTGGATAAGGTCGACAACTACCTTTCTCTGCCAGTAACATGCACCTTCTATAACTGTGAATGCTAGCCAGCAGAGACATAGCTTCAGGGTCAGTAGCAGCTGGATCTCTCTTTGCTTGTTCTGCACCTCAAGCATGTAGTGTCTTCAGCAATAGTGTCTTACTGTCCAGTTCTGGTGGATAACCAAGTGCAATGGCAATAGCATTATTATTTGAGGTTCTATGGAATCTCTGGTCAACAATACCAAAAGAAGGAGTCATACCTGGCATTGGGATTTTCATTTTCTAGCCTGTGGTGTGTATTAGGGCCATTGAACCCCTGTTATAGGGTAACTACATTTAAACTCTTTTTATATTGTATATGTTGTCAGGGCCATCTTAAAAAAGCAACATCTAAGGAGAGCCACAGCCAAGAACTGAAAGAGACATGCTCACTAAAATGACGTGTTATCTCAGATTGGACCCTGGGCCAAAAGAGGAACATTAAGATTATACAAAGGAAATCAATTAAAGTGAACCCTATTATTAATACATCAATACCAATTAATCATTGTAGTAAATACACCATATTAGTATCAGATGTTAAAATAAGGGACCTTTGATAATTCTCTTGCTACATAATTTTCTGTATATCTAAAACTTTTTTGTTTTATGACATATAGTGTACTCATGTACAAAATTCTCAAAAACTAAAAATAAATAAAAACAAAAGGTACTTAAAAAATTTTATGAAGAAAAACTAAAGACAAAACCCAGATGATGCACAGGTTGGCTATTACCACTTCTATTTTACACATGAGGAAACAAGACAATGAGGAAAATAAATGCCTCCTTCACAGCAGCCAAAGGCACTTCTGGAATCAAACATCCTAGAAGCTAAAGCTGTGTGATCACCCACTGTCCTCTTCCTATCCTTAGTGAGGACTGTGATGACTACAGGGAAAGTAAGCTCTTCCTCTGTCATGCTCCTGGCCCACTCCATAGCCACTACCCCCTTGGGACCATGTAGGCTGAAGCCAGAGGTCAGAGGGGAGGAGTTGAAGGCTACGAAATCAGAAGTCTTTGTTCATCAGCTTAGCCCACCACAAACTGGCAAGAGAATCTAGGGGTAACTTTTTTAAACCTCAAGGATGTTTCCCAAGGGTCTTTCAGGAGTGGCCTGCAGAACCCCTCGAAGCCCAGCTCCCCAGAGTTGGCATTCTCCCCCATTTTTCCTCAACCCCGGCTCTTAGCACACCTGGACACAATCCTGGACTCCACTGCTGCCTTTGCTTTCCTTACCTGAAAAGAACATGGCAGAAATTCCAAAAGGTCAATGAAGGTCCTAACAGGTCTGCTGGATCAGCTCCCTTCCCAACAAGGCTGAACATGAGGAAGCAGGAAGCAGTGCGTGTGTGTGTGTGTGTGTGTGTGTGTGTGTGTGTGTACATTGTGCAGAGAGAGAGAGAGAGAGAGAGAGAGAGAGAGAGAGAGAGAGAGTTAAAATTCAGCTTTTCCCAATGATTTCCTGTCCACAAAAATCCAACTCCCACACTTTGGCCCCACATGATTTGAGTAGGTAAACTAAGAATCACAGGACCTTTCCTATCCACTAACTTTAAAAAATTCCTATATTACTTTTCTTGTGCCTCATTTAAGTAAACATGTGTTGCCTCAGTTGGACCTTCTATGTTAATGCTCTGTGTATATGTACACAATAAGCATATATTCTGGGACCAAGAAAGGTTTATGAGATAGCTTAGGCATAAGACATAACTAAACACAAGCCTACTAATTGTATAGGTTACTCTCTACATCGTAAAGACTTCAAATGATATAATCACATCTTCATCTCTGTAATCCATGCACACAAAAATATAACTTCTATCATAAAATTAATTCAAGAAATGCCAGTAGCAACCTGGTATCTGTGTATAATAAAATCTACAAAGCAAACAAGCATGAGTCTGAAGTTAGAGCACATTATTTGGAGCCAGAAGTTGGACCACTGGGTTTCCAGCTAAATAATTCATAGACACCTGCAAAGCTGGTATGATAAACCAAAAAATGATTCAGATCAGAAGTCAACCCTGAAGATCTGTGGGGAGACAAATGTGGCAAAGCAAGCTGAGCACCCGAATACAAGCATCGGAACGCATCCTCCAGGTAAAATATTATTTTGTACCTTGAAATTTATTTGACTCTGTAAAAATAACATTGCAATTGTGAGATTAGCCCTCTAGAATTGGCAGGCAGTTGAATTGCATCATTTTCACCCACCCACTAGCAATCCAGCTCGATTCACACTGAAGTTTATAATAATGAAGAGCCTGCCCACGGATTCCCTGGTTCAGAAGGAAATATTCTGAACAGTTATACCTTGGCCAGGGATGCAGTTTCCCTTTGGTACCCCTTCCTCAGCCACAGCATCCCAAACTCCTCAGAGACTTCCAAGGACCCAGAACTGTAGATAAGAGGCTGTATATGGACAATAGATGGAGTGGTCAGTGTTGAGGACCAGGCTTCAGCTCCACCCCCAATCCCCATCATGGCTAGGATTCATCTCGTTCCCACTTCCAGCTCTCCAGTCTGCTTATCCCTCCCCACTTCCTCTTCCCTTTCCCCTAATTCCAGGCTTACCTTGCCCCTGGTGGTAGAAAACTCTAGCGAAACATAACAAACATCAAAGCCTTCTTACTCCCAGTTAGACTAGCAATCCCTGAGTCTTTGTGTCTACTTCTGTGTGCATAGGCAAGGCAAGACAGCCCATAGAATCCATGACGCTGCCAAGGGAGAAGGACGCATTGACCCTACAAAACACACTAGTTAATACTTTCAGCTACAGTTTCAACAGCAAAAGCTTTCCAACCATTATCTTATCTGTTTTGAAAAAAAAACTGCTCTCACTTATCCACCTTTGATGCTGTGTTCTTTGAAAGCAAAATGGTTCGAAAACAAATTATGACTCAGTCTAAAAACGTTCATACAACAGAAAGCAGAGAATAAGAGCCAAAGCAAGCAGCATGGCCAAATGAGAAAACTGAGTGAGTTAGGCTAAGCTGATGTCATCGTTGAGGGGCAACAGAGAAGGGAATCTTAGTGAGACAGATTAAGGTTACCACTGGTAGTCAGTGACAAGGAAGGAAAGTTACCAGCTGGGCAAGAGAACCATGCCTAGCGGAAAGCTGTACCATCTAGATGCAATTTTCCTGGTTGAGGGTAGGGCATGTACTAAAGCTCTGCATGGGTCCTTTAGCCCTTAAAGAATAAAGCTCCTGGGAGTTGAGCCAATCAAGACAGATGTGAATTCTGGAAGACAATGGGAGCTGAGCTCCAAAGATGTTCTAATACCTAGCTCTGTTCAAAGAAACTTTTAATTTCTATAAATGTGAATTACAGAACACTTGGTAGACTTTGAGTCCTAGTTAGTTAGTTAGTTAGTTAGTTAGTTAGTTAGTTAGTTAGTTAGTTTATGACAGGGTCTCACACTGGAGTTCAAGATAGGCTGGAACTCACTATGTATCCTAGGCTGACCTTGAGCTCATAGTGATCCTCCTGCCTCAGCCAATGGAGTACTGGGATAGCAAGTGTGGGCCACTGTGCCTGGCCGAGTCTGCGTTAAGACGCTAAGCAAAGGAAGTTTAGGACAGTAGTCCTAACTCACCATCTCCAACTTTCATCATGAAACTCTTCTAAGAACTCAATTCCAACTGACCTCTTATGATTGGCTTTGGCTAAAGACATTACTATTAGGAAACATTTCTCTTTTCATCCAGAAATTTGTACAACCTTTTACTTAGAAAAGTAATTCCAATTTATACTGTATTTTTTCTCTTCAATAATGCCAGTATCCCTCTCAGAATAAAATAGCTTTAAAAGACTTGTAACCAGCATATTGCTCTCTATCAGCTCAATGGCATGTGAACAGGAAGAAGTTTTATGTTTCTTTAATTTAATTACTGCTTTCACCCACGCTTGGTCCAATATGTCCTTTGCATCCCTTTATGATATCCTAAGTAGATTTCAAAACCTTGCCCTTCATTTTCTATTATTAAAATTTAAAGCAATTGAAACTTTAACCTCAAATGTAATGTACATATCACATCTTCATCTGCCTTTAGTATGGTTTTGCACTGAGACCCTCAGAGTTGAGCAATAGAGTGACATGGAGGCCCTGGCTACTTTGCCTTTTTAACACCTAGTTTTTTCAATAAGTTGTCAAGAAGGAGGCAGAGGCCAGAGGACAGTGTTGCTCATTTAAGTAAGCACTGGGGTTCTTTTCCCTGTCAGCAGCTTTGCTTCTCAGGGCAGCATTAATGAGCTATGATACCCTCCATGTGGCAGTGTTCGGTCCCCGTCTGTCAAGGAGCCCAGGTTGTAGTTTTCCTTAGAGACCCCAGCCCTTAATACAGTTGCTTCCTTCCCTCAGGTCCAGCTTTGATTTTTGTCTCCTTAGTCCCCGCAGCTTCCACTTCCAGGAAAACTTGCCACAGCTTCATAGCAACTCATGTCCACTCATGACCAAGGAAAAACACTCTGTTGGAAGCTCTCTTAAGAGGCTCAAGCTTCACTACATTCCACTGTGGTTTCTAAGCCCCTTACTGGCACCTACATCCTTGTCTTGACCACACCCTCTTCTAGCCCCACCACCTCCCAATTCTCCTCTTCTGCTCAGGTGGGTGAAAAACAGATGAGCAAGTCATCCAACCAGGAGCAAAAATGCAGTTCCTCCTTTTGAGAGATCCTCCACTCTATGTTCCTGGAGCCTTTCCTCGCATGGCTTTCCTCTCACCCAGGGGAAAGAGAAGAAATAACTTCTCACAGAAGTACCACATACATGGCTTCTATCCCCACTTCCCCAACTTCATCCCCATGTTTGTCCATGTCACGCCGTAACAAAATGCCATACTCCGGGCAATTTACTAAGAATAGAAATTGATTTCATATAGTTCTGGAGTCTGGGTCATTTAAGTTCAACCAGTTTCTGGTGTCTGGTGAGGACTGCATCTTCATATGGCAGGAGGAAGGAACTCTGTGCCCTCACAAGGAAGAAGAAAGGAGGGTGGAAAAGGGCCTCCTTCGCTCTCTTGAGCTCAAGAAAACTAACAAGGATGCTCAGCTCATCGTGTATAGGGAGCTCACATGGCCTAATCATCCCCACCTTAAATTTCATCATATTGGGTCTTAAGTTCCAACGGGATGAATTGGTCTGGGGGGAGGAGGGCACATACATTCAAATCATAGCTCCACTGTGCTTAGTTTTCTTGTCTAGTTTGATGGAGTGATGCAAGTGACTAGAGGGGGAGGTCTATTCATTGCTTCCTAATAAAGCTGGGTGAGTGAGCCTCCATGGTTCTTCAAGTCTATCATTTTCAATTACTGCCCCTAGTATCCATTTGGGAATATTAGGAAAGGAACCACTCAGCAACATTCCTTGGCAAGCCTCAAAAGAAAAAATGCACAAGCTTTAAAAATAAAAAGGACAAAATATTTTCACCACTAAATCCAAAGTGCAAATCAGTTTATCAGAAATGAATGAGGCTGTTGTATTTTTCTTTTATATAGGCGCAGAACTCATTTTCCTCCTAACAGCCCAACTCTCAGCTGTTTCTCAAGCTAAAGAAACTAACAGGCACTTAGTGGCAATAAATGATCCTAAGTCTTTAGAACCCTTGCCATCCTCCTCTGTCTCTCAGGAGAACCATGCTCAAAATTCCTGAGTCTATGGCAAACTCTGTTTCTCCTCATCCTCTAGTCTCTACTTCACACCAACAGTTGGTCATCAAACCACTAACTGGATGACAGCTCGCATCACTGGAGCTGTGATGAAAAGAGAGTTCTTATCAGGATATCACAGGTTAGCCTCTCTGTCAGTTCTAAGTAAACTAGTAAGGTGATGGGAATTTCATTTTAGAACACAGTATAGAATAGAGGGCTATTGTATCCTGGGATCTCTATTCTCTCCCTTCACAGTTCTGCATCCCCAGTAGACTCTAGGAGTGCTAATGACTTTGTTGTTCCCTCTCCACTATGTGGAGATGCACAGAAATAAGCCTGGTCCTCCTCTGGGACCCCAACAATAACATCACATAGAAAATATAATGGCACAGTAGCTGGGCAGAAGAGCCACAGAATAAATTTTTTCAAACCAAACTGACTTCAAAGGTTGTATAGCCAGCAGAGTATCAGCAGTGTTTTCTACAAATGCAGCTAGATACAGAATAGTTACAACTGAAGGAAGGGCTAAGAGCAGCATGGACCACAGGGACCATGAAGGAGCTAGAGCAGTCAACCTGGAGTGCTGTCCGCAGAGCTTCTCCCTCCCCGGATGTAATCACAGGAAGAAGATCAACTACAGAACAGGCCGACATTCTTGTATCAGATTTCTTGACAAACACGGGAGTACCCTTGACCAGAAGGCAGGAGACATATCACTGCTCCTTCATGGAGAAAAGGCTGAAAAGACATGGACATATGCTTTCTTTGTGGGGGCCACCAAGACAGTTCTTAGATGATCAGAGACTGGAGTTTGCTTGGCATAATCTAGTGTATAACTTGGACCCAAGTCAGATCTTCTCCCCATCTCATAGCACAGGAAAGGAATGCTTTGCAGCAAAGGGTGGGAAAAGAGAGGGACCTGAGCAAGGTCCTTGGGGAAATGGCTTCCTTTCCTGTAGCCACTCATGAAAGGACCATTCAATTCGATTTCTAGAACTTAAAAGAAGAAACCTATACTCTCCATGGCACTGTGGTTCTCCAAAGCTCTTGTTGTCAACCCAGATGTCACAGCAAAGTCTCCAGTGAGCCATGCATAGGATCGAGGCTCCATCTAGTGGCTAAAACTGGAAATGCAACCAAGGGAACGGCTGATGAGTCGCAATGCCAGGGAGGATCTTCCCAAGCAGGAAAAGGGGATCAAAAGAAAACCTACCCATGCTCAAGGTCTTATTTCTGCATTCCCTATGGCCAACAGCTATACATCACTAAGTGATGCTTTTATTTTTTAAAATGCCAGCCTGTTTAAAGACTGCAAGTTTGCCACGTGCATCAGGCACAAATTTGGCAAGAGTTAGAATTCAGATCTAAATCCATATCCCAGTCATTTACTCTCTGACATGATGTTCCCTAAAATCTCCCTTGAGGACTTAGAACCATCCAGAATGTCTGTGAACCCTATTCAACATTTTATGAAGTTCAGTATAGAAGTTGATGACGAAGAAAGAAACGGGAAAGAGAAAGGTCATTCTTCTCAGAGAACAGCTTTCTGCTGAGCTTATGCAAAAATTTAGAGTAATCCAGGGAAGGAGGCACACTCTGTCAGGGCTGTGCCCCTCTTCCCTGCAGTTTCAGGCGTTGGTGGATATTAGCTCTTGCCTCTTCACAAGTTTTTAAGGATCAGCCTGCATAACCAGACAAATACAGAAATCGGGCACAGGGCCTTTTGAGGCTGGAGCACCAAGCACCTCCTTGAGTGAGGTTAGAAGGTGGTGGATCTCAAGGCTTCCCTCAGAACTCTGGTCTAGATCAAGCACGTGAATGGAAAGCATTATGGAAAAAGACAGCTGGGAAATGTGATCTGAGGGAAATGAATATAGGGATTGAATGTTGCTTTTAGAATTCCGAGCAATGTTCGTGGTTTGGTGTCAGATATGGATGAGGCTCTTGACTGGTAAGCCCAGAAAACCAGACAGCTTATTGAAGCACCTCCACCTTCAGTACTTCTAGAAACCTGAAAGCTCCATGCATTCAAAGAATCAAACAGAGGGGCTAGAGAGATGGCTCCATGGTTGAGAGCACTTGTTGTTCTTCCAGAGGACCTGGGTTCCATTCTCAGCACCCACATAGTGGCTCACAACTGTCCATGACTCCAGTTTCAGGGGATCCAATGCCCTCTTCCAGCCTCCGTGGGCATTGCACACATGTGGTGCACTTACACACATGCAGGCAAAGCATTCATACATATAAAAATAAAAATAATCAAAATCCTTATAAAAAGCATACAGAGGAAATGTCTAAACAGACATTTAAAATAGAGCTATATAGAAGAGCTATGTCCTTAAAAATACACAAATACACAAATTATTAACTAACCTGTTTTTAAAAATTAATCACTAATATACATAAAAATAAAGGAGAAACCACCACACAAAAAGACATTAAAAGAATCATAACAATTTTCTTTCTTCGGCACTGCACAGATAAATCTGAAAATCCACATTAAATGAACAATCTGCTATGTATGTGTATAATTCACCTAAAATAGCCACAGATGATATAACTAGATGTTTTGAAACAATGTGATTGTAATCTACCAAAACAAACTATTCTATGACATGAACAGATGTCAAATTAATATGTAGAAATCAACAGCTTTCATTAAAAAAAAATAATGACCCGGAATCTAATGGAAAAATGACTCCTTTCCAATGTCAGCAAAATAGATAAAACATAACATGAAATGGGCAAAATTTTACAACAAATTTAAATTATTGTGACTTTCCAGTATATACATTTAGGTTAAAACTTGGACAATTAAAAATATTCTAATTTGGAAATATAAACACAATACGTAAACACATCAAAAGGGTTTTGTTTCTCCTTTTTTCATTAACATAGTCTATTTTTTTACTAATTCTAAAGTTCATACAGAAAATGAGCAAATTAAAGTCATTCTGAGAAAGAAGAGCAAGGAGATATGGTTAGCTTTGACCAGTACTAAAATTTAAGGGTTCCATAATTAAAAACTAATCAAAAGTAGTTTTGCCATTGGATTCTCGTTGAGATGACACTGGGGGGCGGGTAGAAAAAGAGAAGAGAGAAGCAGAGAGGGAGACGGGGAAAGGAAGGGAAGGGGGAAATAAAAGTACGATAGGAAGACTGGAACAATTTCTTTATAAGCCTGATGTGAAAACAGCCTTTTATAGTCTAACCAAAAAATAGAAACTATAAGGAAAAGATTAATGAATAAAAACCTCCATTTAAAAGAAACCCACAGAAGGAAAGATGGCTTGGCAAAAATGATTGCCTTACAAACCTAACATACTCACAAGTTCTGGGCTTTAGTACCTGAATATCTCTACAGGAAAGGATGAGAGGATAATTCTCCCTCCCTGCAGTATCTATGATGTATGAGGATAAACTGGCACAAGGATGACATAGGATAATTTGATATATCTATCAAGATTTAAAATTCACACAATCATTCATCCTGAAATCCCACTATAAGAATCTCCTCTAGGGGCTAGAGAAATTGCTAAGCGATTAAAAGCACTTGCTGCTCTTGCAGAGGACCCAAGTTCAGATTCCAGCACCCATATCAGGCAGCCCTCAGCTGCCTGTAATTCTAACTCCGGGGAATCCAATACCTCAAAATAAACCTTTTTAAAAGAATCTATTCTACAGATACACTTTCATGTAACTAAAATAATGGATATCCTAGATTATACACTGTAGCAATGTTTGAAATGGTAGGATACTAGAGACAAATCCTTACTAGAAAACTAATGGTCTTCATGATGGTCTAGGCATACAAGAGAACATTAACAGAATAATCTCTAAATTTAATAAAAATGGAAGGATAAAGAAGAATGTATATAGTGTACCAACTTTAATAGAATCTGAGAGCCAGATAAAAATGCTTATTGTGAGAGGAGAATGATAGACGAACATGTAAAGACACATATGTATAAGGTGACTTGGTGAAACACAGAACTCTGTATCTAATGTTAAAAATTAATAAGTGACTAGAGAGACAGCTCATCAGTTAAGAGCACTGACTGCTCTTGCAGAGGACCAGGGTTCAGTTCCCAGCACCCACATGGTGGCTAACAACTACCAATAGCTCTGGTTCCAGGAGATCTGATGTCCTTTTCTGGCCTCCACAAGCATTGCATACATGAATGTGCTTACATACACACACACACAAAACACTAATACACACAAAATAAAAACAAATGGATCAAACAAATAGTTTTTTATATTTTGTTATTTTTATTTTTTATGTCTATGAGTATATTACCTGCATGTATATAAGTGCACCCATGGTGTGTAATGTCCTCAGAGGTCAGAAGAGGGCATCCCCTGGAACTGGAGTTATGGGTGGTTTTTAGTGCCTATGTGGGTTCTGGAAATCAAACCTGGGTCCTCTGTAAGAGCAGCCAGTGCTCTGAAATGCTGAGCCAACTCTCCAGCCCAGAGAAATAAATACACTTTTAAATGTTTTTTCAAAAGATTATTGATTGTATTCATAGATACTTGAGCCTAGGCACGTTCACACTGCCTGAGAGCTCCCAACTAGCTTGGTAAATTAGTCATTTCCTACCCATTCCATCCCCATTACTCTGCATGGGGACCAGCCCCCACTGCCCTGCTCCAGCATCCGCATCTACTCTACCTAGCTAGTCAGAACCTACCCACTTGGTCAACATCTTCCTGTTTGGGGCCTGGGCTCATTTACACTGCTGTAGAGCTCCTGACTAGCCTGCCCAGAACCATCCCATTTCTCCAGTAAAAAAAAATCAAAAGTGAGACTCTGAAGATCAGACCAACTACCTGGTCAGACCTGATGGGAAAAGCATCCAAGCTATAGCAACAATAAGAACAGAATCAAACTTCAACCCACCAAAGAAGACTAGAATTTCATATCAGATACACAACCAACAAAAGACCATATGCCCAAGTCATAATACAAAAACACATAGTATAAAAAACAAAGATAATATGCCCCCACCAATCCCAACAGCCCTATAGAAGTGTTCAATAATGAGAACTACAGAGGAGCAACCAAGACACAGGTCTTAAAAGAACAATCATAAGCAGGCTCAAGGAATTCAAGAATTTTAAAGAACACACAAACAACTAAGACCTCAGAGAGGATAGGAATAAACTCCTACAGCTGAAGGAAATGACAAAGACAATTCAGAATTCGAAAGGTGAATTTAAAAGAGATAGAAATGCCAGGCATGGTGGCGCATGCCTTTAATACCAGCACTCAGGAGGCAGAGGCAGGCAGATCTCTGTTCAAGGCCAGCCTGGTCTACATAGTGAGTTCCAGGACAGCTGGGGCTACAGGGAGACCCTGTCTCAAAAAGACAGAGAGAGAGAGAGAGAGAGGAATATTGAAGGAAATTCAGGCAGAAATGAAGATGGAATTGAAAAACTCAATAAACCTATTTTAAAATGACAGAAGAAAGTTTCACTAGTAGAATGAATCAAATGAAAAACAGAATATCAAGACTTGGTGATAAAGTTGAAGATTTTAACCACTCAAGCAAAGAATATGCAAAAATTTTTAAAGACAGAAATAGGATATGCAGAAATGTGGGACTTTATGAAAAGATCAAATCTATGCATCACAGGTATAAGAGTAGGGAGAAGACTCTCAGGTCAAAGGCACTGACCAGATTTCAACAGGATTGTAGAAGAAAACATACTTAAATTAAGGAAAGACATACACATACAGATACAAGAAGCACAGAGAACACTGACCAGAACAGAAACTCCCCACGGCACATCATAGTAAAAATACCAAATGCACAGAACAGAAAATACAGAAAGCTTCAGGAGAAAAACAAATTACATATAGAAGAAAACTCAGCAGAATTACAGCTGACTTTCCTCAAATGTAAACCATGAAAGCCAGAAGAGCCTAGAGTAAAGTATTCCAAGTTATAAATGATCAGAGATGCCAGCCCAGAGTATCTGGGCTGTCTATCATCATTAAAGGGGAAAGAAAAACATTCCGTGACATGAATAGGTTGAAAGAATTCATGGCCACAAAACTAGCTCCACAGAGAATACTGGACGCAATATAAAGGACTTAAGAAATGTCCATGCCCAAGAGGCTACAGAAAGAGAAAAACTGAAGAACAATTATGGAAACACAAAATAAGACCAAGAGCACAAACAGAAATCAAAATGATAGTAACCAATACATCTCTTTCAATAATAATAATAACTTTAAATTTAAATGGCCTCAACTTCCCAGTCAAAAGACCAGAGGCTACTTTAATGGATTAGGAAACAAAATCCAACTTTCTGTTGTCTTCGAGAAACTTATCTCACCTTCAAGGATAGGTACTACCTTCAGGTAAAAGGACGAAAAAAAATATTCCAAGCAAATGGCAGGCATTGCAATTCTAATATCTGACAAAATAGACTTCAAATTAAAATTAATCAGAAGAGATAAAGCAGATCACTTCACTCTGATCAAGGGAACAACTATCCAAGAAGACATTACAATCATGAACATATATGTACTAAACTCTGGCTCACCCAAATCCATAAATACAGTACTACATGACTTTAAGACACAAAGTAAGCACAATTCAGGAATAGTAGGTGATTTCAGTACCTCACTTTCTCCAATACAGGTCAACTGAACAAAGAATAAACAGAGACATCTGACTTAAGTCATATTATACATCAAATGGACCTAACAGGTATCTACAGAATGTTCCACCCAAGCACCAAAGAATACACTTTCTATTCAGCACCCCATGGAAGTTTCTCAAAAAATTCACCTCATACTAGGGCACAAAACAAGCCTCAGCAAATACAAAAACCTGAAATAAGTCCATGCAGTCTATCAAACCACCATGCAATAAAGCTTAAAATCAACAGCAAAAGAAGCCCCAGTCACTACACAACCTCATGGAGTTTAAACAACATACTCATGAATGATGACTAGGTCAAAAAAGAAATCAAGAAAGAAATAAAAGTATTTCTAGAACTAAATGAAAATGATAATGCAACACAACATAACCTCTGGGACACTTTAAAACCTGTCCTAAGTTCATAGCTCTAAGCACCTACATTAAAAAATATCAGAAAGAGCACAAATAAATGCCTTAACAGTACAACTGAAGACTCTGCAAAGGCAGGAACAAACCAAACCCAAACCCAGCAGACAAGAAGAAATAACAAAAATCAGAGCAGAAATCAATGAAATAGAAACAAAGAAAAACACAAGAAAGACAGACCTTTAGCTCAGATAACCAAAAGAAAGAAGGAGCAAGTTAAAGTCAACAAATTAGAGATAAAAAGGGAAACATCGAAACAGATACCAAAAAGATCCAGAACATTATAAGGGAATACTTTAAAAACCTATACTATATTTACTTAGAAAAGCTAAAATAGATGGACAAATTTCTAAATTCATGGAAATCATCAAAGCTAAACCAAGAAGACAGCTTAAACAGACCCATAGCTAATAAGGAAATTAAAGCAATAATACAAAGCCTCCCAATCAAAGAAAGTCCAGGCCCAGATGTATTCACAGCAAAATTCTACCAGACCTTCAAAGAATATCAACAATGAATACTACTTAAATTATTCAAAAAGGTAGAAACAGAGGGAGAACTCCCAAACTGCTTCTATGAAACCAGTACCACTCTGTACCAAAATCAGGTACAGAACAGCAACAAAAGAAAACTATAGAATACAGATGAACATAGATGCAAAAATTCTTAACAAAATACAAATCAGATATAGACATACATTAGAAAGATCATCCACCATGATCAAATATGTTTTATTTCACAGATGCAGGGATGGTTCCATATATGTAAGTGAATAAACATAATAAATCATACAATGGACTTAAAGACAAAAATCACATGATCATCTCAGTAGACACAGAAAAGGCCTCTGACAAAATCCAACACACATTCATAATAACAAAAGTCCAAGAGGACTAGATGGAACATACCTCAGCATAATTAAGGCTATATACACCAAATACACAGCCAACACCATTCTAAATGGAAAAAAAAAAACTTGAAGTGTTCCCATGAAAATCAGAAACCAGACAAGGCTATCCACTACCCCCACTCCTTTTCAATATAGCCTTGAAACTCTAGCTAGAGCAATAAGGCAATAGAAATTAAATGGGTACAAATTGGAAACGAAGTCAAATTATTTTTATTTGCAGATGATATGATATTATACATAAGAGATCCCAAAAATTCCACCAGAAAAGTTTTAGAAATGATCAACACTTTCAGCAATGTGGCAGGTTACAAAATCAGTCTATAAAAACCAGTATTTCTATATCCAAATAACAAGCAATCAGAGAAAGCGTTCAGAGAAATACTCCCATTTACAATAGCTGCAAAAAAATAAAATACTTGGAATAAACCTGACGAAAGACATTAATTAACCAAATACATTAAAGACCTATTCGAAGTAAACTAAGTCTTTGAAGAAAGAGATTGAGGAACACACAAGGAGATGGAAAGACCTCCTGGGCTCATGTGCTCATGGGAGGTTTTTCCTGCTCAGTATTGTGTTTTCTGTTATATAGCCTTCAGGTATATACCCATTGTATGTGTATATTTCAGTAGGACTTTGGACCAATGCATATCTCTCTGGTTTTTCATATCATCTAAGCATTGTGTATCTCTCTTTTCCTGAGTATAACCCTCACTACTCCCTCCCCAGGTAAAGTACCCCTTTTTTCCAGTTTCCCCTGTAATAACACCTGTCTCCTACTATCCCCCTCTCTGGAGCTCCTTCTTCCCCAGTCTCCCCATGGTTCATTTCCATTTTCCTGGCTTCTGCAGTTACATCAGGACATATACTCATGTTTAGGGATTCTGAGCTAAGATTCACAGATAAGAGAGAACATATATCACTTGCTTTTCTGAGTCCGTATTACTTCACTTAGTATCAGTTTCTAGTTCCATCCATTTACCTGCAAATTTCATGATTTCAAATTTATCACTGAGAACTTCATGGTGTAAATGTACCACATTTTCATTACAGCCTACTGCCCAATCCCCTTGTTCTATGATGGGCTTTTGTCTGATTGAGTTGGCAAGGTAGAATGCAAGAAATCTGGTGGGGGCAGGGGGTGATACGGGAGGGCATGGATGGGGGAGATGGTCTAAATTTGATTAAGAACTATTATATGAAATGCATAAAGGATTATAAGTATTTATATTCTCATTCTTTTCCATGGTGAACACTATTGCTTTTTTCAATATATATTTTTCACTGAATTTTTGTGCATTCTATACAATACATCCTAATCTTATTTAGACCCTCCCTCCCCTATCTTCACCTCCCATAGCCCTCCCCACTGGGTTTCATACATTCTGTCATATATATTAAGGTCTATCAAGTCAAGTTTGTGTCCCAAGATGTCTGTCAGTGTGCCTGGTCAGTCTGTATAGCATCACTCCATTAAAGAAGACCAACACTCCCTCACCCAACAGTGATCAGCTGCCCATAGTTCCTCGGCTAAGGTTGGGGCCTCCTGCCCATTTCCCCAGTTCTATGATCAGGAATTAGGGTCAACAATTGGTAAGTGGGACCTCATTAAACTATAAAGCTTCTGTACAGCAAAGGAAATAACCAATGAAGTGAAGAGGAAACCCACAGAGTGGGAGAAAATCTCCACCAGATTACATCTGACAGAGGATTAATGTCTAAAATATACAAGGAATCCAAAAAACAAAGAAACAAGAAAACAAATGACCAAGAGTCTGATACTGACTCTTGAGAGTCACTGGATGATGCCTGTGTGAACCTGAAACATCACTTGTACAAATCCAGCATGACTAGCAAAGTTCCCCAGAAGGTGCCCAACCCTAACCCTCTTTAGAACAAAAGAGAATTAGATTAAGCAGCAACTACAGGTAGTTAAAACATGAATAAAGGAAATGGCAAAATACCTCTAGAGAAATTCGTAACATTATATACCAAAAAGATTGGTTTTCAAAAACTGAGGTTTGATTTAGTGAGAAGCTATTCATGTCCCATTTATAAAGATCCCGTACTCCCCCCTTCCCCACCCCCAGGACAGGGATGCTGAGTAAAGGAATTTTTAGCCAGCTTACTGATGATTGGTTTAGGAACCTCTGCAGTAGCTCATACATTTCCTTTATAAATAAAAAGAATTAAATGGTAAAAAAAAATTTTATTTATATTCTTAAATGAAAACATCATCCTAAGATTTTTTAACTGTATCTGAAAAATGCCTAGCTATTAAAAATCTTGTACTTATAACC
The DNA here is from genome assembly GCF_000622305.1 of Nannospalax galili. Taxonomy (NCBI): domain Eukaryota; kingdom Metazoa; phylum Chordata; class Mammalia; order Rodentia; family Spalacidae; genus Nannospalax; species Nannospalax galili. The sequence continues at coordinate 3,370,635 of NW_008337842.1, read as the reverse complement.
TAAGTATTGCAATGGTACCAACTGGAAAAGATGGACTTTTTCATACAAATGCTACTTTTAAAACCTAGCCCTAAATTAAACCGATGGAAAAATGCCACTGCTGTTCAGGAGACAAATAATAGCTGCCTTGTTTCCATAACAAACATTTAAGAGAGTTGGTTCCTAATGGAAACTCATTGTTACTGAATAAAAATCCTTAGAGAGGGAAAAAGCACCTTCATATATAATCTACACTGGAGATGCAAATTGGAGAGAAACATACACCAAAGAATTTGCATTTAATCAAATCTAAAGCAAGTCATTTCAGAAGCATCTCTCCTGGGCAGAAGGCTTCCCATCAGGACCAGGCTGAACTCTTCAAGAGACAGGACCCCTCGCTCAGGACACCATTTGTCAGAGGTCCGGCACTTAAGCTGAGAAGGAAACCCAATAGAACTATCCAGGATGGACAGTGGTAAGTCCATGTCAATTATTACAATAAAAAAAAAACGGTATTTCTAATTTTTATTTTTGACATTATGAAGTTCTTGACGTAAGCATTAAAAAGCAGTGACACTAACTTTGGCTTGTATTAAAAATATAAAAACACAGGCCAGAGACCAACTGCTTGTTGTACTTTTGTAATTCTAGTTATAATGTATTAGTCTTAGATTTGATTTTATTGCATTGAGTTTAGGTAGGTATTCATTTTGGAAAAAATAAATCAACTCAACTAAAAAAGACATTCATAAAATGATGATCTGAATATTAATAAATTATTTTTCAATATAGTAAAATGTTGCAGTAGATGGTACAACTTCTGGTAAGCCTTCAGTTATAAAGGACAGAAGCACCCACTTTTGTAAAGAGCTTGATATCTTTAATTTGGGCATCTGACTTTAAGCTCTTCAGGCTGCCAACCAAAGTCATTTTGTGAACACACGATAAGGAAGAGAGTTGGGTGTTATTTCACAAATTCAGAATACATACATATCTTCCTTAATTTGTTCATCCTGAGGATGTATGTGTTGGTGTTAATATAGAATGAAACTCACCTGATCAGGAACAAATTTGATATGTCATTGTTAGCATATTAAATGTTAATAAATGACAGAAGAAATATTTCAAAAATATCAAGTACCTTGAAAGAAAATTTAATATTTTTTAAATGACACATCTCTTCAGAGTCTGATCCCAAAGATAAGAATCCAGCTGTAAGAGCATCTGCCTTGGGCAACATGGCCTTGGTTACTGGTGGAAATGCTGTTTGGACAGCCCCCTGTGGGGATTAACAGGTGGAAAGGGGAGGCAAAGAGAGGGTGTGGATAGCCATAGTGTGAGCAAAAACAGACCAACAAAATCCTAACATGCCCTGTAATGTGATCTTCCATCTTAAAATTTTGTCTTCATTTTAAGCTTTGATTCCATATGTACTTTCTGATTAATAATGAGAATATTTCAGGGTTTATTGATGACCTTGGAGACTGTTTTGCCTCTCTTTAGTCTCTTGGAGTTTTTCCACAATAAAGCTAACACCCCATCTTCCCAGATCAGAAGTGGAGCTACCAACGCTGAGTTTTTAACAGTGGAGCTAGGAGTGCTAATTGTTCCTGAGCAGACATCTTCCCCTCCCCTCAGTGAGGCAGCAGAGCTGGGAGAGGGGGATGAGGAGAGTAGTGTCCATGGGACAGGGACTGGCAGTAAGACAGACACTGACCAAGCACACAGTGATGCTGCTATACCTTTTGGAATCTCATCCTTGGCACCTCCCTGATGAGAAGACTTAGATAAGAAGCACACAGGCTATCCATCAACAGCCCATTGTTCAAGATTTTTATTCTAGTCTATCTTGAGTGACAGGATGCCTACATCCCAGTATCATGAAGGACTATAAATCACAGAGACTTTATCTGCTGATTTCATTGTGTCATTCAGTTATAGTTATAATTCACTTCTAAAATTATAGGACAGTTTTGGTCTGTTCTTTGTTGCTTTCACATGATCTTTGTATTCCCATATCTTATGTCACAAGGTCCTGCTTAACCTCTCCAAAATATACCTCAAAAATGCCATTTAAATAGTAAAATAAGAATATGCTTCATGTACCACAAATGTACTTATCAGCTAAAATTACTTTAGGGGTCACCAGTATCTTCAGTATTTAGTCAATCTTAGAACAGATGAGTTTGATTTGATGGAGAAAATAATTTTCAAGAACAAATGAAAACAACAGCACCATTAAATCTACTGTGGTTCAAATTTTCCAAAAAAGGGATATGGAGACAACGTGACAGAAACATTTGGCTGCGTATACATAATCACAATCCTACTGTGCCAACTTTTTTCCAGATTCTAAAGGATAAATTGATTCCTATTGATAAATTTGCTTGTGCTTTCTCTCCGGAAACACTTGTCTTTGTTTTCTCAACAACTGGGCTGAATGCAAGTTTGTATCTAGAATATTTGAATAAAAACTATTGGGCTCTCCCAGTTGATGCAGGTGTGGATTCTTTAAATAGACACAATGCACAGAGGGCGGGGGAGGGGGTCTGGGAGTAGGAATATGGGTACTGTTTTAAGCCCTAAGTATCATTCTATCTAAAACAAGGAACATAGAGTAAATAAAGAAATTTCTAGAATCTTCCAAAGTATTTTTCCCAGGCTCCACTAATTTGCTGAAATTTATTCTAATTCACCTTCTGTACTGTTGTCAAGGTAGAGCTTTGCTTTTCTGCACCGTTGATATGCAGCACGGTCTACCACAGTACTTTGATTCTCTTATTCACCCTCGCTCACCCTCGCTCCTACAAAGAGGCTCCAGCACCTTTTGTACATGGACTCTTCCCCAAGTTCTAAAGAACAACCTTCCCAATTCCCCTGAATTCTCAAGTTCATCTTTCTCAACTTTTCTAAAGCATTTTATTTACAACATGAGCATTTATTAAGCACCTACTAGATACAACTAGTTATTCTTCTTTCTTGGGCTCTCTCTTTCACTTCCCTTGGGCTTGTGCTTTGACTCTGGTCCAAGATTACATTTCTGGCCTCTTTTCCCCTTCCCATGGTGGTCCTTTAAAGGTCCCTTTCTTGCCTTAAATTTCCCCTCTTCTCTTGTTGCAAAATCCTCTGTGGAAAATTTTATTTTTATCGTTTTGATTATCATAGTTTTAAAGATATACAGTCCTAACCCAGATCTAAGTTCATATCCTAGCTACAGGACATTTTTATTTTTATTTGATTATGGTCCCAAACCTCAAAGTCAACATATTCAAAATGTCCTTTCCCTATCCAAACCTCCATGGTACTCTATTTGTGTATTTGTGCGTTACTTTAAATGGTCTCTTAATCTGTCCTCTTGTCATATCCGATGTTTCACACTGGCTTCCATTTAACAATTTCCCCCCTTCTCTGTCTTCTCATCTTCAGCCTATTACAGGAGCTGCTCTCAGAGCAATCTTTAAACACTTTTCCAAATCTTCTGAAAAATATGATAAAAGTCACACTAATCTTGTTGAATACTTTTAGAGATTTCTTTTCCCCATGATGTAAAGTGTGCACTGCATAATGTTCAGTCAACTACTGACTGTAAATAAGACAGTGGTCCTCTAAGATTGTTGCCTAGTGATGTCATACCCATCTTAGTTTGCACAGGTATACTCTATGATGTTTGCACAATGATGAAATTGCCTAAGAACTCATTTTTCACAATGTGTCAAGGTCAATAAACAATACTTACCAATATAAATTTCCTTTTTAAATATTTTAATTTTTCATTACAATTATTTCTGAACTCGTATGTACATGTGTGTGGTCAGAGGACAACCTGCAGGAGTCAGTTATCTCTTTCTACCATATGGGACCCAGGGATCAAACTCAGCTTGTCAGGTGTGAGAGCAAGGGCCTTTATCCACTAAGCCATCTTTGATGACCTGACACTGTAAATTTCTACAATTATTTGAGCAGTTTAATTATTGTCCTTGTTTGCTTCTCCATTGCTGTGACAAAACATGCAGACCAATACCATCTTGGGGAGAAAGGGGTTTATTTGTCTTACATCTCTAGGTCACAGTTCATCAGGGAGCCCAAGGTAGGAACTCAGGGCAGGAACCTGGAGGCAGGAGCTGGAGCATAGGCCATGGAGGAATGCTGCTTACTGGTTTGCTCCCCTGGCCCTTGCTCAGCCTGCTTTCTTATGCAACACAGGCCCACCTGCCCAGGGGTGGAACCATTCACAGTGGGCTGGGCCCTCCCACATCACTCATCAAGAAGGTGCCCCATGGACATGGCCACAGGCCAGTCCAATGAAAGCAATTCCCCAATTGAGGCTCCATCAACCCAGTTGTGTCAAGTTGATAGTAAAGCTATCCAGCACAATTATTATCAACAACAACACAAAAGCTTTCAACGGATAGTTACTAGAGGCCTCCTGTGTGCTAGACACAAGCATTTAGAATGTACTGATAAGATCCCTATCTTTGTGGACTTACCCTCTTGCAAGGAGCAGAAAATAAACCACAAACATCCAAATAAATAAATTATATATAACACTACAAAATGACAGGTACTTCTCAGAAATAAAAGTACAGGAGAAGACAAATGTGGAATGTCTGATAGGGAAGAGGCAACTTTAAATATGTTCTCACTAAAATGACATTTAAAACAGGACTTGAAGGAAAAAAGGACAGTCAGCCGTGGGGAAAGGGAAAGAACTTTCCAGGGAGTAGAGGCAGCTGTGCAAGGGTCCAAAGGCAGAAGTGCTCTTGCTGTGTTTCAAAACCTGACTGGAGCACAGAGAGGAAGAACCTTGGGACCTGAAAACAGAGGAAACAGGGACTAGGGTCGTGTTGGGCTACTGTCAGGACTTCGGCTTTTGCTATGAATAAACGGGGAAGTTCTGCTCTAAGCTTCATAGCATTGCAGTCAGACTTTTTAAAGTACTACCCCCTGACTGTTGTAAGGACAGAATAGGGAAGGGTGAAGGTAGAAGCAGGAAAACCACTAGAAGGATTCTAGAACAATGTACACGAGATGACAGTAGGTTGAACCTGGATATTTCCTATGGAGGTAAAGAAGAGTCAGGATATTCTAGATTTATTTTGTAGGTGGAATCATCACGTGGTTCTAAAACATGCTTTGTGAAGGACAAGAGAAAGAAGAGAGTCAGGAATGACTACACCGCTTTGGGAGTAAGGAAAAAGAAGGATGGTGTTGCCATCAACTAAGGCAGGGAAGGTTTGGGATAAACTGGAAGGAAAGATGGGCCAGTTTCTACTTGGACACGTGGAGTTTGAGATGTCTGCTGGACACACAAGTAGAAGTGGCTGTCCAAGTCTAAAGTCAGGTCAGACCTGGGGATCTCTGTTTAAAATCTCTGTATAGATACATTTTAATGTAGTAACTGGGTGCTAGGGAGATGGCTCACTGGGTAAGTGAACTTGCTACACAAGCATGAAGATCTGAGTTTGAATCCCTGGCACCCACATAAAAAGCCAGAAATGGTTGCCCATGCAACCCAGCAGGGTTAGGGGACAGAGACAGGAGGATCACCGGACAGTCCCAACCTCCTTCCAAGTCCATCCTAAGCCTCATGCTGTCCCACAAAACTTTGCCCAACCATCCAAAGTATACTGTTAGTTTTTATTTTACATATATGTATGTATTGCCTGCGTGTATGTAAGTGCACCCATGTTGTGCAATGTGGAGGTCAGAAGAGGGCATTGGAACCCTTGGAACTGGAGTTACCAAAGGCTGTTAGCCGCCGTGTGGGTCTGGGAAAGAACTCTGCAAGAGCAGTCAGTGTTCTTAACTGCTGAGCCATCTCTCCAGGCTACTTCCCCTGCTCTCTTACATGTAATTATTTCATCCCTTTCCTTAAAATAGGATTTCTTTAAGGACACTTGCCATATGTTTTAACTTATTTCACAACCCCTGTGGCATATAATCCAGTATTTTACACTGTCAGTGCCAATAGGTACATTAAAATTGAGTGTTTTATGACAAAACTTCAAAAGTTTTGATCTAGTTGTTTTCCATCTCAAGATCTTTATTCCTCTGTTAATTACCATGTGGTTATTTGTTAAACTATTTAGAATAGGTGTATTTATCCTGGGCTTTTTGGCATGTACATAAAACATTAATTGCTAATGTTGATTGAAATCATCAATTAAAAAGCCCTTCAGAGAAAAGCAAAGTCAAGACTGCAAACACAGAGGATCCAATTTAGACCACTTCACTTGCGATCCTTCCTCTTGTCTTCCAGGCCTGTCTGAGTCTTCCACCAGTCACTCAGCCTGTCCTCTTGTTGCTCAGTAGAACTGCCAAGGTTAGAGTCCCCCTCCCCTACATGTACACATCCCACCACACACAGGAGCATTTTAGAGACCTTCTTGGTATATATATTCAAGGTTTGTATGCTTCATAGGAAATCAGGATTGCTTAGAAAGCCAGGCTGAACCCTAAGGGCTCTGATATTGTACTCCAGAATAGGATCTGAGAATCTTGACTCCTAACAAGTTCATCAGCCAGTGCTACAATGAAGCTCCAGGGATCATGGTGAGACTCAGAGGGGTGTGTTCTCAGTTTTTGATCCATACTTTATCTCAACTTTTAAGATCATTATCCTCCCTCTCCAGGTTACTCTATCCATGTCTGAGCTGTCTTAATCACCCCGCACATACCTCCTCAGAGGTTGAAGACTAATGTCTTTGATCCCAATTTCTTTCTTCTTCAAGACTTCCTTCCAGCATTCCAACGAACTTAATTCTTCCCTTCTTTCTTATTCAAATACCGGCAATTCCTTGCAACTCACAAGCACATATATAGCTAGAGAAGTATAAGCAAACCTCATCTTGACACTGAACTCTTTCTCATTTGAACTTCAAAAACAAGTAGGCTCCTTCCCTGCCTCCATCCTTATCTTGGCATGATCCTGACTTCTAGGCATACCACAATCCAGAATCTCTCTTGCTAAGGTCCAACCTTAGAAATACCAACCACTAAACTGAAAGCAATGGATGCTTTTCTGTCCTTATCTTCCTGGCCCATTCAACTACATCTGGATACTTTGTCTTTCTTGAAATTTCTCCCGAATTCTAGATGCCTTGCCCCCTTGTTTCTTACTGGTCCTTCCTCTGCTGATCTTTCCTATCTTCTTCCTCTAAAACCCCTTCCAATGAGACTACAACCCAGGCTTCCGTCTTTAGTCATCTTGTCCAGAACCTCGTGACCTGTGTCAGAAATCGGTGTTACTCAATAGATTTGTATCCAGCTATAAAAAATGAAATTATGTCATTTACATCAAAATGCATTCCGATGGAGGTTATGCTATTAAGTGAAATAAGTCAGACGCATAAAGACAAATATTGCATATTTCTCTCATTTTCGGATCCTAGATTTTATGTAGCTGTGTAAATTCATATGTGTGTGTGTGTGTGTGTGTGTGTGTGTGTGCCATGAAAGTAAAAGCAAGAGAGGAGGACAGAAAAGAGTGAGAGGGGACGGGAGAAGAAAGGGAAAGGTAGAAGTGAATATGGTCGAAGTGCGCACTATTTTATATGGAAGTCTTTATGAAACTTATCACTGTGAACAACGAATACATGCCAATAAAAACTACACACACACATATATATACAAATATCAGTGCTATGGGAATTTCACAGATACGATTGTCTCAGCTCTTTGGATAGCCTGGCCTGTTTATTCCAGTGTGCCAGGCACAAGTTATGGTTACTTACGTATGTCATCATGTGACCCTGTCAAACACTCCCTCAAAGGATTACTTCCTCTTTTTTTGGTTGCTATCAATATCTCCATGGCACTAAGACTTATGTCCTAGAGCAGTAGTGGAAACGTGTGAATTTCCCTTGAGCCTTCCTACTCCTTAACCTCTTACATCTAAATAATTGTCCTGTCTACTCCTGGCTCTTCTACCTGCCTGATGAGCTCTTGCCTGAATATTCTGGAATTCTCCAAACTGATCTCCCTGTGGTTCTGTGATTCTCAAATCCACCTTCCACACTGCTGCCTGAAGAGTTTGTGTGAAATGCAAATCTAAGCACATTGCCCTTGCTCAGGAGCCTTCAGTGGCTCATTGCTGACAGGATGAAGTTCAAGCTCTTTCTGTGTAACAAAAAACAGCATGGTTGAACGCTACTCATTTCCCCGGCCTCCCTTCCTGCCACGTCCTCCCTCACACCTTGTTCTTGCCTCCACCTGGAATGTCCCCATCCAACTTGCTACCACTTTCCCCCACCTCCTCTTTTAAGCCTCCCTCCCATCTTACCCTGCTTTTCCTGGCTCTACCCTGCCCCCATTAGGAAGTGACACAGCCTGTGTTTCTCTGAATATTCTAGACATTTCTCTATTGTTGTACTTAGCACATTTGCTTTATCATTGTTTTATGGTATTTTTCACCATTTCACAGCATGTTCTTGTGTATTCTATTGGCACATAGAAAATAACGGTAAATAACTGATGAACAAATATAGCCTAAGACTTTTCCCAGAAGCAAATAAATAAGACACAGACAATTCTAGAAGCAACACATAGATTCTGCTGGAACAAAGCTCAAGTAATTATGCTTTATATTAGAGAGTGATTTGAAAGAAGTACTTCAAGCTTCTTTAATTAAAATTATATAGACCAGTCAGGCATGGCGATGTACACTTTTAACCCCAGCATTTGGGAGGCAGAGGCAGAGGCTGGTGGATCTCTGTGAGATGGAGGCCAACTTGGGCTACATAGTGAGTTCCAGGCCACCTGGAGCTACAGGGAGATGCTGCGCCAAAAAATAAAAATAATAAATAAAATACAAATGGAATAATTTTTTAAAAGAATATATAGACACAATCCTGTCAAAATTAGACCAGAGGAACACTGAAATTATTTTGTTGAAATCAGGTTGTCTGTCATTCGAATTAGGTAACTCATTACTCTGAAACATATTGTATTAGTTACTTTTCTATTGACGTGATAAAACACTGTGACCAAGGAACTTATAGGAAGAAGAGTGTACTTGAGCTAAGGTCCCAGGTTCCAGAAGGATTAGAGTCCATCATGACAGGGAGGCATGGTGTCAGGAGCAGAAAGAGGCACACGCACACCTTCAAGCAGGCACAGAAAGCAGAAAGCAACTGGAAATCTGCCAAGGCTTAAGAACCTTAAAAGCCCACCCTCAGTGACGTTTCCTTCAATAAGGCCAACCTCATAAAACCTCCCAAAACAGCACCACCGACTGGGAACAAAATGTCCAAATACTTGGAGCCTATGGGAGTCATTCTCATTCAGACCACCACACCCAGCTTTGTTTTCCCACGCTGCAAGCAGGTGTTTTTATGAAACTCAGTAGTTTCAAAGTATTTTCATATGCATACGTTAGTTTTTCCTTATAAACCTTTGAAGACTGCTGAGCAGAAATTATAACCATTTCTCACATGAAGAAAATGGGGCTGAATGATTATGATTTTTCCACACTAGTGACCAATGTATGGTTATGCATCCCTTGATGCTTAAACCAGTAATATCCTCTACCCATTCCACCACCCAGCCTCTGGCTATGACCTGTCTCCTTTCCTTCCTTCCTTCCTTCCTTCCTTCCTTCCTTCCTTCCTTCCTTCTTTCCTTCCTTCCTTCCTTCTTTTTTTTTTCCTTCCTTCCTTCCTTCCTTCTTTCCTTCCTTCCTTCTTTCCTTCCTTCTTTCCTTCCTTCCTTCCTTCCTTCCTTCCTTCTTCATTCTGTTCTTTACATAGTACAAATTGTTTTCCATGTCTAATACTCCTAGACTGTCTACAAATCCAAGCAGAGTAGAGGACATTTTTGGCCATGGACCTCAGACAAGTGTACATGAGTATGTTCCACCACACACATAGATGCTGAATCCTGTCACAGCTTAATTTGTTGGTAAGCCAGCAACGCTTCAATTAAATGGATCAGAGCCATACAACCTACTGCATCCAGCTTACTAAAATAACAATTTTTAGCTTAAAAATATATTTAAATGAGTCTAGTTCAACCACTAAGTCAGTGATTGAATGCTCTCAGAGTCATCCAAGCAAGTGGTTCCCCAGTCATTAGTCAACCATTTTTACTAGTGGAATTCATGATTCCTAGAGGCAGTGCTGGCCAACTTTTGCAGCTTTGGGAGCTGTTTCTCTCTGAATCCATCTACCTCTGTTATTTATTCTTGGTGAAAACAGCAAACTTTTCTAGTTTTTAGTACTACAAACTGACCTGAGTCCGAATCACAGCTATATTGCTCATTAGTAGCTGTGAGATCTTGGCAAAATCTTAGCTTTGAACTCAGTTTGTTCATCTGTAAAATGGATCAAATTAAACAATGCATGCAAATTGCCAAGCACTATAAAATCTTCAACAAGTACACATGGACGTACTAAAAAATATGTTAAATGAATTGACAACTCTTCCTTTATCCTTGGTCTAGTTTTGTTTTATGTGCATGGTATAAGTGTGTATACATGTTTGTATGTGAGTGTTTATATGTATGAATTCCCATGTACATTTATGGAGGCCAGAAATCAATATTAAGTATCTTCCTCAATCACTCTTCATCTTATTTTTTTAAGATTTATTTTATTTTTAACTATATGTCTACTTGTAGGTATGTGCATGTGAGTGAATGTGCCCATGGAGGCCAGAGGCAAAAGATCCTCCTGGAGTCAGAGTTACAGGTGGCTGTGAGCCACCAGACATGAGTGCTAGGAACCGAAGTTGAGTCATTTGCAAGCAGTATGCACTCTGAACTGCTGAGCCATCTCTTCAGCCCCCTCTACTTTATTTTCTAAGGGAAGGTCTCTTACACCCCAGCAGTGGGATTACAGACACGATCAGCCATACCTGGCTTTTTACACGGTGCTAGTGATCAGAACTCAGGGCCTCATGGTTTTAAGGCAAACACTTTATCAACTGAGCCATCTCTCCAGTTCCCCTTGACTAGTTTTTAAGTAGTAATTCCTCGTGTCCAATAACTAGATTTTCTCAAAAACAAAGTAGATTTGGTTAGTGTACTAAACAGAACACAGATGACTTTCTTGTTAGGAACATAACCTTCAGACAATCCAGTTGACCTACTTCCTCACATCCAGAGTAGATATGCTAGGGCAGGAGCACTATCTTATAGTAACCTGAGTTGTTCTTACCTGTGCAGTAAGAACCGTCATTTCAAGTGGTATCCAATCCCTTATCTTATGACTAAAGCATAAATCATAAATCTTACTGGAGTGAATCTTGACAGAGCAAAGGTTAAAACAAGGGATACTTTGAAGAGCTGCCATGTAGAAGATAGTGTTTCTTCCACCTACACAGAACTTGAGTGAATTTTTATCAAGGATCAGGAAATAGAATTCCTTTGAGTCCACTTCAAATTCAAGACTTCTCTCATTCTATTGAGAAAATAGAATCACAATTTTCAGCCTTAGCAAGTTGACCTAATGACTCTCCCCACCTGATTATGACTATTCCATTTGCTTAAGTCCCAGGAGATTACAGCAAACGCGTGTACCAGGGTGTGAGAGTGAAACACACGGTCAAGGATCTCCTGGCAGAAAAGCGCTCCAAGCAGACAAGCAACTCCAGACTCAATGTAAGTCCTGATTTCATTCTGTCTGAAGTCCTTTGGGTTCAAGACTTCTGGTGAAGCAATCTCCCCCACTCCTTTACTCCCTTTACTCCTTTACCCAGATCTACCTCCTGGCTTTGACTTTTCTCAAGAGAAAAACTTTCCTTTACCTAGAACACACTATAGAAATACCTTGATTCTATATTTCTCCCTGCACAGGCAATCTCTCCCTGTTGGGCATACCCATTTGATACGCTTCAGTTGCTCATTTGGTGGTGCTAAAGTTTGCACGTGATCTTGCACACCACTACACTCTTCCTGTTGTCCTTCCCATTCTATTTCCCAGTGGTTCTTCACAGCGTTTTGGACGAGTATGTCCCTATTCATCTGCTATTGATCACGTGGCCCCAGAAATAGAATTTGCTATTCCTGTGAGTCATGCAAATCACAATTCACAAATGCCAGCCCAACTCCTGACAAAGGGACTTAGTGGGATGGAAAGAATGTGGGTAAAGAGGGGACCTTAGCCTGCCAGGACTAGCTGTGTGACCATGGAAAGCTCAACCTTTCTAGACCCCACGTGAAATGAGGCAGCCAAAACAGTTCCAAAGTCCCTTATAATATAAAAACCTGGCTGTTCCTCACCTCACAGGATGTCTGTTAGCTACCAGCTATGTTCCCAGAGCACTGGGATGCAGTTGACTGACTGCTTCAACTGGTGACAATGGAAAGGGGTTGTGTTCTGACTTTTTAGTTTCCCCAGTCCTTGGTTAGCAAAGGCTCAGTTTGAGGGAACAGTGCTGACCTTTAACCACATAACACTCTAAATCTGATAGATATGACTTGGAATAAATCCTCTCTGTAGCAAATTGAATCCTCAGCCTTTAAGATCCTAGTAGAATATACCTTGAGTCTAAAATCTCCATCTGTCATCCATGTCTTTAAATAGAGCTCAGCTTTGTGCCTAAGTGGTTGTACGAAATCTCCAAAAGCGACTCAGGAATGGCAGGAATGGCTATTAAGAATAGTAAAGCCATGTAGTCTACTAAATATAATAACGTGAATGCTGGCAACCTGCAGGTGAGCAGGAATAAATGAGGCAGCTACATTCCACGTCTAGTGAGGCCGGCACACACGGGCACTGCCTTCCCCACTCTCCAGCCCACGTTGTTGGCACCATGTTCAACACTGTTCCAATAGCAAACACTCAGAACAAAATGAATCAACTCCAGAATCAAGTTCCATATCCAAGAACACCTTTTCTTGTACATTTCCTGCTATCCTTTCTCTAAGCAACCTCTTCTCTTCTAGTTCAATAAACAGAGCTTAGCTGATACAGAGAAAGCTAATAACTAGGCTCCTTGTCTAATTTTCAGTTAGTGTTTCCTCATAGTGCCTGCTCAGAGGCATCTGGAATAAATGTTAAAAATAGAATCATCACCCTTTCTCCTGAGAGGGAGATGCAGGGGGTGGATTCAGACTCTACTCACAGTGAACAATTCCAAGTGCACGTAACCAGATTGCTGGGCCACAGCTGCAACTTCAAGCCAGAGAGCAACTGAATTTTGAAACCTGATCAAAAGTTCTAGGCAGGCTGCCAACTGGGAAGACAAGAGTCACACACAAAGCCACTGCAGGCAAGTGGTGGGCTGTGTGCACTGTGATAAGGGCAGAGCTCACACCTTGGTGTCCTCAGTATCTGCATAGAGAAGATGAGGAAACATAGCAGAGTTCTACAAAAACGCATCAAGACAGGCGGGCAGACTATAAAAACCAACCTAATTTGACTTCTTACTCAAGACCTGTGACTATCAAATCACAAATTTTGCCTTTTCTCTCTTTAGTTTTTATGTTTTCACTTTGTAAGAGATAAAGCAATATATGCACAGTAAATAATAAGCCATATTGTTTGGTTTCATCTTATAATGCAGATTCCTGGGCTTGGCCCATGTTTACTAACAAAGAGTCATAAGGTCAGGCCAGGGAATGGTCATTTGACACTATTTATAGGCTCCTCGAATAATTCTTTTGCATATTACTATTTGCAAACTTTACCCAGAGAGCAAACAACAAGTGCCCAAGCCTTACACAGCAGAGCCAGGTTCTTATCCCTGTCCAGATAAGAGCTTGCTGAGCTACTGCTACTGTCTTTGTAACACTGTTGTTAGAGAGAACCTGGACACAACATATGTAGAGTTCATACAAAGTCAAAGTCTGTGTCATTAAATACCAATAATCTGGTAGGAAGGAAAAACACCTACACATTTAAATATATATACAACCACATAGCCAAGCACTAAACTGAATACCGAAGACAAAAGACCAGTCAGTACAGCTGTATGATATGAAAGATGTCATATTTATATGAAGACAGATTAAGATATATGTTTATTATCTAATTTCTTAGACACACTAGCCTATGAGCTTGACATTTACAGCTTCCCATTTTACAGATGAGGATGCTGAGAACAAAATAAAGAAAGTGACTGTTAGGCTGGAGAGGTGACTCAGAGGTTAAGAGTGCTTCCTGTTTTCCTGAGGACCTGAGCTCAGTTCCCAGCACCCATATCAGGAGGCTCACAACTACTTGTAACTCCAGCTCCAGGGAAGAAGGCACTCTCTTCTGGCCTACACAGGCACCTGTACACATAAGCACATAAGCACTGTATACTTACAGACACATATACATATATAAACATAATTTTTGAAACTAAAAAAATTTAAGTGACTGCTATATGACTGGAAAATTGCAGATTTCTGACTCTCAATTCCATATTTAAAGAGAAAGATCAGTGTGGAGCAAAGTAGAATAATCTTTGATACATGCAATCAAGAGAGATGGGAGGAGAGAGAGAGAGAGAGAGAGAGAGAGAGAGAGAGGAACATGGGAGAGAACGTGAGAGAGAATAAATATCAGGTAGAAAGAACTAGGAATAGACAAGTGCAAGCCAGCTCCAGCCATGGTATGGACTCAAATTTCAGCTGACAACATGGCTAGGGACCGAAACCCCTGCCAAGGACTACTGTAAGCATATTGTCCCTGGTCACAAAATGAACCCCCAAAGATCCTATGTAAAACCTCTGGTACCACTGAATTGTTGCTTTATGTGGAAATATACATGATTAAAGAGCTTAAGAAGAGGCTCCTTCCCTAGATTATCAGTGTGGGCACTTAATACAATCACGTGTATCTTTGCAAGGGCAGGTTTGAAAGAGAAGACAGAGGGGGAAAGGTAGAGTAACCTCTTTAGCAGAGGTTGGTGTGATGAAGCTACCAATCAAGGAATTCCAGCATCTGCCCAAAGCTGGAAGAAGTAAAGGACAGATTCTCTGTAGAACCCTATAGCTGGTTCAACCTTGCCCTGCTCTAAGGGAACATCTGGCTTTCAGAACTACGAGAATGCATTCAGATGGTTTAAACAGTTGTGTCTGTGGATAGTCATCATAGAAGTCCTAGGAAAGTAGTGCACATGTATTATGAAAAATTATGTCCCCCTGGAAAATGAGCTTCCAGATGTAACTATATAATGTCCACATTGGTGCTCAGCTCCTTGTGACCACATTCTGAGTAAGGTTACACAGCTGTGATCTAGCTCTACCAGTTTTCCTCAAGAACATTTGCTTTGGATACTCTGAAATATTTTTCACATCTTTGCAGTAGAGTTTTTAAATTTATTTAAAATGTTACGTGTGTGAGTGTTTTGCCTGCACGTATGTAAGGGCACCACCTACATGCAATGCCTGTGAAAATCAAAAGAGGGTGTCAAAGAGGGATACCCTGGAACTGAAGTTGTTAGCCACCATGTGGGTGCTGGGAACTGAACCTGGGTCCTCTGGTAGTGCAGCCAATGATCTTAACCACTAAGCCATCTCTCCAGCCCCTGTGTCTATACATTTTTAAATCTTAGGTTTTCTTTGTATTTTATTTCTCAAATTTTTCTGTTATTTTTTATGACTTTACTAGATTTCTGACAAGATAAATAGAGACCACTCACCAACACTGAATACCAACAATATGTAATTAGATTTTTGACTGCTGATTTTTTTTTGCTGTTACACTATTTCAACTGAATTCCATAAAAGCTCATCATTGAATTTTTAAAAGACAATACCATACAATTCAATAAACTCTGTTATCTATAGAAAAAAGAGAAAGTAATAAGCCTAATCACCACAATTTTTCTGTTGTGTTCTGAAATTCAGTTAACAATATACAGACTATTTAGCTTGCTAATCAAGTTTTTCTTAAGCAATCATAAAGATTCATTTAAAATCAGTGAACACACGACAGCTGGAGTGAAGGGGAATTGGAAACCTGCTTGGAATTTCAATTGCACAGGAGGACGGAGAAGCATGGTGTAGTATGTGGAAGACTAAGACGGGGCCTGGAACCAGGGTCTGATGGTCTGTCTGTCTCACTGATTGATGGATATGGTAATAGCTTTCCTGCACCGCACACCCCTGGGAATCCTGTTGTCGGTAACAATAGCAAAATAGATGTGAAGGTTCAAGTTAATATTTTACATAAGCATGAGGAAAATAAATAAAATTTTCTGGCTCTGTTTTTGAAAGCCTAAACTGAAGGAAATGCCGAGAAGAAATATCCCAAGTAGGAAATATATTTAGATTATGCTGCCTTGAATGATGCATACAATGGTATTCTTTTGCACCGAACACAAGTGTTTGTTTCTCAAATCATAGTGACTTACAGCTAGGTTCTCTTTCTATACTACCCTAAGTCTTCTATTGAAATTCGCTGTTCAGTCTCTATGTCAAGGACATGTGAGATAAGGCCATATTGTCAGCTGCAGTTCTTGGTTAATAATTGTCCTAATCATTTTTCAAGCGAAAAGGTTGTAAGTAGAGGAACGAAGTGTTGCAGTGTTCCTATTTGAAGGAAAATTTTGGAGGAACAGAAGGTAAATGGTATCATACAGTGTCTTTATGGCCTGGGTCATTGAAAATGTTTGATATCTGGCAAGATGTGCAGAAATTCTAACGGCAGAACAGATGTCCGCTGGCTAGCTCGGTTTCTCATAACTGTCTTTGCATTGGGGCAGCTAGTGAGAGGCGTGTTCAGTCCCCTGCCCAGCTGCTTCCTTGATCTACCAATCACATACACACTCCATTTGCCCCCAAATATAAACACTGTGACGTCCAGATCTGTGATTTGCATCCGGATTTCTTGTAAAATATTAGGGGAAAAGATATACAACTGGAAACCGTATGTCAACTCGAGCTTCTTTAACTGCCCTGAGACGTCGGAAAACATACTTACCCACAAAGAAAAACTCCCACTTGCTTAGTCTCTGTGAAGTTTCATTGTGGTTGGTGATAAGTGGTCTTGAGTCATCGCATTCTTCTTTCTAAGCTTTGTATCCCTGTCAATACAATTTAGAGTTGAGCCATCTCTCTAGGAGACCCTTCATCTCTGTGTTCATTGCTACTTTTTATGCAATTTTTCATTCATGTGTCTGTGTATGCAGATATGTATGCGTGTTTGTGCAGGTGCACATTTCTGTGGTATGTGTGCCGAGGTCAACTTCAGGTGTCATTCCTCCAGAGAAATTCCATTCTTCCTTTTCAGACAGTCTCTCACTATCCTGGAAGTCATCAATTAGGCAAGGCTGGCTGGCCAGTGAGTTCCAGGGAACCACCTGACTCCACCTCTCCAACTTTGGGATTATGAGCATGCACCACCAAAACCACCTTTTTACATGGATGCTGGGGAATCAAACTCAGGTCCTCCTTGCACAGCAAACCCTTTACTGACTAAGCTACCTCTGCAGGCCCAGTATCCTTTTATTTTTTTAATTTTTACAAAAACTTTATTGAGAATTTCATACATGTACACAGGTATTTTGATCAAATCCATGCCCACTCCCTCCCCTCCAACATTCCCCCCTCTGAAGAGGTAACCCTAAAATCTTTTAGGGATTAGATACAAGCTCCCAAATACTTTTGACATTTTTGGCCTTTGGAACAGAGTATGTTGCTAACAGGCCCAAAGACATTTTGACTTTTAGCCAAGAAACTGGCTACTTTTCTTTGGGGTCTTTTCACCCTAACTGCCTAGCCAATTCCTACCTCCTATTCTTATCACACCATCCTCTGAAGGGGTTACCCAAATTGCCAATAGGGAATAGGAACGCCGACCACTCTGGCTTCTTCCATGCTGAACAGGGTCACAGGTTGAGGCACTTGAAGCACTCCTTCAGTGGGTCTATCTAAAAGACTCCCAAATTGCATAACTTTTGCCTCTAAGGGAAGAAGAAAGTCCTTGAATCATAAATGGGAGATGTGAAGGAGAAGTAAAGGCAAGAGTAATTAGCATTACAAGTTCTAGACAGGGAACTACCCTGTTCTGACTTTTTTCTAGTTCCCAGTATCCATTTTTAAATAAGTTTTGTTGCATATATTTGAGGTTTATAATATGATGCTATAGGATGCTGGTAGATTGTAAAATGATTACCATAATAAAGCAACAACATGTATATGTATACACACACAAACATATGTATCCACTCACATAGTTACTTTCCTGTGATGATCTGTTAAAATCTGCTCAACAAAAGTCCCTCACAATACAATTTTATAAACCACAGCCCCCATACTACACATTAGACCTCTAGACTCATTCTGCCTGTGTTTTGTACCCTTTGAACTACAACTCCATATTTCACTTCTAAGACTCAAGCCTTACAAAGTTTATCATATTCCTTTATCATCTTTATTTTCATTATTCATATCTCAAATGTTCCCATCTTACTATTTAGGATTTAAATGAGATCTCTGGGGGTTGGGAGATGGCTCAACAAGTAACATGATTGTTGCACAAGCATGAAGAGCTACATTTGGATCCTCCACATCCACATAAAATCCGGGAGTGGTGGTGCACTCCTGTAACCCCAATGCTGAGTGTGGCATCAGAGGGAGGAGCAAAGACAGGCAGGTCCTGGAGCTCGCTGATGAACTTTAGGTTCAGTGAGAGACTGTCAAAAAAATGAGACAGAGGGGCTGGGGAGATGGCTCAGTGGTTAAAGTACTTGCCATGCAAGCATGAAGACCAAAGTTCCAATCCCTAGAACCCACATAAATGCCAGGTGGCAGTGGTTACGAGTCTGCAATTCCAGCCTCAAAAAGTCGAGACAGGATCTCTAGAGCAAGTTGGCTGTCAAAACTAGTCATATCTGCAAACTTGGGTTTGTCTGAGAGACCCTGCCTCAATGAATACAATGGAAGAAAAGGATTCCCAACATCAACACTGGGCCCCCAAATGCAGAGGCACACACACACATGCATCCAGACACAAGCAAACATGCATACACACACATGCAACACCACACGAATGCAATAAAATAGGAAGAATAAAAAGGTGGAGAATGAAGAAGATACATGAAGCCAACCACCAGCCTACACACACACACACACACACACACACACAACTTACACACATACATACACACAAACATTCACTGCACAATCAATCAATTAAAATAGATCAGAATCTTTTAGAACTCGCTTGTCCCCAGTTTGCAGCATCCTTGAGCTGATGTTTGAGATCACCCTCACCCAGGGACCTCCAGCACTTCGACTTACTGAAGTTCATCCTCCAAGACAGGAAGAAGCATGGTGAAGAGTTTAGAGTCTGTATCCAGATCACCTACATTCACATCTCAGCTCTGCCATCTGTCAACTGTCTGATGCTGGTAACATTACCTAGCTTCTTTTAAAACCTGCTAAGGTTATCATAAAGGTTACTGTTAATATTTGCCAAGGGCTTAGTACAGAATAGGTGCTCAATCAATGCCGTTGCTATTAAGTACTTACTGCACTATGCAGGTGAGAATTCAAAGTGATGTGAGAAATCCTTGGCCCTGAAGGATGTACAGTCCACTGTGAGAGAAGGAATTACAGTTGAAGTAAGGAATTAAAATACCAAGATGGCTTTGCTTCCAGTGTCAGTATAGTGACTGTGGCCCTCGGTGAACACTGTGCAGGTTCTGACTGAGAAATGCATAGACAGGATGGATAGAGAGAACTCCACGGAAGATGGTGTGCCTTGAGATAGGCTTTGAAGGAAGATGACGCAGGTGAACAGTGAGCGTGAGAGTCCTACAGAGCACACAGAGGGGACAACGGCCAAGAGAAAGCAGAGTTCCATCTATGAGTCTGCCCCACGCAGTGGGTGAACCAAGTTTGTCTGTAAAGAGGTGGGAGGCCTGCCCTTCAAAACTCACTTCCAGCCTTGCCTGGGATGGTCTCCAGGCATCCATCTTGACTTCTTGAGATGGTAATTTTCTGCCACAATATTATGTCAAACTACAACTGCTTGTTGTGTTAAATCGCCCCCAGTTGGCTAATGTCTTGCTATTTCTGTCTGTCCCTTCTGGATGAATGACAGTGTCATAGGATGCCTTGGAGTTTGCCATTCATAATCAGACAGATGCAGGCTCTATCTCCATCATTGGGAGATAGACCTAAATTATCTGTGTCATGTTTGTGAAGCACCCAGCACGGTAACACATGGCATATTCTGAGTGCTTGGGCAATGGTGGTGTTTATGGTTTTTATTGCACCTGACACATGGCAGCCACTTGATAAATACCAGAGAAAAGGAGTGCCACCCTCAGGTGGACACACACTAGATTACAGAAAGTTCCAAGATCAGCCTTGGGAGTCACAGGCCCGATTCTAACACAATAGAAGCATGTCAAACTGTTAACTATAAGGCAGAAAAAAAATTTCATTCACAGGGAATGAAACAACAAAACAACAGAAGCAATGATTGGCAACCTTAAATTCTGCTGTTGTTTTCTAGATTTTTCCCTTTTAATTTAAGTGAATAAGTATACATACTCATGATATTTCAATATATGTATACATATGGAATAATCAACTTGATGTAATTGTCAGATTTATTGAACTCTAAAGTCTTTCTTTCACCTGATCTATTGCAAACTTCCTCTTTTGAAACAGGGTCTCATGTAGCCCAGAATTCTCCCATATTTACATACGTGAAAATGCCTCACTAATATTTTAATATTTTGATTAGCACATATCAATTATGCATAATGAGTTTCATTATGACACTTTCATGAGCATATATGTGGATCATACTTACCCTGTTTCTTTTCCTCCGTCCCACTCCCAATGATCCCCTCCTTGTCCCACATAATCGCTCTTCTATTTTCATAGCTTTCTCTTAATGGTTCAATGAGGTTTTTAGTGTCGCTTACAGGAGCATGGGTGAGGAGTTGTTACAGAAGCTGGGACACCTTACCTATGATTACTCAACTAAAGAAAATGCCTCTTCCTCCCACCCATCAATTATCAATTGTGTATATTCATTAATAAATCCTCATGGAGGACACTGAGCCTCATGAGCCCCTTCCCCCTCTATGACAGGATGCTGACAAGCCCAGTCTTGTGCAGGTTACCACAGCTGCCGTGGCTTCAGGAGCACAATTGCCATGTCATGGTCAGAAGTCAGCCTTACTAAATATAAGCATTACTAGGGAAAGAGGAGGATGTCCTTGTATCTTCTTATGGAAATAGGAGAAAATGTTGCCAATGCTCTCATTTCCTGGGATTCCATGCAAAAGACAGATGGAACCCTTTCCTAATATAGAAATCTAATTTAAATCAGGATATGCACCCCTCCCCAGTACCTACTAGAATTTCAGCAATTTATACACTGTTCTAATTGTAATTGATATTTGAATCATTACACTAACCAGCAGTGGAATGTTAAAAGAAGCTATAGACTATAAGTTCACATACTGATTACCTATGTCTTAAAATTATGGAGTTGACTATACAGAAGTTCATAGCCATGTTCTAAGAACATAGCAGCATACAGATGGTATACAGCGCCTGTAAAAAGTTTTGGACCAAGGTGCCTCTAAACTCTGCAGATGCATAAATGCAAAAAGTTGGTGTCATGGTTATTAAAAGAAATAATCGTGATTTTTCTCTGATTTCCTAAAACTAACCATAATCTTTCATATCTTCAACACTCATAAATTGAACTAATCTTATGATGGGCTTTGGCCTCAATAACATTATCCTGTTTGCCTGGGCACAATGAATAGTCATCAAATGTCTAAGAGTTATTTTTCATTTTACTGTTGTTGGAAAGTTTTTTAATCCTTTCTTATACTTTTAGTTTTCCTATATGATTTTTTTCTTGGATTTTGAGAAACAGCTGATGCTTCTGTTTGATTACTACAGTTGTTAAGAAAACTGCAATGTGTCTTTAATACATATATTTCATTTTACCTTAATACGTTTTTTTCTAAATTTCCAGAAGAAAAACCATTTCTCATTACCTATAAGTTTTTTATAAAGTGAGTGATCGAAGGAATCTGTGTCTAATCCAGTATTTCCCACACACCTTTTGCTCATTCCCAAGGCACAGTGCTTTGTGCGTTGTTTGTTAACATTGCTAAATAACTCCTTGATGAGCCCACAAATAATCAAAAAAGAAAACATTTTCGGAGCAGGCAATGCCTTGTAAACTCAAAATACAATTGAATTCAGGGATACATGTGCTATCCTTGGTCTTCATTTAAATGAATGCTTTATTTTCTATGGCTTTCCAAAGCACCTATTGTCTGACTTTCATTAGCCCACTGTCTGCCCTGTTTAGAGAACTGAACCACATTTCCAGGCCTTTCCATGCTCCCAACCCACCATCTGCTCCTTCACAATTGCAGAAAAATTTTAAATAATAATGGAAGCAAACCTTTCACAAGGAACTTATTTTTTCAGCTGTTCTATTAGTTCCATGGGCCTTTTTTATGTCATGAAATTTAAAATCATTTCTAGTGGCGAGTTCTTTCATGTAGCTTGCAAAAATAATCAGGTTTTGGAGCAAAACAACCATGGCAGTTCCATCTGGCGGGACTGGAGTTCTGCAGATTCTGTTCTGGCCAAAGTGCATCCCCACGGCTCTTGTTGTTCTGACTTAGCTATACAAATACAAATAGCATTCCACAGGCACACCAAGAGCCAGGGATAAAAATATGGCACATTTTGTAACTTAGGCAACAGCAATCCAGTCATTTTCTCACAGACAAAGCCTGGACATAATTTGGTGCCAAGCAAGAGAGCTTAAAATTTTAAGAAAGTGTCAGAAAGTTGGAGTTCTAGAACCATGTGAGTTTTCCAAGAGACATAAAATAGTTCATATGCCAGAAATTTAAGACACTTGGAATCATAGTTCTTCTAAAGTTTGAGATTAGCCATAAAGATATAAGACCTAACATCCATTTTCAATATTTATTAACTAGGTTGCCTTAATTATCAAAGAAATTATCGTGAAAATTTTAAATATTTTTTTATTTATTATTTTTATTTTATGTGTATGCGTGTATTGCCTGCATGTAGGTAAGTGCACTATGTCGTGCAATGCCTGCAGAGGACAGAAGAGGCTGTCAGATCCCCTGGAACTGGAGTTACACACAGTTGTTAGCTGTCATGTGGATGCTGGGATTCGAACCTGGGTCTTTTGCAAGAACGGTCAGTGTTCTTGACTGCTGGGCCATCTCTCCAGCCCCCTATTGTGAAAATTTTAAATGAAGCAAACGAGTATGAAGTGACTAGAGCATAAAGCAGATGTCTAGAGAAGTCTTTGCCACCAGTTCCTGTTTGTTCAGCATCCACAGACCACTATATTCATGTGAAATCTTATAGAAATTTTCTATGATGATTTGCTACAGCAAGATTAAGTTGATGCAACAAGTTAATCAGTTTCAAAAGTATGCTATATAACTTCATGAACTACTACAAAAAATGAATGCACGTTCATTTTCATGGTAAATTCCTTTCCCTCAGAATTTGAACATGGCTTTGACTTCACTTTACCTCTCTATACTTTTGAACACCTTAAACAAATCAGAAAATCTTTTTACACCAATAACATAGTCCCTACTGTTACCAGGCTGGTGATAGTGAAGACAAGCCACACAAAACCTGGCCAAATCTTTGTAGGCTTTGTAGACATAAGGTAAGTCTTTATAAGGAGGTTTCAATATTCCTTCCTCAATTAAAAAGTATTACTTGCCTTGGGACTGGACCTACACCATGCACCATTGAATTAAATCACTTAAGAGCTTAAGAATGTAGGGACTTTTACACTTTATAGAGTGATATGAGGGAGAAGGTTGCCAATGGTTAAAAAAAAAAAAAAAGGAAGCTTGTCCTGGGAATTATACATTGTGCAGAACAGGTGGCCAGCAGCCCTCAGCACCTGTGAGCATGAATCAGCCCTCCTGATACATCCTCTAAAGGGATACCACATGGATGTGGATAAAAAAAGCCACCCACTGGCCCCCTAAAACCCACCAGACCCTCAGCATCAGGTCTCTATTGAACTTCAACAGCCCATACACTCACCATACCAACCATTCCAGACCCATCATTTCCACATCAGATTCAGTGTCCCAGATCAGTGCTTTCACCAGTATCTACACCACTAAGAGGCTTCTATGGAACCATAACCCATTAGTGGACAAAGTCTAAGCCCCTCAGCATGGCTCAAAAGCCCTCAATAACCTGGCTCCAGCCTCTTCCTCCAGCTTCTCTTCCTTTTTCCCATCTTCACACTTCCTGCTTGCATTCTTGTACCTCAGGAATGCTGTTGTGAAAATCCAAACCTTTGGTTTTCTCCACAGTGACACACCCTTGTCCTATCTTATTGACTTCCTTCTATCTTTTTAAACTAGACTCGGTATCATCTGTATTATAATGTGTTCAAGCCCATTTCTCAAGATAGTCAGTGACCATCCCCCAACTCTCATCTTTTCTCCCACTGCTCCATCTATACCAAATTGTGGTTAGGGAGATCTACATTAGAACCCAGGCTGTGACACTAGCTTCATGACCTTGGATAGGTTCTTTCAAGTATCTACTAAGTGTTCAATCTATTGACCAGAGACAATAACTCCTAACACTATCTCAGTGATTAATGGTGAGCATTTAATGAGACAATGCTTGTAAATCATTTAGCACACTGAAGAGAATATACAGCACATATTACTTGTCACTAAAAATGAGAAACACATACAAAGTGCCTGACGTAGAGCCCCTGACAGAAGTAGCTACCAGGAAACGCTGGGTCCATCAGCCTCACCTCTTATGCTAATTATCACACTAACTGTAGCTATACTTGTATAGCTAATTTCCCTATGATCTATATATACTGTCTACAAAAATCCATGTCTTCTTGTATTTCTGGAAATGACTATAATCTTACAGCACAATAGGCATACAACATAATTTGATTTAATCAACAAAGTGAAACTTCTGCTGCCAACCAACCAGCTTGCTTACTATTCCTTGAAGAAAACCTATGCTTTTCCTCCCGTGTTTGATGTTTGGTGCCTGAGATTCCTCACACCTAGGAGTTTCCTTGCTTCTCTGTGTCTTCTCAGCCTACAAATTCAAATCCTCAGTACAATCACTAACCTGATTTCTGACTTGCTGTTTGTAGAAATTAGGAACATGTTTTTCTATATCATGAGCTACTTTTCCTGGATATATCTGTATCTGATACTTACCTCTCCATAAGAAACCTCATGACCTTAGTAATTTAAAACAATTATCATTTCTTCCAGTTATGTGTATCATCTGGAAGCTCATCTGCTGTTTCCTTGGGAACCCTCGTGTTGCATTTAGCTGGAGTCTCAGGCAGACTTTTAGACAGAACAATCTCCCTCACCCCTCTGCTGGCTGTCCGTAGGAACTCCTCACTTTTACTTCCACAAAGTCTCTTGTCCTTCTGGAGGCTAGACCCACTTACCTATAAGGAGGGTAGCAAGTGAAGACACCTTGAGCCCTAAGATTTGAAGCTTGCAAATCCCTTTGGCCATATTTTGTTCATCAACTCACAACACAAAGTCATGCTAATTTCAGAAGTCTCAGAGCGATGAATCCATTTCCTGGCAGGGAGAAACTTCCAAGAAATTGTAGCTATATTTAATCTTCCACAGATGGTAGGTCCTAATATGAGCAATTAATTGATTGCATTTTTCCTAGCACCTGCAAAGTTCAGTACTGGTCTTTCCCATCGGGGGTGGCCAGTGAACTTACTCTCTTGAGGAATTAGTACACAAAACATGCTTGCTAGATCCTTGAGAAAACAAAGTCAAGTGATTCTTGGGAGGATTGTGTCTCAAGTCTAGTTCTATGATTGATAGGCTGGTTGATCTTGGGCATGTAACTTCTATGTTTGGTATCTTTTTTGTAAAACAGTCAACAAAATTTACTTCCTAAGATAACAGCATATGAAACACTTGGTACATAGTGATGCTTATAACTGTTGGGTTATTATGGACTATTTTTCCCGCTTGTGATTAAATATGCAACTCAGGTAAGTGGTACATAAGTCAGAACCTGTTTTAAACTTTGTGAAAATACATTTATTAGATATTTGAGGGCATCATACAATATTGACACCAATCAGAATCCCCCTGGATCTGCTATGCATTTATCATATTGGCCAATCTATCAAATTCTCTATGTCCATTTTTTAGCCTGGGGGAATAAAGTGTTCGGTATCCACTTAAAGGTTAAGTATGTTCATATCAGCAGAACTTCACGTTCATTCCAAAATCATATGTCCTGTGATGGATCTTAATTCAGATGTTAAAATGTGGTGTTAGAAGGTTCAATGTCTTATCATCTTCTCTACCTGCCTTCCACCCATGGATATGATGATAACAAGAAATTTAATGTATGAAGTATTGTAAATTCTTTGGAAGTGTCACCATTTACAAATGACTATGAGTATTGCTATCTAAGCATTAGTGCCAATATCTTTAAAGGGATACTTTCTAAACTTTGTAATTAAAATTTTAAAAACTTACTCAGCAGTGCCAAAAATATAATGCCAGTAAGATAATGCCTTAGTATATTTCGATATATTCCTTCAACTAAGTTGGCGCCTAAAATATTATAGGGTAATAAAAATGGCAATAAATGTATTCAGAAGAAATTCCTAATCTTATCACTTTACTACCTTGGTGACCTATTAGTTCAAATTAACTCATTTTCATGGAGGGGCTTTTGGGGCAGCTGTGAGGCTGCTCTGCTAGCTACAGGAAGTTGCAGACTGGCAAATTTCATTCAAATATAAACCTCTAGATTTGGCTACCTGGCATTGCAGGATCCTGTTGTTTGCAGTATGCAAAATAAAAATTATATACCATCTTACGTGGTCAAAGCTAGGTGCTCTTAAATATTAATTTCAATGTTATTTCTAGAGGATTGGTAGGATGAAAACTGACTGAGTGGATACAATACATGGAACAAAGAATAAAAGGAGTGAGTGTTCCCTTCACGTGGGGAAGCAAAGCCTGTGTGGCTTAGGCTGTGCTCTCCTAACCTGTGAAATCTGAAAATGGGATGGAGAAGTAAGCCCAAAGCTCTGAAATCTGTCCAGGGAAATCCTCCCCCATCCCACAGGGTGCTTTCTTCTTTGTTCTGTGAGGGGAACTGAAGGGGTATATTATCGTTGCTTTTCACATTGGTCCATCTAAATCCTTCGAAGGCCACTGCAGAGGGGACAGCACCAATTATAACTACAGAATAGCTAATTTTATGAAAGTGTTCCATAATATGATTCTGGTGCTGAACTACAGAAGTTCATCAAAATTCATCAAAATGCATTAAATTACACACTTAAGATCTATGAATTTTATCATATGTAAATGAAACTTCAATAAATTAGACTCTAACCAAAATGAAATACCATTTGAAAGATCAAAAAGATATATATTCATATATATGTATATATTCATATACTATGTGTGCATATACATGTGTGTATATACATGTATATACATATGTGTGTGTCCTGCATGTGCATGTACACACACACACACACACACACACACACACACACACATCAGACAAGGGAGTGTCCAATCTTCCTGATGTTTTTGTGAGCTTTTAGATAATTATATGATCTCTCTAAATGACCCTAAATCTCCCTTATACTAAGTTTTCTAAAATTATGGTGGTTTTTTAACTTTTATTTTCTAATTATTAAAATTCATGGAAGGCGTTCTGGGATGGTGGTTAAGAAACAGGCTCTGAAATCAGAAGTCCTGATTGGATCCCACTTCCTGCCACCACATCTGTCAACCCACCCTAGGGGGGAACTTCAGTGTTTAGTGTTTCAGCCTCATAGTTAGTAAAATGAGAATAATGTTACTTCTGGGATTGTCATAAGACAAAAATTACCCAGCAAACTTTAAAATAAAAATTATCAAAACAAAAAATAGAAAATATTAATATAAAAATTCAATGTGCATCTGGAGAGATGACACGGTCAATAAAATGCTTGCCACAAAACATGAGAACCTGAGTTCAGGTCCCCAGCACCCATATGCGAATAAAAGGCATTGTGGCACACGCGTGTAGCCCCACTGCTGGTGAAAGGGTGTGCACAGAAACAGGAGGATCCCTGGAGCTTGCTGGCCAGGCAATCTAGTTAAATCAGGGAGCTTCAGGTTCAGTGAGAGACCCTTTTTCAAAAGATAAAGTGAAGAGCGGCTGAAGAAGATCCCAACACCAACCTATGACTCGCACACACACATGAACATTTGTGCACAAAAACACATAATAAATAATTTTAAAATGCAAAATAGGAGTTCAGCAGCAAACTCCAATTGAAGAATTAGTGAACTAAACATAGCTGAAGAAATTCAGACCAGTTTACAGCACAAATGAAGAACACAGAATCATGGATATAGGAAAAATAATAGGATAAAATACAGAGGATAAACATAAAAGATCTGAAATATATCCAAGCACTCTCAGAAGGGACAACAGAGATAAATATTTGAGGAGATGATGGTTCAAGAGCTTCCAGAACTGATGAAACCCTGAACCCCCAGACATGAAGCACATCCTATCCCAAGCAGAATAAACAAAAGAAATCTGCTTGCATACAAGATGAGCTGAACTTGAAGAACCTGAAAAAGGAAAGATGTTAAAAAGCAACCAGAGGGTCTAGAGAGATGGCTCAGCAGTTAAGAGCACTAACTGCTCTTGCAGAGGACCTGGATTCAATTCCCAGCACTCAGGTGACAGCTAACAACCATCCCTAACTCCAGTTCCAGGGGAATCCATTGCCCTCTTCTGACTGCCACAGGCATTGCATGACATGGGTGCATTTACATACATGCAGGCAATACACTCATACACATAAAAAATAAAAATAATTTAAAAATTTAAAGCAACCATAAAGAAAAGAAAGACCATCATAAAGAATGACTTTAATAACGGACTTCTTAACAGCAAGCATGGAAGCCAAAGATAATGGTTTATATCTTTGAAGTGCCAAGAAAATAAATACTAAAAAGTTCTGATTGTAAACCCAGCAATATCATCTTCCAACTATAAGGTCAAAAGAAATTCTATTTCAAATAAATAAAACGTGAAATAGTTTACTACCAAAACCACCTGCATTTAAGGAATTTTCTAAAGAATTGTTTTTGGAAAATGGAAGTAAAATAAAAGAAAGTCTGGAAGGAAATCGATCAAAGAAAGTAATAAGCACATAAACAAGTCTAATACATATACATATACAAGTCTAATATAATAATGATGTCTAACTTGTGAGTCCTTATTTTTTAAAATAAAACAGGCTAAGGTATCAGGAAATAGCTCAGTAAGATGGGAGTAAGAGTTAATAGCCTAGAGTTCTTGTCTTTCAGTAGGAGGGTTAGGGATAGTGTTTGTAGGCCTTGTTAAATCTGCATGGTAAAATTTTATGGATGGCCATAAAGAATGGAAATGGCGTATAATTTCTACAGTAGGCACAAGGAGAAATTATACAAGGAGAAAGAACACAAGAGACTTTTTCTGTCAAGTTATAATACAATTAACTAGACTTGGAATTGTGGAGTCTTTGTAGAACCTTCTACTATTAAAATTGGGTTTGGTAGTTCCAAGGTAATAATTAAACCTGTGCAGTAGTGGGAGGAGAGAGTGTTAGCAATTGGTGGTGGCGCAAGAGAAAGACTGGGGAACTTAGACCAGCATTGTGGAAGTGGGAAAAGGCTGTGTCTGCCACAGTGCGCACCCTGGCTACATCTGAGCCTGCTGCAGGGGCATGTAGGCTCTTGGAGGATGCTGAGAGGAGACTGCCTTGATGTTCTGGAACTTACACAACAGGCTCTGAAATCAGAAAGGCATCAAATTTGGCATTGACTCTCAGAAGCCTTCAGCCTGGCCCTAGCTTGCAAGATGAGCAGAAACAGAGAAGTGGGGGAACAGTGGACTCTCCCTAGGGCAGCACCCCAAACAGCTACCACCCTCACTACAACCTACTTTTGTAGAAAGGAGGCTGAGACAGAAGCCAGAAGGTATTAAGGGTCCTCAGAGTTCTCCGAAGAGAGACCCAGACAGACAGAATCAGAAACAGAAAGGAAATACTGAATGGCAGGGGCCCTAGCAGCATGGGAAAATTTGCCCAGACTGAGCCCATGTATGATTTAATCACACAGATATTGGGAGAACCTGATCTATACTCACTTCTGGCCACTGCATACCCAAGAGTTCCCTTTGGCAACTTAAAATTTATTTTACCTGGGTATGGTAGTATATACCTGCACTCCCAGCATTACAGAGACAAAAACCAAAAGTTATGAGTTCAAGGGTAGCTTGGGCTACCTAGTGAGACCTGTCTCAAATATTATATATATAAATATTATATATATATATATATATATATATATAGAGAGAGAGAGAGAGAGAGAGAGAGAGATCATTCCTCATCCATGGTTTCACTTTCCAGGGTTTCAGTTACCCACCATCAACTGCAGTTTGAAAATACTTAATGGAAAATTCCAGAAGAAAATAATTCATAAGTTTCAAATTGTGTGCCATTCTAAGTAGCACACTGAATTTGCTGCTGACCTATGGGGTCCCAATAGAGAGATAAATTCCATCTTTGTCCACATCAGCTGTTTAAGAAGCTTTTAGTCTACATCTGCACATCAGCTACTTAAGAAGCTTTCTCATTGGGACGGGTGTGTAGCTCAGCGGTACAGTGCTTGTCACCATGCACAAGGCCCTGGGTTCAGTCTCCACCCAACACAACTAGGAAAAGAAATACTTCTTGGTTCCCAGACCATCTATCACAATATCACAATGCTTATGTTTAGGTTACTTTTGCTTCACTTACTAATGGCTCTAAAGCAGAAGAGTGGGGGTGCTGGGAATTTCATTACAGTGTATGGTGTTATTATGTTTTATATTCTCATTCATAATCTCCTGGTGTGCCTAATTATGGTAAACATTAGTATAGTTTGAATGTGTAGGGAAAATATGGTATATATAGGGTTCGGTACTATGCATGGTTCTTAGTATCTATGGCTCACAAGTAGTAGGGGGCCATGCTAACAATAGCCAACAAGTATACACTGCCTACTTTGTGTAAGGCACTAATCTAAGTGTTCCATGTCTATGATCTAATTTCATTTCATGTACCCAAGATCCTCAGTCAACAAAGGGATTCAAACACAGACACACTGATTCTAGAGCCTTCACTCTTAAATACTATGCTGCCTCTGAGTGGTTGGATGATAGTTTCTGGAGGACAGAATTCAAAGTTAGTGCCACAGACTGAATGGTTGTGTTCTCCTCAAAATTCCTAGGTTGAAGGTCTAATCCCCCCATAACGGTATTTGGAGGCAGGGACTTGGAGGGAATTAGTGCAATCAATACAGGAGAGGTAACTTCTGTGTGTCACATGAAGCCACAATGAGGAACCAGCCTTCTGAAAATCAGAAAGAGGGTCCATCACCAAGAACCAAGCCATCATCTTAGCCTTCCAACCCCAGAACTGCGAAATAAAGTACTAAGACAACCTATCTTCAGTATTTGTTATAGCAGGTAGAGCTAAGACAGTTGAGGGGAGGGGTAAAGTCAGTCAGTATAGTGCTTACCACACAAGCATGAGGACCTGAGTTTGATCCTAACCTAAACAACAAGCCCCAGAAGTTCCAGTGAGAGATCTTGTCTCCCCTGCCTCAAAAATGGTGAATAAGATCAACCTCTGGCCTTTACACACACACAGAGAGAGAGAGAGAGAGAGAGAGAGAGAGAGAGAGCACATACACAGGTATTCACACATGAACATGTACACATATGTGTGCACACACACACACAAAGAAGACAGTTGGGAAATGGTGGATTATCTTCAAATATTTGAAAAGCTCTGGAATAAAAGTTAAATTTAGTCTACATGATCCAAAGAGAGAATTAATAAAGAAAAGAGACTCTTTCCAATTTAGTTTATAGCAATCAGAGATCCAGGAGAAGAAACAGAGAGGACGAGAGTAGGGAAGGAACGAGTAAGAGCGATGACTTCTCTGCCATTGGATACTGGATGCCCAGTGCTGTAACATGCAGAGAATTTAAGCAAGGAGTAGGGAGTTCAATGAGATCCTATAAAATCTCTCCAACTCTTTAGACTCTGTAAGACCTTGAGGGCATTGGCTAAGAGCTCAGGCCTAGGATGCTAAGGATTCTTAACCTCCTCAGCAGCTGCTTCCATCGCTTACTTGACACTGGGGATGCTGGAATCAGATTTTGCATTTGAAATATTCTTTTTATTTTATTGTGTGTGTGGTGTATACATATGTGGTATGTGCATGTGTATACATGTATATGTGTAGGCCTAAAGTCACTGTTGAATGTCTTTCCTCAATCACTGAACCTGAAGCTCATCAGTTCAGCTAAAGTGGCTGTTCAGCAAGCTTCAGGGATGTACCTGTCTCCACCCCCACTCCCACCTCTGAGACTGGGTCACAAGCACACTCACCATGCCTGGCTTTTACATGGGTTAAGTCGCTACACACCTTCTGATGTTCTGATGTCAGAGCAAGCATCACCTCCACCAGGATGTGTTCCCACTCAACCCTAATACCAGCTTAGCAACCTTATCACCCATCTCCCCCCTCCCCATGCCACTATAGTGACCTTCATCAGTCTCCTGCAGTGATAGATTAAGTAGGATGGCTTAAAACAATAGAAATGGATTGTCCCACTCTTCTGGAGGTGAAACACCTGGAGCGCAGTGTCAGCAGGGCCCAGTCCCTCAGAGCTGTGGGGGCAGCACCCTCCTTACTTCCTCATAGTTCCCGGTGGTCACCAGCCAGCCTCACATTCCTAAATGTGAGACTGAATCCCTGGATTTTCCTGTCTTCACACACCCCTCTCCCCATGTCTGTATCATTGCGTGCTCTTTTCTTCTTAAAGGGACTTCAGTCACATGCGATTGGAGTCCATCCCAATTTAGAACGTTTACATCTAAATTTAAGTAATTACATCTTCAAAAACCCTATTTCTAAATAAGGTTACCTTCACAATTGCCAGGGATTAAGACTTCGGGTTTGGGGCCTATGGAAATGGTTCATCCAGTAAACATTCTCACAATGATGTCTGAGGACTTGAGTTCAACACCCAAAACTGACACGATGGAAGGAAACAACTGATTTCTGCAAATTGTCCCTGACCGCCATACGTGCACCATGGCACAGTCACCCCCTCCCACCAACATAGAAGAAATAAATAAAGAACATGTAAAAGACTTCAGGAGTTCAGTAGAACCTTCTTCAGCTTATCACTTGCTCACCCTCCTGTAATCACTGGACTGTAGGTTCTTTAAGGATTGTATCTTCGTTCCAAAAATTTTTATTGTGACCATTACAAGCCATGATGTACTCTGAGCAAGGAGGGTAAAAATCACAGTCAAGGTTCCCGGACTCAGTGAGCTTCTATTCTGCATGGAGACCAACAATGAAAAGTGGCCATTCAGGGTTGAAGCCAAATGCCAATCACATATAGATATACAAACACATTAATATATGCATATGTAATACCATCTAATAGATATTTGATTACTCAAACAGTAAAATACAGGATAAATTATTCTTTCTCATCCAGTTAATGCTGTGTACATGTTTATCAGAATCTACAAATTTAGTTTTGCTCTATCCTTTGTAAAACTTCATTCTGCAGTACTTGAATACTAATTCAAAGTTGCCCCCATCCAACTCTTCGAGTAATATTTCTGAGTATCAGAAAATAGAGTTTGAGGGCTAGGGAGATAATTTACTTAATAAAGTGCTTGCTGGACAAGCATGAAGACCTGAGTTCAACCCAGCAGCCATATATAAAGCCAAGGAGGTGGCATACGCTTGCAATCCCAGAGCTGGGAAGGGAGGCAGATGGGAGGATCCCTGGGGCTCACTGGCCAGCCAGTCTGGCCTAATCAGCAAGCCCGGGTCCCAGTGAGAGGCACTGTCTCAAAAAACAGGGTGGCTGACCATCTGGAAGAACAACACCCAGCATTAACCTGGAGACCTCTGGCTTCCATACGCACATGCATACACATGAACCTGCACATGTGCACAAGCACATATATATGCACACAGCAAAAAAACAAAAAAGAAAATGAAGGTTTGGGATTATACTCTTATACTTTAAATTAAATTGAAGCTTGTAACTAAAAAAGAAAACACCTGCATTCTGTTTGCTTTCTAGGGCAGCATCAGTTCCTCCCAATCTCCATTCGTCCAGATGCCAGGTGAGTCCTTTAACTCAGCAAGCAATTCACTCCTGTTTGAGTGGCAACAGATCATTTGGTTGGTATTTTTTCAGTGTGGGTAACCACCAAGCCCAGGGCTCTGCACATGCTGTACAAGTACTCTGCCACCAAGCAATCTCTAGTCAAGAGCTTACAACATTTGAATACTTGCCTTATGTCTTTGCTTCTTTGAAAAAGCAATCAGTGAAGAGAGATCTCATTGGGTCAGACCTGAACTCAACCCATTGTGTCTTGAAGGCAGCCTTTTGTCCCCTGCTTGGCCTAGTAATTAGGCCCCTGGCATAGTATTAAAATGTCTTAAGTTCTGGAACCATTGTCTTATCGAGAGATGTTGTGCCCGTGTTAGACAGAAAGAGAAAAGAAACTTAGGGGTGGGGACTGCCATTTATTAGACACTGTGTGTCACACTTTGTTCAGCGTGCTGTGTTCATGTCAGCCCCATGTGTATTATTCCACACTCCTATGAAAGAAAATTTCTTTATAAATTTTTATTAATTATTTTTATCTTATATGTATTGCCCGCATGTATGTAAGTGCACCCATGTAATGCACTGCCCACGAAGGTCAGAAGAAGGTGTTGGATCCCCTGGAACTGGAGTTACAAATGGCTGTCAGCGCCATGTGGGTGCTGGGAACTGAACCCAGGTCCTCTGCAAAAGCAATCAGTGCTCTTAACTGCTGAGCCAACTTTCCAGCCCCAAGAAATATTCTTAACAAGCACTCTTGCATGTACACACACACACACACACACCCTTCCATATCTCAAACTCACGTGTGCTTTAGCAATTTCCAAGTTACATATGTAAAGGAATAAGAGCTACGGAGCATCCAGATAACATGAATCTCTACATGGTGTTTCCCAGTCTAATTTACCTCCATTGGAATGTGGTTGCATTGCTCTTTTATAGTAAAAGAAGCTTCTGCATCTTCTCTAAACTTCTAGAATCATTCTTCCTCTTTTTTAAAGTAGCTATGCCCAAGAAAGCAGAGGGCTTTTCTTCATGATTTTTATATTTGGAAACTGGACATATAAACATTGCAGCCTGGAAGCCTTGTTTACAGATTCACTCTGTTTTTGTTCTTCAGTGATCCTTTGGATATAACTTCGTGAAATGAAACAGAAACTTATTTCTTGATATGAATTTTCATTTGCTAGACTATTTCCCAGGGAAGTAAATTCATATAAATTTGACACCACAGAGTTTGAATGTACAAGCAGATTGAAAGTTGATGAATTTCAAACAAGGGTGAATGAATGAAGCTCACTTAAAGTTCCAGTAGGGAACGTGATTGCTTCCCATGAACAAATACATTTGCACATAACGTTGGACACACTATTCCACTCCTGGGATTACAGACATGTATAAGTCCTGATCTGCCACTAAGGATCTTGCAGATGAAAGAGTAATGAACACAATACAAAGTGTCAGGGTGTGTGGGAGGGGCCTACCTCAGTGTGACTACGTATGATGAGAAGGGGAAAGGTCCTCGTGAACTTGGCTTCTTTTCTCTCTAAAGAATGTGGTGTGGGGCAGGGTCAAAGCTCAGATGTGCTCCATTCTTGTGGGAGAAAGGTAAAGAAGACAGAGACTTGCATCTTCTTCCCAGCTCAGCCTTTTGTGACCTCCATGTGTTTGCTTTAAATGAGACCTCTTCTTTCACCAGGAAGAATACTTAGATCATCAATTATGCAGACCTAGAGTCTATTCCCAAACAGATCTAAATGATCATCCATCTCCTGCTACAGATGACTGCCGGGTCAGAAAGTGTTTAAAGAATACATATCTTGTCTCTTGGAACTATTTCCTTGGTCTTTTCTTAAATAAGACCTTTGTCAGTTTCTGTTTTTTCCTCCAAAAGAAAACTGTACCAGGCATTCTCTTCCAAAACGTGCCCTATGTCCTGGTGAGGTAAGCAAGGGATTCAGTATGGCCACCAGGGGGCAGCAAATAACACCAGACTCATCGAAACCAGAAACTAGTCATTTCCGTGCTCCTCTAAAACTGGCTTCTCTGAAACCATATTATCTCAAAGTAAGTCATTTACTGATGCCTAGTAGGTTTGAGACATGTTGTTAAAAGTCACTGCACAAAAGAACTCAAAGACAGTACCACATGCCTATGACTTGAGGGGGGGTTATATGTGCCACCTAATCTAGAAGTATAGTATCTCAAGTAAGAAGCCCAGAAGAAGCCTCTTGGAAAGAGTCCTGTGTATTATGGGATGTAGTTCAGAAACTGTGGAAAGATGCTTACAGTTCCATAAAAAATTTAAATTCCAAGTGTTCTCATTTCATTCTGTTTCTGTGACAAATACCATGACCAAAAACAACTTAGAGGACAAAAGGGTTTATTTCAGCTTACAGGCTCCAGTCCATCATAGAGTGAAGTCAGGGCAGGAGCTCAAGCA
Organism: Nannospalax galili; assembly: GCF_000622305.1. NCBI lineage: Eukaryota > Metazoa > Chordata > Mammalia > Rodentia > Spalacidae > Nannospalax > Nannospalax galili. The sequence goes on along the minus strand of NW_008337842.1, from coordinate 3,334,048 downwards.
GGAGCTTGAAACAAACCACAGAGAAATGCTAGTTGCTGGCTCACTCACAGGCTCATGCTTAGCTTTATTTCTAGATAGCCCCAAACCATCTGCCTAGGGATGGTGCTGCCCACAGTGGGATGGGTCTTCCTACATCAATTAACAACCAAGACAACCCCTCACAGACATGCACACAGACTAACCTGATACAGATAAGTACTCAATTGAGACTCTCTTTCAGGTGATGCTAGACTATGTCAAGTTGACAGTTGATGCTAACTAGGGTACCAACGAATTCTTTGGTTTAATCTCTCTAAACTCCTTCTTAGCATAGTGTCTAGACCTGGAAGATACATGAAAAGTCATTGCCTCAGTAAAGTTTTTGTACATCTGGCATTAACTCATCCCTAAGGCCAGAATCAACTCTGAGCACATCTGTTATTTGGGCTAGAACAGTTAAAAACAGTGATGCAGGAATAGTTTATGCCTTTCAAGACATTTGTCTATTGCTTTGTTAATGTTGCTTCCTGGCACATGCGGGTAACATCTTTTCACACCGCAACAAGCAGAAGCCACAATGCTCTGAGTTTCCTAGATGAAACTTTCACCCATTTGCTTCTCATTTGGCCACAGGATCACCAGTCATGTCAGGTTACTATGGTGTCAGGAGATCTTTCCTGTCTGACTCGGACTTCCATGGCAGCAAACCATTCTCAAATGATGTCTACACCTCCAGCATGTCCAAGCCCTTTTCCTGTGAGTCCTCAGCAGGGCAGAGCCATACAGCACTGTTGGAGTCCTACTTGACCGAGCCCTATGGAGACTACCGCCCACCAGCACTGACCCCCACGTCAAGCTCCCTGTTCAGCACCTCAACTCTGCCACCTCTCCTGCCACCTCCCTTCCCCAGCGACCCCACTCATTTTGTGTTTGTGAGTATGGTTATGTCACGTGTGGGGAAGAATGGGAGTCCCTGGTTCTTGTGGATCTGGCCAACTTCATGCTTGGCAAGCAGGCTGAAGTCAGTTGTGGCTCGCTTGGAGACCGCTGTGTTTGCTCTGCACATGTCTAGAGGTGGCAGGTTGGGCTAGCTCTACTAGGACACATTTGAGAGTGTCCTGCCCAAAGATCAGATTAGCCATGGCAGCAAAGTGTCTATCTAGGGATTTGAACCAGGAAACTATAAAGAATTCATATGCCTTTTGTTAACTATTCTCCTGATTTTGCCAAATGTTCCCCACCCCATTAGTGAAAGACTTCATTAGGCCTCTAAACCTTAAGGAACAGATGTTGAAGTTACATCTAGATGGGACTAGGTAATCTCCCAAGACAGGTGCACCCAACTTCCTCTTCCCTCCCAGTCCCTTTCCTCCAGCTTCTCCACAACATTTCTAGCCTACCTTCTTCTCCCATGATCCTTCCAAAGAAATAAGTTCATAAAGATCTCAAGTCTGCTAATACTCTTTTTATAGAAAACTGTAAAGCCTTCTACTACAAAAGAATGAATCTCCAAAGGTGGAATTTTAGACCAAAGAGGTGGGACAGGGAATTAACCTTACTGAGTACCTATTCTATGTCAAGACTTTAATGGGCCTTTGTTCATTTAATACTTGTAGTAACTCAAGAAATGTTTACGAATACCCCATTTTACAGATGAGGTTCTGAGAGTCAGGAGGGCAGTGCATGGTACATCTGCAATGATCTCAGTCCACTCCAAGGGAAGTAGGCTTGAAAAGGTAGGGTACCCCCACCCCAGGCTTCAGAAGGTAAGGTACCCACTCCCCCATCCCAGGCCATGCTAGAGCTTATGTGATTTGGAGGACTACTCTTTCCAAAAGGGGCCAGGTAGTGACATTTCCTAGTTGTATAAAGAGTATTCTAGGACCAAGAGTAACACCCTAGACTAGAAAGGAGCCCAGACTTTCCAGCCAGGTCGAACACCAGAGGTGTACAGCAGCAACAGCAGGAGGGGCCAGGGCTGCTCTGGAGGCCTCAGTCCAGTGGCGGTCCTGTATCCTCAAGAGCATCATCAGCTATTGGATAATCACCCCTGGCCTTGCTATTCTCCTCAGAGAGACTCGTGGGAGCAGACGGTGCCTGATGGTCTCAGCCAGCCAGACCCCATGCCAGCTGACGCCCTGCAGACCTTGCCACCCAGCACCAGTTGCTTCTCCCAGCTCGAGTCAGGAAGTGGCTCACAGCACAGGAGCATGGGCTGGGGGACCTCCCTTGCTGGAGCTCAGTCCTATTCGCTGCATGCCCTGGAGGATCTGCACCATGCACCAGGGTACCCAACCCCACCTTCGTACCCCTTCGCTCCTTTCATGACAGTGTCAACCGACCTACCATCCAAGGTGGTTCCCCTCTCCCCAGAGGAAGGGACAGATGCCTCCTCCCTTCATGATCCTTCACCTTGGACAAAAGAAGATGGGAACATGGCCTGGGGGTCATATGAATGCCGCAGAGCTTACTGAGATGGTGGATCAGAGGACTTCTTCACTCTTGAAATTGGGTCTGTGTTCCACAGTTTTCTAGGTGTGCCCCCTCATTCGGAACTGATTTTCAGTATAAGCCATAATGTTGCCCAATGCTAATGGACAATGACATTCATTTCTGCTCTTTCCCACCACAATCCCACTAAAATACACTACAATGTCCATCAAATATATCAATATATCGTGGATCACATCTAGTGAGACAATCTTACAATGAGGTCACTTTGGAACTTTGGTACCATTTCATTCTGAATCCACTGTTATCTTGGAAGTATTGTTTTTGGCACTGATTTTTTTCTTATATTACATTAAAAACTTTATGAAGATCATAAAACATAATGATTTTTCTATTAGTTATAAACTATGTGTATTTAGCAAAAGAAATGGGAAAGGTATAATGTATCTATATCACATAAAACAGAGTTAGTTTTATACGATGTGACTTTAAAGTGTGCAGGGTTATACACATGCCCCTCATTACAGGTTGCAAAGGCCCAGTAAAAATTATGGCATCAGATAGAAATGCTTTATTGTCAACAAAATAGAATGAGATCAGGAGATTGGTTTTGCAAATGCAGAGTTGTACCCAGGATGTCCAAATGTTGTTTCAGTGTCACCCACCCAAAAAGGCTCAAATGTTTATCTGCTCAATGGGAGCCTCAATTAAACTAAACACTAGCTGGCTAATAGAATAAACCTATAGTTAAAAGTGGCTGAGTAAAATGGGCATTAAATGATCAAAAAAAGAATTCATATATATTTCTAAAAGCCCAGAAGGTAGGACTATGCTGATGGCAAGCAGCAGACCACAGGACAAGAAGCAAAGGGGCTTCAAGGAAGGACAGACTGCCACAGTCGGAGCATTACATAAAGTCTCTACCAGCTGTGTGGAGGAAGGCCTCTGAGGCTAATTGGTCAGATATACAGCTCTTATCATGTACAAATGAAGAAACTGACATCAGAGATACGACTCCATCTTGTGTGAGTCTAATTTGGATTTCTTTGCTAAACCCAACATAATCTCCACCTAGCTGTCCACTAACGGGCAGGCCATGCCCACCGTAAATGCCCTGCACACTTGACTACGGAGATGCATGAACCAAGGCCCACAGGCCGTACCTGGATGCTTCTTCCTATCTTCTACCACCATCCTCTCTTTACTTCCTTCTCACCCCTTTCTGATGCCCCTGCTCCCTCCTGTCTTCTAAAAGCCAAGCCTCTCCTTTTCTACTGGATGCCCAAAGTACCCGAGGCCAGTCCCTCAGTACAGCTCCATCCACCACGTCTGCTGCTGTTGTCTCATAGCCTACCTCAGATAGGCAGGAGTCCATCAATTCAAACGGAAGTTAATTCACACTTAGAAGTGGGTAGTGGATCTCTCCTCTTGTCTTCTGAGGGTGTTTTCTGGCTCAGCAAACCACTGTAACTTCCGGAATGCCAGGAGAGATGCTGGGGTAAGAAACCTTCCTTACCGTGCACCGGAAGCTGCACCGGAAGCTCCTCCCTGGTGACTACTCACGTGAGAGCAAGAAGAATGGGCTTACGGGTTTGAGTGGCTGCCACATGGCTCTCGCAGGTCCAAGCCGGCCTCCTCTTGCTCAACAACTCTTTTGGACAGTTCGATTTTTTTTTAAACTTTTATTTTTAACTGACATGCAATAGTCATACAAATCTATAGGTGTACAGCTTGATATTTCCATTCCTGCAAACATTATAACATTATATGATGATCAAATCATGGCAATTAGCATACGCTTGATCTCAAAATATTTGCCCTGTCTTGATAGTGAAACACTAAAATCCTCCTTTTAGTAACTACAATTTTTAACAAGAGGGAAGTAATTTCTTCTAGTTTTTTTGAAATATAAAATACAGTATTGATGCTGTGGAGGTCAGAAGAGGGCTTCGGATTCTCCTTGAATTGGAGTTAAGGACAGTTCATAGCCACCATGTGAGTGCTGGGAATCGAACTCGGGTCCTCTGCAAGAGCAGTCAGTAATAAAAATAATAAATAAAATATGTTTTTAAATAAATATGATAGCCACTATGCTACACAATAGTTCACCAAAACTTACCACCAGTCCTAACTGTAATTTTGTAGCTCCAGAGCAATTTCTCCCCAACCTCCCTTAATTCCCTCTCCTCTCCTTAGTCTCTGGCAATCATTATTCTTCTAGTTGTTCCTATGAGATCATCTTTTTATTCATTGCACATGAATGAGGTCCTTCAGCAGGTGTTTTTCTGCACTTGACTTGCTTCACTTAACATATGTCCACAAGGTTTATCTATAGTATCACAAATTACTGGGTATTTTTAGGTTGAGTGTTACTCTGTGGGGGGAGGGGCTGATTTTATTCATTCACTGATAAATACTTAGGTTAATTCCATATGCAATAAACACGTAAGTTCAGTTGACTCCTCAATAGTGAAACCTCAAAAACTTAGAAATATATCTGCACATAGCCCAGCAGTGCTGGTATCGAGTACACACTCAAAGGAAATGATGACCAAATCACCAAATCAACCTGAGCTCTATTCCGTTTAATGTGTGCTCACCAGTGAAAGGTAGCAACATCCACTAATGTTGAGAAGAGTCACCCTTTCTTAATTCTGCTGTGCCTTGAGACCCTGTCCTGGTTCCCAGTAGTTCCGGAAGAGTCATCTGTCATCCAGCCATTATTCAGACCTGAGCAGCAGGCCCTTGCATCAGAAAGAAGAGATCTGGTCCTGTGTAGATCAGGGATCTTCATGAGGGCCTCAGAGCCACCTACAACTAACAAATGGTGATTTTTTTACTAAGCAAAAGAACAATGTGGTTTCTTTAAATTATGCATGCACTTCTATCCACATAACTTTCATTGGTGCTCGGTTATAATGATAAATATTAGCCATGCTTTCTCACTTTGCATTTACCTACTCATGTAGTGTGTTCATTTATCTTGTAATAATCTGAAGATTAATGGGTTGTTGAACAAATAGAGCCCAGCAGCCAGACTTGGAATACAGAGAGCGAAGATGTCTGCTCTCCCTAAAGTGTCTAGGCTCATAGTGTTGACAAGATGAGCCTATAAAAAGGGAGCCACGTTTAGGCCATATTCCATCTACTGTGCATTTCAACTATCTTATCTAAAAGAGAGTCAGAGTGAGACTAATAAGTTCCAAGTGGTAAATGATTTTTAAGAATTCTGTTTAGCTTGACCATGTGTTTCTATTTCATATATTTTAATTTGGCCCTGTGTTGTGGTTCTGGGAATGTCTTGTTAAAAAGTGGAAATAAGCTACAAAATTACTGTAGAGAAATTCATCACATTTCCCTGTCCTGTCTCCTATTCCAGTACTACAAATCTACTGCATGTGGAGACCAACCACACCTTTACTTGCATAATACTAGAATATGAAGAAAAAAAAAAAACATTCTTCTTTCCCTCTCCCTCCTCAAACCTGCTATTTTCTGACTCATAGCCCTCACGGAAGAACCAGAGAAAGTTAATGAGTCCAAGTTCAGAACATCATCTCTTTTAGGTCTTGCCAGGACTCAGGGCATATCTAAGATCTAAAGTAGGTGAAAGTGGTGATGTCAAGGTCAGGTTACTTAAGAAAATCTTTAAAAAGAAGTCAAAGATGAATTTTAAGGACTGACAAGTTGACTGAGCAGGCAAAGGCATTCGTTGCCAAACATGATGACCTGTGTTCGATCCCCAGTGCTATACGGTGGAAGGAGAGAACTGACTTCTGCAAGTTGTTCTCTGACCTCCACACACATGCTGTGGTATGTACAAGCCCCATACATACACACAATGCATACATTCACATGTACATACACAAATAAATGTAGTTAAAATTTTTTAATAAAATTTAAAATTTTCCCACGCAAACTTGCGCTATAGACAATTGCCTCATGAGTCACTTGAAAGGGACATAGCATGTCATTGAAAGTGTTTGTATTTCCTTCACAATGTTATTCAAACCCCAAAGAATGGGAGCAGAAAACCACATCTTTACCTTGTTTATTTAATAAGAACTTTTAAATGATCATTACTACTTGACATGGCTGAGTTAATACTATAACAGCATGGTAGTATTATAGAGGAAGGAGACTGAAGTGCTCTAAAACATTCCACAAAGGGAAAGGAATTACTAACCTCAGCAATAAAATGTATACTTGCATAAGGCTGGGTATGTTGTGATAGAGCATGCCTTTAATCCCAGCACTTGGGAGACAGAGGCAGGCAGATCTCTGTGAGATCAACATCAACCCAGTCTACATGGTAAGTTCCAGGCCAGCTGGGGCTACAGGGGAACCCTGTCTCAAAAAAATCATATTTGAATATAGATGCATATATATAGAGAGAGAAGAGTATCTGGAGAGTCTTTTCAATATGTAAATATAAAAAACATATAGCCAGGAATAAAATGTCAGTTACATTTAAAGTACCAAAATAATAATTAATATTCAAGGTTTAAGTCACGTTGTATTATATTGACATTATAGTGATGCTATGTACCACACATCATTAGGTTCTGTCTAAAGTAATCTCTCTATTCAAACCACTACTACACTGTTCATCCTGCACGTCATAACCAAGAGAAGTCAAGGGCAAAATGACACACTTGAGAAAAACAGCGTTTCTAGCTAAAGAGCCCTAAAAGGAGGAGAGTCTTGAATGACTTATTTTGTATCCATAGTAACTGGCTTGGGCCAATATGTTGTAGGTTCTCTGTAAATCTTTGTTAGATTGAACTAAAACTATACAACAAAGATGTAGAACCATTTAAGCCCTGACTCTGTGGATGATAGCTCTCCAAACCCAGTAGACAACAGATGAACACTGAGCATTATTGGTAACATTTTAAAGATCGTTGATTTAGTATTGTAAAATATCTTTAAGAAGGAAAATTACTAAAGTAGCACAAAAAATACTAATGTATTCACTAACTAGCCACATGTGTCTATGTAATATTTATGTATTATCTAGGAAATAGCCCTTTTGCATTATGAAAAATGATAGCCCTTTCCCTTAATCAAATATCTTGAGTGGAATAATCCAGAAGTTTTAATGCATAAAAATTATGAGTCATATATGTAAGATCACTCGACCACTTTATTTATTAACCTTGGTGATAAGTTCATAGGTTTTTATGATAGTATTCTTCATATGTGTTTTTATGTTGTAAATATTGTACAACAAAATGTTTTCAGGAGAATCTGAACCTTTCAAGCAGTACATGATAGCCCTTCTCTTATCTAAATGATAAATGATCAAAGGCTTGTTCCTCATAAACAATATTCCTTAAAGTTAAACCTCTGAATATGGGAAAAAACTGACTGTGCACAAATTATTAAGTACTTTCTATCAACTAGTCTTTCTGGTCATTTTCATGTGAACCAAATGTGCATCCTAGTGCCCGATAAATGCTTGTTTCCTCTATGTATTTAACATTTGGGAACTTGGTATTTCCCACAAGGTTTGGTAACAGTGTCCCAAAAGTCAAGGTGACAAAAGAAATTTTCATTATTAAAGAGAATTTAGGGCTATAATCAAATTCAGAGGGAATAAACTACACCTTTTCCTTATACCAAAAGTCTTTTAATTATGCATGTATTAAGTTTAATTAAACCTACTTTGGAGGAAAATTATAGCCTGGCATTGTCATTTGCATACAAAAGACCACCATTTTTTTTCAGTTAAAAACATTCAGCTTAGCACCTTAAAAAAATCTATTCTACTTACTTCGAGTGTGGCTGACTGGCTTTACGAAGGTCAGTGACAAACTAAAGGATTTCTGAGCTGTAGCAAGGATAAGCAGAGAACGTTGGTTTATGAAGAAGGAGAGAAACTGTAGACAGTGACTTGGAGAAGAGAAGGAGGCCTGTGTGGAAGGCAGGCTCTGGACTGTTTTGAATGAATGAGTGAATGAATGAATCTAAAAACAGACTAAACAAGTCCACAATAGGGGTAGTGTGAGTGGGAGAACAGTCATGTGTAGCAGAAAGCAGGACATATTTATATTTTGTATTCCTGGTACTTGGAATGGTGCCTGGTACACATATGGTGCTCACGGAACACCCAGTTGGATTACGGCTCAATCACTTATCACTTTATTTAAAAGATTCCAATAGTGGTACAGTCCGCCTTGCAAATGATGAGACCCGTCTTCTCTACACACATTCTTCCGTGAGCCAGCAATGAACCTAGAGGGCAAACAGCCTTCGGCCAAGACACTGGTCCCTCTCAGTATTTCAGGATCCTTTCCAACACCCAACATCTGTGTTACCTCTTCAAGAAAAGGGCCCTGTGACAGCAGGTCAAACCCCGCAATTTCTTTTCAGTTCTTCATGACAACAGCAAAGGGATTATTGGGACTTGAGGACAGATACCCTACAAGCAACAATTGCCCTAAGTGTCCCTATCTGATAACCACAAACCAAAGTCAGCATAATTCATAGTTTATCTTTGCCTCCAACCAGGTGCTTCTCAAGGTTCTAGTGTTTCTAGAATATTCTCACATCAACATGCTGCAGTCTTGGACTTCTTAGACACACTACAATAAAACAGATAGCATACCCCAAAGTCCCACATTTGGAGTTTGAACAGCATTAAGAGATGTGTTCGCGTATTTTAAGAGGAATATTTTTCCATACTGCTCACAACTCACTAATGAATTGTTAAATTCATTGAATGACTCCAAGCCAGCATATTTTTCATGAATGGAATGAAACGGAGAAGGTGTCAGAATGCTTCACAGGCATAGGTGTACGTTGTTTCATGAATAGTTTGTTTTAACACAGATATTACTAAACATACCTGTGAAGATGTAAACTGAGTTTTTTATTATGGATTGAAAACAAACAAACAAAAAAAGCTCAAAAGCTTCTGCTGTAACAGATCAAAGTTACAAAAATGAGACTTAAGAGCAAGGGCTTTGGAGTGAGGCTTATGAAAGTCTGAATCCCAGTTCTGCCATTGTGTGCTCACTAAACTTAGGAAGCTGTTCGTTCCTCTGGGTCAGCTTCCTCATCTATGCAATGGGAATACTATACAATACAGTGCCTAGCATCCAGTAAACAATAGATGAGAACTTTAAAGAGTCTCCTGTGGGCTGGGAATATAGCTCAGTAGTAGAGTGCTTAGCCAGCATGCATGAGACCCTGGATTCCACCCCACCAAAGAAAGAGGGAAAAGGAAAGGGAGAGAAGGAGGGGGATGAAGAAAGGAAGGAGCGGGGGGGGGGGAGAAGGAGCAGAGTACCGAGTTCTGTGGGTCTCTGGGTTCTCAGGGTAAAATAGCTGGTTACTCTAGGTGTTACTCATGCAGACATGCAGGGGTGGGGGTCTACTTAGAAAGCATTATTCCTTGCCTCCTCAAGTACCGTCTGGGCTCTGAAATACCTGTGCTGAGGCTTTGCAATCACAGGAACAAGAACCAAAACTATTTAATGGTGGGCTGACCATCACAGAGGAAAGGGGACGGATTCAAAATGGGCCTCAGGCCTGAGGAAATCGTTTTTTGAAGTTGCTAGCCAACAACAGCACTGCACAGTAGATCTCAGAAACAGTACCACCTCAGGTGCCCCAGCATTTTAGTCACGGCTCAAGCAGCAGAGGCTTCTGGGAAAAGGGACAAAGACTTCTTTGCTCTGTGCTGCCCCTGCAGAGCCCAAGACTTCCCAGGATTCCCAGCCTGGCCTGGGTTCTCCATGGGGTACACATTCATGAACATCAAATTCCTAGATGTTGCCTTTCCCATATCTGCCAATTTCTGTGTGAGCAGGGAACCAAGGAGGATATTTAGTCTGAAAGAGTGAGACAGTACCCCCAGAACAGGGGGAAGAGGCAGGGATAGAACCAGTGAGAAAAACAAAAATGCAGACCAGAAATGGAAGAAAGTAGTGTCCACTGGAATGGAAGACAAAGACTAGGAAATGGGGTGAGGGGGTGGTAAACAGGAAGGCCAAAGGTCAAAGAGGAAAGTTTTGTAAAAGAAGCATGAGGACAGGAGACCATCCCTGGTTCCAAGCAGTGCCCAGGCAGAGCAGAGGGATGGTGCCAAGGAGAAGACCTCTCTCAAACCCCATAGTCCTTCCCCTCCTCTGGTCTGGTCCTCAGGTCTGGCTTTACAGAAATAGGTTCCAATAGCTGATAATTCCCAGGTGTGCCAGGAACAATCACATCCCATCATGCCCTCCACTGCCAGATGCTACCTCAAATGTTCCCAGCCCTGAGCCTTTTCCAGAGATATGACTCCACCTGTCTGGCAGTTCCTACCATCTGAGCTCTTTGTTGTATCCTAAATCTGATAAATTTAAGGGCTTTAGGGTTTTTTGTTGTTGTTGTTGTTGTTGCTATTGCTATTTGTGTTTTGTTTTGTTTTTCTAGAGGCCTCTGAGGAGGCCAAAACACGGTTTATTTATTTTTTTTCCCATTTCAGAGAACTCAGGGATTAAAGAACAGAGGCCTATAGCCAACCCTTTTCCTGGCATTCCTGGGGATACCTTAGTTTTCTGCAAAGGGAACCCTCTATGTCTCTGTCTTCCAGTGCTGCCCCCTTCTCCTGAGAGCTGCCAGAGGACTTAGGCTGGCACTCAAGATCACTCCTAGCTCTTCCATCTTTCAAATTGCAGGCAAGATAGAAATGCATCCAGTGTATCAGTGCAGGCCCAAGGTACTGGTAAGGGGCCTCAGCCTGGTCCCAGATCCCTTCATCTCTCTCCCCAAAGTGAGAGTCTTCAAAAAGAAATCTGCAGCCTTTCAGCTAAAATGCTCAGGCACATGCTGAAGCAGAAGGCCTGAGGCAGCTCTAGAAGGAGCAAAACCAGAGAAAGGGAACTTCACAGTGCAGGGATGGAATCCCAGCCTAGGAAATCTCTGATGGGCAAGACCCATGGACATCCATCCACAGTTCCATGGGGAGGAAAGAATGTTAATGTTCAGGATTGGATGCAGTAAACTCCCGAGTCTGGTGCTTAGGAGGAAGAAGGATATAAAAGGGAGGGAAGCCCCCAAGCAGCCAGGTAGGGCCAGAGGAATGCGAAGTACAGAGGCTAGGCCTCTCCTGGCCTCTGGCCTGCAACCTGGGCCCAAAGTGACCCTTTGCTGTGCCACACCCACTGGCTGCCATGTTCACTCCCCAAAAGCTGAGATTTTCCCTCAAAATGGAGAATGGGCAAGTGAGAATCAATGTGGCTGGCCAGCCTGGCTCAGGTGGTCAACCGGATATAGCCTGAGTCACTGGGGACTTCTGAGCTGCCTCTGAGGCAGAAATACAGAGCATCTTTGAGGACACCTCCTCTGTCTGTGGGAAGGTGGACAAAATGCTCAAAATAGGAGAAAAGCAAGGGTCAGGACCCAAAGGGATCTCACTCCCTGTTTCTCTGGACTGCCTGTGGGGTGCCTGTGTGCAGGATTTCTGCAGAAGATAGTCCATTTTGTTAAGCCTTTGAATATTCAAATTGAAAGTATCGCGCAATCATTGATTGTCAAATCATGGGTTTCTAGAGGTTTTAAATACTTGGCATGAGGGGGGAAAAACTCAAACCTATACCTGAAGGTATAAAACATTAATTCTGTGTGTCTCCTGTTCCTGGGACCTGGGTGCAGCCGGGTGCTTTGTGAAACTTTTAAAATGTCGCATCTCTGCCTTTCTCCCTGCACAGGAGCCCTCCTAGGCACCCAGTCCCTGAAGCTGCTGCATCCAGCCTCTGACCCAGCTCCTGCTGACCACGATGTCCGGTAACTTGGCTGCTTCTCCAGGGGTCGGGACAGGCGGGCCAGGGGCATTTCAATCCGAGTGTATTTCCACTGCTTTTCCTGCATACAACAGAGAGGCACAAAGTCAGGCCAGGACAGTCAGGGCCGGGCCAGGATCAGAGAGGGCTTGGGCCCCTGGGGCCGCTCCCGTTCGGGGCCTGCGCCCCAGGGCAGAGGCCCAGAGGCCCAGTTAGCCGCTGCGGAACGTACCCCAGGCCCCTGTCCGCCCTCTCACTTTTTCACCTCGGTGTCCGGGGCTTGGCTGATCAGACCTTGCATGCTCTGAAGCGGCAGCGGGGGGAGCTAGAGGCTCACTGTGAGCCGGGGCTGAGCTGGGCGCAACCGGGCGCGCGGAGCAGGGCTGGGGAGGTCTTGGTGCAGACCCCTATGCGCGCCTGCTGCCCTCGGAGCCCAGAACCGAGCGAGGCACTGGGCGGAGGGAAAGAGACTGCAGTGCAGAGGGCGCGGCGCCGGGCACTGCTGCAGGGCGTCAGATTCCCAGGGCCTGGGCGGAGAATAGCGCACCCGCGCTTTCAGGGGGGACCCTAGTCCTCTGGGTCTGGCTTGAGGGCAGGGGGTCCCTGATGTCCAGCCGCTGTCCCTGCACTAACCAGGCGAGGCGCTGGTGGTCTGGCACTGCCGCCAGATGCCCAAGCCCCCAGCCGCCGCGCTCAGCCCCTCTGCTGGACTCCCAGGCTCTCACTCCAGGGTCAAGGTCGGGGCGGGAGTCACCCTGGGCTCCTGCCGCCAACCCCACTTGGAAAGCGCGTCTGGTCAGGCCAGACCCAATAGCCAGCCAGACCTACTCACTGCGCTCTGCCGGGTGGGGAGAGGGGAGGCGGGTTGTGGCTGACCAGTCTCTGATCGCGCACGTGTCCCTCCCTGCAGACCCCCGGCCAGCACGCCCGGCCACTCGCTGTCCCCGGCTCATCCTGCCCAGCCCCGCCAGCTCAGGGGCGGCCCCTTCCGGAGGGCGGCCTCCGGGCAATTGCGCGGTCCTAGGGAGCCTCCAGAGGTCTTTCCCTGGAGCTGGAGCTCTTACTGCAAGAACTCTCCAGGAGTCCAGTTCGCCCAGAAATACCTGCACCAGAAAGGGAGAGATGGGGAGCGAGATGGAAAGAGCAAGAGAGGAGTCCGAAGGAGAAAGGAGGAAAGGGGCGAGGAAAGGACCATAGAAGAAAGGGACTGGAGGAGGCTCCCCCGGCTTGACCCCTTTCCTAGGGTCAGACTAGTAACTGGTCCCTCACAGGCCCAGGCTGACAAATCCCCGCTGCTTGGCCCAAGGCTGGCTCTCAGGCCAAATATTCGCAAAGCCACAACCATGCCTGGCCTGATGGAGAGGGGAGATGGTGGAAACATCATGGTGGCATAAGCTGGCAGTCTGTGGTTCAGCCGTGGTCCCTGTAGCTAGGGACAGCTGTTATGAATTAGGGAGCCGCGCGCGCGCACACACACACACACACACACACACACACACACACACACGGGTCCATAATAACCTCTTCCACACACACGACACACATACACACACATACACACACACACACACACACACACACACACACACACACCATAAAATCCCCTTCCCCACACACGACACACATACACACACACACACACACACACACACACACACACACACACACACACACACACTCGGGTCCATAATAACCTCTTCCAGGCCAGCAGGCTGAGCACAAAACCCAGACTTTCCTTTCTTGGCCAGTCTGAAGGATGGAGCCCAGCTAGGGTGAAGGGCTCTATAGATTTCCACAGAACTAGTCCCACTGGGAGACTGAAAAGCCAGCCTCCCTTTATCCTTTTAAGCTTGAGAAATGTGAGTGTATTTTAAAACTATCGTTCACCATTCTCTGTGTTCCACAAACATAGAATCAATGTTGGCCTTGGGTATGATAGTCTTATTCAGGGGCCCCTGGCTGCCAGCCTGGGCTTGACCCTTGGGCTTGACCACTGACTCAGTTGCCTTTCTCCAGAAAAGCCGAAGGTGTATCAAGGTGTCCGAGTGAAGATCACCGTGAAAGAGCTACTGCAGCAAAGAAGGGCACACAAGGCTGCCTCAGGAGGAACCGTAAGCATGACCCCTTCACTCGCTACACAGTCCATGGTAGGCCTCATTCAGCACTGTGTCTGGGAAGATGTGGAGATCACCCACAGGCCTGACCTTGCTCAGGGGTTCTTACAGCTTCTGTTCCCAGCATCATCCCAGGTCACTACAAGCAGCCACAAAAACATGGGGCATGGTGTAGGGCTCAGGACTGTGGGGAGATCATCTCTTAGTGGTTGTAGTTGAATATAGAAGGCTTGTTGGTCCTCTGCAGGGAGAAAGGCAGCCAACAGGTAAGTAGGTTGTTACTGTGTTAAGAAGACAGTATAGATACCCCACAAACTCAGAAAAATATCTCCCAGAAATCCACCTCTCCTCTAGTTTCTGTGGAACTCAGCCTCTGAGGTCATTTGCCAGAAATATCCCCAGTCACTGGAAGTCCCAGCAGAAAAGGGCCGTGTGTCTGGAATGCACAGGACTATTTCTGAAAGGTGTAATAAAGCCTCCCGTGGTTCCAGGTTATTACACAATTTATCTGGGCAGTCATAAGGCATCCTCACACTTCATTCATAGCTTCCCAAGGCAGATAAGTGCTGCCAGAAGTGCTCAGGGCAACACTAGAACCAAATGAACTGGGTGTGGTCATCCAGCGGAGATAGTAGTGCTTTGCGAAGAGCTTTCAGCACATGGCACAATTGCTTGTGGGTAGGTGTGGTGTGGAGATAGGATCAGACAGCTGCACTCCGATCGCACCTTTTGTCATAGGTCCCTCTGTAGCCTGTGGGCATCTGTGCCCAGTGCTGTTTGTTTTCCAGGCAGGACTTCATAAATTGACCTTTGGCAGTTCGTGAAATGGGAGGAGGCAAATTATGGAGGAGTGGTGAGATAGATTCCTGAGCCAGGGGGACTGGGTTTAGTTCTCAGCAATTCTGTGGCAGATATCCTCCGACAAATTACATGACTCAGTCTCTGCCTGTTTCCCACATCCTTCAACTGAGGATGATAATATTTTATAAATGTTAAATGAGCTGCTGTGTAATAAGCACGTGGAAGAGTGTTTTCCACATTGTGAGTGTTCAATAGATATTATTTGGAAAAGACAACCAAAATAAAATTCCAACCAAGGATTGAAAGCCGGCTATTCATGACTGTGCATTGCACCTTTTGCTCAGAATTTAGAGCTCAAGTGTATTTGCTGAGATTTGGTACACAGAGCAGAAGTTAGTTATCTCTACCTGCACACTTTCAGCTAACAGTAAAACACCTTTACAATGTAAAGGACTTTGCAGTGATTCGTTTTTTAAAGCACTTGATATACTCATTATTTCATTTGGTCATAATAATCAGAGGCGGTAAATAAATTAGAAATCTGGTTTCCTCTGATACCTAAACTTCAAAGTCTTGTGCTTGCTAATGAGCTAAAGACAGAACTAGAGTCATCTTATTTTTCAATACAAAAACCCTTCCCATTGATTTATTGTTTAAGCTTGTCTTTCTGCAGATCCAAACATACTATTCAGGAGTCCAATAACCTCAATGATTCATAGTTATTTCATTAAAAAAATTAGGCCCAAGGGAACTGGAAAAGGTTTTGGAGACAAAGAAAAAATAAATCAAGGTGTTCATAATAAAAGACAGTCTTTCAGCAAGGAGCTTTAGCACGTGGTAGAATTCCGCTTCAGCTGTACCCAGAGATATCTCATTCAAGTAAAGCAATGTTATCACTATGTGTCCTTAATACTGGTGTGACCACTTTTGGCTTGTTAGCAAGGTACGGGAGCTAGAGCAAGAGAAATCAGTTCACCTCGGTATTTTACCAGATTCTGTTCCCTGGAGCAGTGTGATTTGACTTTTTCTGAAATCCTTCTGAGAACAAAGCAGAGCTTTTGAACTAATGCCTTGTAAAAATACACACTGCCTTGCTGAAATGCACTCTGCTTCCTGGACGATTATGTCGACCCTGCCCTTTCAAGCTTATAGGAATAACATATAAAGAATTTCAAAAGGAGACCAAGATATAAAATCCCTTTTTGAGAGCCATCAGAAGGCTCTGGGATTCTGGGATCGCTGCAACAGTGTACCCAGATGGCAAGGTGGCAGATACCATCCTGGAGGAGGGTAATTTACACCTGCTCTGTGTAGACCTTTCTACTTGAACAGGGATTATGTCCAGTTTCTTCCATTGTTAAAGAACACTGCTGGGAAACATTAATCCAAGGAGAGAATTAATTGTATCAAATATTGCAAAGCAGGAAGAAATCTATCTTAATTTGTTATAAAGTCAGAGTAGTAGCCATTGTTTGAAACTTTCAAGAAAGCAATCGCGAATGGAAGTTATAGGTTGAGGCAAATATCCAGGTCCCAAGCTTTGCCAAGAGAAGCTATGCATACCAGAATGGTTATTTTAATAGAAAAAAAAAGAACATTTATTTCAGCCATATCAATTTACACATACACACACACACACACACACACACACACACATACACACACACACTTCTTTGCCTTTAGGGTGAAGAGAAACCTGAAATCTGCGTTAGTACTTATTAAAAGATAAAATTTGGCTTTCTTTTTTAAAAAAAAAACCATTAGGGTTTTATTATTATTATTAAATAGACTTGATGTGTTTTTATAAATTATTGATTGTGGATTTGTGTGTTGTTTGCAGTCTAGGAGGGAGGTGTCGTTCTTTGTGTACTTGGAGCTAAGTAGAAAGTAAGCCAAGGACAAGGAAGATAATATCAAGCAGGATATTGTAAACATACCTCAGGAGATAACAGAAAGGCAGGCAAACAGGCCAATCTGGGGGACACAGGGGGTTAAAGCAAGCTCTACAATGAGGCAGATTTTTAAAACCCTCTCCTTCCAAGTCCTTCAGCTCAAGCTGCAGCCAAATATTTGCATAAAGAGCTGGTAAAGGAGTCCAGCTTCCCGGTTCATGACATTACAGCATGGATCGTTTTCAAAATGAACACACCTCCTGTTTCAGCGGTGGCTGGTTGTATAGTGCTTGCAGTGGCCCAGGAAACAGGAGTAAGTATCCCCCTGTAACCCAAGAGAGAGGTGTGGTGTGTTAGGCTTCCCAGCCTAGAGCAACAACACTGGTCCCTTTAAACTTTAAAGCCACCACCTGAAATCTAAAAGAAAAAACAAATCCTAAATTACTCGATTAGTATAATTATCTTTTCAACTAGAAAATTCAAGCTGCTTTACTCTAAGCACTTGAAAGGTACAGGCTCATAATTTTTCAGTATTTAGATTCAGTAGTGAAAAAAAGAAACTTATGGAAAATCTTTTTTTTTTATTATTGTCTTTTTGAGACAGGGTCTCCCTGTAGCCCCAGCTGTCCTGGAACTCACTATGTAGACCAGGCTGGCCCTGAACTCACAAAGATCCGCCTGCCTTGAAAATCATTTTTAAAAGATACAAAGAATTGAAATTTTTCTAGCCATGAACTCAAAGGTTTATTTATAGATTCTGGATCACTGAATACAACCTTAAGAATTTTTTCCATTTTAAAGTTCATAAATAGTAAAAATGTGGCTTTTTTTAGCTTCCCAGATTTAACAAACCTAGGAATAATATTTTGTTATTATTCATTTGTTTGAGGGGGAAATTAATTCCTAGGACTATGAGATCAATTGTTGTATACAAATTCTGAGGAAAATTATTGACTAAATTCATAGTTGGGTTAATAAATGTTAGTCTTTATTCATTGTAAAATAAATAGTTTAATAGGAAGACTTTTGGTGAGTTTTCTTGAACTGTCATAGTTCTGTAACAAAAATTATTTACATTAAACTTTTATCAAAATTAATATTTTAGCAGAGAGTCTGATGTTAGAAAAAAGTTCTCAAGTAAGCAAACATACAAGCCAAATCTAATTAAAATGTAATACTGGTTGTGTTTAAAGAAGTCAACTGTTCTTAGAATAAAGATTCTGGCTTACCTTACTGAGGAAGGAAACACTGCTCCCATCAGAATCCCCTGTCCCGATTTCCCTGTGTAGAACTCCAGTGTGTCTCTCGGTGCTTCATGACCATCTTCTTGCCTTGGCAGCTGTCCGGAGGCAGCAGTATCCACCTCACAGACCCCATCATACCATCGTCCGCAGGTCAGTACAGCCAGCTTTACAGTTCCCTCAAAACCTTTAAAACTCCATCTCAAAAGCCTTTCAGTGCCTGATTTGGGGGTTAAGAGAGCCACCACCATTTGGAATTCAACCAATCAGAAGGTGATTTCAGATGCAAGCCCAGCAAGGAAACAGGGCAAAGTTTTGTCCTCGTTTCTGAACTGTCTATACTCTGCTGTCTGTTCTGTCCCTAGACTTTGTCCTTCACATTTATTCCAGTTCCTCATCTCCAAGGAACTAAACTGCCCTACAAAACCAGGACTGGTTTCAGAATCTTGTTATCTTTTCTTAGTGTGTTATTAGATGGAACACAGAACGTCCTGATGTACTTAGAATAATGCCTTGCTCTTGTTCATTTAGCTTCTAGCCAACAGGGGCTTCCCTCCCCCTTTTCTCTCTTCCCAGAAAGCAGTTCAAACAAGTGTAAGTTTTCCCAGCCCATACAAATAATTCTGTTATATAAACACTCCTTCCTATGCCACTCAGCAGCTAAGAGTTAAGAAGATCTTATAGGAGGAAGCCGGTGCTGATGGCAGTCCCCACCAAATGTGTCACTTTAACTTCACCTGAAAGGAACTTGAGACTTCAAAAACTTCCAGTGTTCTGTAGCCCCTTTAATGAGCGCTGTCTAAACCTCTCTTCTTTGAGCCTTTGAGACTAATGATCACACACCGGGCTCTTCATATTAACTTGGAAAGGGGGTGATGTTTTCCAAATTATTCTCATTGGCTCTTTATCAGTCTTTTTCATTACATTATCTTCTGAACATGTCCACAAAGAAGACACTTTTGCCTTTTGTAATTTTGAGCGAGTGCTATTAATCTATACTCTAGGTTTCCATTTTTAGTATTTGCATTGCCATTTATGTCACTGTTCAAAACTCTCTCCTCAAAACTTTAAGTTGCTATGTGAAAAATTTAGGAAAGAAACAATCCTAAATTAAAAGCACAGCATCAGAAATTTTCTCAAAGCCTCAAGCAGATCCATCAGTTGCTTCTAAGAAGGTTCCTGAAACTGCAGATGGAGACTGCCTGCCAGTGGCTTTATACTCCAAGAACTAGAGGCTTGCACTGTTCCTGAACTGTGGCACTTAGATGCAAGCTAAGTCACCATGCGTGGTCTGTTGGAGTTTTGTTGCTGTTGTTTGACCTTGACCATATTGACAGCTTTCTGTCATGTTATTAATTAGATTCATTTCTCTAGCACTTGAATGAACTTAAGACAACTAAAATATCCAAATTCCTAAAGTATTTAATTTTCAGGAATTTCTCAACCACCTCCCCCCACCCAGACAAAATAATTGCTCAGAATATATTAATAGAAGAAAACTCAAATCTATTTTGAAACTTTTAAGCAAAAAATTCTTTCCTCCTTCTCTTCTAGGACTGTATTTTGAGCCTGAACCGATGTCTTCCACACCCAGTTATTTTCAATCCGGAGAATTTTCCCCTTGTGTCTCTTGCGAAGAAAATTCAAGCTGCCTTGATCAGATCTTTGAGTCCTACCTTCAGACAGAGACATTCCAGGAGCCTTTGCTCAACTCCACACAGAGTGCTCCCCACTATTTCCCAGACAGCTGCCAAGCGGCCCCTTTCTGCTTTACCCAGAGCCTGGTAATTCATTTGCACCCTTCATGTGACCCAATTGTTGCTAACTGTGGAGTAGTGATACTTTTAGCAGTGTTTGCATCATCTCCTGAGAAAGCATACAAATGTTATCAACAAGGAAACAATCAGGGAATCACTTAAAGTTCAATGTGTGGGCACCCTGCATGACATAAACCTTTGAATACACAGAATACAGACTTATGATTTCCCAAGTAAGATGATGTGTGGCAATAAAAGTTCCCCTGCTACAGCTTACCTAATACTTTTTAAACTGGGAAGTTAAGACATCTGCTAATTTGGAAATCAGAGGTTTAAACAATAACACTTAGATTTGTTTGGTCCCTAAAAATGGATTATGGCCATATCTATAAAATATCATTTTGTTGTGTCCTTGTTTTGTTATGGAATTGACTCTACTAACTCTATTGACCTGCTGTAGGCACAAGAACATAATTGACAGTGAAATGGTCAGTAGAACTGAAGTCCTCTGGTGTGTGCTATAATCCCAGCACTTGGGAGGCAGAGCCAGGAGGATCAGGAGTTCAAGGCCAGTGTCAGCTGCATAGTGAGTTTGAGTACAACCTGGGCTAATTAAGACCCTATCTCAGACATAGGCAAAAAAAAGTCCTGATCTTTAAAAGAATATGAATTTTCTGGTCTTTGTGGATCTCAAGTGTTTGAAAACATGTTCTCTTTAAAACAAATAAGATTGTTGTATTTTCTTTTAGAGATTTATGATTTTTAAACCTTTAAATATAAGATAAATTTTTTTAAGAAATGTAACTTTTTTTCTTTCAGTTTGTCAAAAGTCTATATAAAAAAGAAACTGGATTTAGTGGAGGCTAGGAAATTAACTGCAGAATATGCATATTTTCATGAGAGAGATATACCTAATTTTTCTCCAGCTTTCAAGTTAGGTAACTGTAGAATTGCTTAAGAGAAGACAGTAACGTTTTCCTCAGGAGACAAGACTCTGGTGGCAGGAAAGGGAGTTTCTCATTTTGGAGTAGCCCAGAGGCTGGGCCCTTAAGAACCCAGGCTCTCCCTTTGCATGTTTACCTGGCCTTTCCTGGTCAAGTGTGTAGAGAAACATCCAAGGTGCCACCTGCAGCTTATATTGTGGCACGCAGCAGGATCTGATGTGTAGGTGACCTGAGACACAATAGGATTTTGTGGTTTAAAGAAGAAAACATCTTGCAAAGTATGGTTTTACCAAAGGAAGGCAGTGAAGCAAGGCAATTGATTGTGGGGAAAAAGAAAAGAGAATATAGGATGTGGTGTCCTGGAATCACGTAGCCAGAGAAAGAGATTACTTCTGTGGACTTAGTTGGGTGTTTTGGGTTTTTAACCCTTAATTTTCTCACACTGCTCAGTTCTTTTGATCCTAAGTTATCAAGCTCTTTGTTCCCTGGTTTTCCTTTGTCTAGACTCCAGGATCACCTTCGGATTCCTCCAGTCGCTCTGGCTCCTTTGACTACAGTTACTCACCTGCTCAGCTGCCTTCCTGTGCTCCGGAGAATTACACCTCGCCGGCTTCCCTAGATGCCCTAAACCATGGCTGCCCCGCAGAGGACTACTCCTACCACCATTTTCCCACGCCTGCCCAGTACAACTACTTTTCCCCCACCACCCCTTCCGTCTGCTACTGCGCATCCTGCGAGGCAGAGCACTTGGATGCCCTTAGAACAGCAGATTACTTCTACTCTAGCACAGACTGTGTGGACTTTGCTCCCTCAGAAGCCACCACTAGTGATTTCTATAAGAGAGAAACAAACTGTGACATTTGCTATAGTTAGTGGAAGCCACACTGAGACACATCATGGGTATATGTTTTTCTGCTGCATCTAGATGACACTTTGAAATGCACAACCAGCTAACAAAATATTCCGCACACAGTTTATATATTGATGTTTTCAATCCCTTGATACTAATGTAGGCATCAACAAGAAGTCATTAAACCTGGTCTTAGTGCCACTTTTACTTTATATGTCACAGTTAAAAGTCTTTGTATGGAACGTCCATTGTCTTACTTTTCCATGGAATGAATACATTCTCTCTTTTGTAAACTAATAAATAATTTTGTATACTATGTGTTATTTTTTTCTCTTCAGTCCCCAATAGCACCATCATTTGATTTCAATACTATCAATTAACCAGGAAAACACTAACTAGACTTGAATGGTTTCCTCTAACTTATTCTAATATGATGAGATGTCCTGGCTATCAGGGGAAAGAGGGTAGGCATTGCTATCATGGTGAAGAAGAGAAAACCCGCTGGGCATGGTGGCACATGCCTTACTCCCAGAGCTTGGGTTGCAGAGGCAGGCAGATCTGCGAGATCAAGATCAGCCTGGGATGGTCTACATAGTGAGCTCCAAGTCAGCAAGAGATACATATTGAGACTCTGTCTCAAACCTCATTCCCCACAAAAGGAAAAACCTGCCTTGTCTAATCGAAGATGTACATCCTGGAGCAACATCAGACAAAGACATGATGACTCATTAATCTCTTATATACAACACTAGTCAATGGAACGTTAATATGACCAAAAAGTGCACACCTTACCTACAGCAATGTTAACATGGAAATAGTTCTTCTACATTCCAAGGTATTGTTTTGTAAACTTTCTCAGCAAATACTGATCTTTCTCTTGACCTCTTCCATAAGTAGATACAGCACAAAGTTTACACTTGTGATTGTCTTCTCTTTCTGAATTTCTGCCTTAGGTCCTTATCTACACAGCACTTGTTCTTACATGTTGATTCATAAGGTTGTCTATGTTTGTGTTGTTTACAACCAACTTTCAGAGTTTGATTCCTCCGGTCAATTTATTTAAAGAAGTGCAACTGTCTTTCAAGGTCAAGAAGATTTAAGTGATTCTAAACTATACTGGTAAATTTTGTTTGCCTAAGGCATCTGGAGCCCAGGACTTAACTGCTGAAGTGAAATCTGGTGATGCATTTCCCATGGTCCAGCTTTTAGCGCCATGGCACAATACCGCACCACAGCTACAGTTCTCTGAGTCTTTCCTGTGTGTCGGATTGTGTACATGTTTCTCACACATTATCCTATAACTTTTCATAACAACACTAAGAGCAATATGAGGAGCATGAGGCTCAGAGAACTTATGCCATCAGCCCAAGGTCTCCCAGCTAATAAGCACCCATGCTGGAGTCCAAAGGAAGCTAAAACCCTGCTCCTTACGCTCCAGTGGTAAAAAAGTTTGAGCCAGCCTTTAGGAAAGACTGTTGAGAATCTATGGGGTCATTAAATCCCACACAAAAGTATATTCTCCTCACAGCTAATCCAGGCCTCCCTAGAAGGGCTGAACTGTCCACAAGATACCAGGGTGCCAGGAAAGAGAGATGGCTCAGCAATTAAGAGTGCATACCACTCTTGTAGAGGATCTGAGCTCAGTTCCCAGCACCCACAGAAGTTGGCTCACAACCACTGCTAACTCCAGCTCCAGGGGATCTGATGCCTCTGGCCTCTGAGGGCACCTACACTCACATGCACACACCTATACACAGACATAATCACATTTTAAAAACATAAAGATGCCAGGACGCCAAGCACAAGAACTGCAGGAGCTCTAGGGTAGTGCAAGGGCCTAGGGGAAGAACCTGACTAACCACCACTCACAGCCTTCTCCCTGTAAAGAGACAGGAGTGCTTTAAATGACATGTCTGTCCTCTCCCTGAGGACTGAGCGAAAGCTTGACCAAACAGGACGAGTTCTAGCCTGCCACATGGAATAGTTGTGCCAAGGAAATAGAACAATTGCTGCCTGAGATGCCAATAAAATTAGACTTTTAATGGCTTGAAATTTAATTGATACTGGTCTGAAGTCAACAAATGTCTATTCATGCAGTCCAAGGCCCCCGTGCTCTCCACCCATCCCCAGCAGCTGCCCCAAGAGAGAAGAGCAGAGGACTAAAAGTTGCCCCGTGATTGGCACTACCATTTCCCTTTCCTAAATTCCATTCCTTCCTTGCCTCCCCTCTCCTTCTCATGTATTTTCTCTTCTCCTCTTCCCCCATCAGTCTCATACCTTCTAAATCAATCCCTTATAGTTTTGTTTCCTGGAACTCACTATGTAGATCAGTCTGGCCTCTGTCTCACAGAGATCTACATGCCTCTGCCTACTGAGTGCTGGGATTAAAGGCATGTGCCACCACGGCCTGCTCTTTACTTTTCCAATCCCTTACAGTTTTAATACAGATTTTTCTGACTCCCTTATGTTCTTCTCCCATCTCTTAGTTTGCCTTTGTGCCTCTTAGTTTGTATGTACTGTGGTATATGCATGTGTGCCTGTTCATATGAGTGCACACATCTGTGCATGCTCATGCATGTGGGGAGGCCAGATGCTAAAGTTAAGTGTCATACTCCACCAACCACCAAACATTAGATGATGATGATGATGAAGAAGAAGAAGAAGAAGAAGAAGAAGAAGAAGAAGAAGAAGATAGATAGATAGATAGATAGATAGATAGATAGATAGATAGATAATAGATAGATGATAGATAGATAGATAGATAGATAGATAGATAGATAGATAGATAGATAGATGATAGAGAGATAGAGATATAAAACTTGCCTTAAAATAATCTTTAAGAATTTTCCAGAAATGAAGACTTGAGACCAGACCCACAGATTAGGCAGTGCTCTGCACTCCCACCTGCAGATTATCTGTCATAGCTCACATAGAAACCCTGGACCAGCTCATTACCAGCAGTACTTGGACAGCCTAAACTGTCATCAACATGTACCTGGACATATGGATAACATGCTTATCTCAGTGTAAGAAGCCATGATCCAGTAAGTATGGGTGGGATCTAGGCTTCTGCAAGTTCTAAAAGTACTAAGTTGATTCTAATCCTTTGTCTACACTTGAAAAGCATTGGCATATTCAATGCTTGAACCATTCACCTGAAGGAAATATTAGCATAATATTAATAGTGTACATGGGCTGTGTTCTTTTTGTGGGCTTTGGATATCAAATCACTGAATCCACAAACAAGCACATAAGATGCACATTATAATTGTCCTTGTTTTATAAATGATAAAACTGAGGCTCTGAGAAATGAAATAACTTATCCCAAGTCATACTCCAAGTCAAGCTAAGAGTTCTCTCACAGGTTATCTAAGATTACCATCTGAACTTCCAAAAGTCTCAGCACATGTTCCATATATTATACCTAGAAAAAATCAATCTTTCTGGAATTTGATCTTTCACCTGTGATCATCCTCCTTTCTAGCTAGCTATGGCCTGGAGCTGCTGCTTCTTAACTGATGTTCTTGCCCACAACTGTGACCCTCCTTATGGACCACCATTCACTGACTGTGGGCCCATGAGAAATTCAGATGGATCTTCAAGGGGGCTCCCTGTGGGAGGTAGAATTTTAGGGTGATTTTCTTTTGGATTGTGGACCCAGGCCTATACTGGTGTGTATGTTTGAATTTTTCTTTTCTGTATTTCCTTATTAGTTAACTCTATCTTTTCACTAAAGTCTGGCTTTAGGGTGGAAGAGCAGAGAATAAAGTCCAAACTGGAATGCAGAGTGCTCTCTCCAGCTCACCCCCTCTACGAGACCCATATGGAGATAACATCTTATTGCCTGGAACTGTATTGGAGGATTCCTAGGAAGTTCCCCACAGCCAGAGAATGATGGCCCTTAGCCAAGGTCACAATCAAGAGCAAGGATATCAATTAAGAAGCAGCAGCTCCAGGCCATAGTTCGAAAGGAGGATGGTTGAAAGGAAAGAGATTGGAGCTTGGGTCACTCAAGAAAGTTTTATGGGGCTGGAGAGATGGATCAGTGGTTAAGAGCACCGGCTGCTCCTGCAGAGGAGCTAGGTTCGATTCCTACACCTTCTTCGGACCTCCTCGGGTATTTCATGACAGGAATGCACTTACACACGTGCAGATAATACAGTCGTACACATAAGAAATAAAAAATACAATAAAGAAAGAAAAAAGAAAGTTTTACACAGTGAGTAATAAACTTAGAACTATCTCACCCTTATATACTGAATGTGTAATTTCAAGAAGAGTTTTTGATATACAAATAACATATTTAAGGCTAGAAAGAGACTTAAAGATCATCTATTTCAGTAGACCCTGACCATGACTACACATTGTAATTATCTGAGGAGGTTTTACAAAGCATTAACAGCTACACTGGATATGGTCATATACACTTGTAATCCCACTGTAATCCCAGAGCTGAGGACGCATGGGGTATGTTGGTCAGTCAGCCTAGCCTGGCTGGTGAGTACCTGGCCAGTGAGAGTCCAGTCAAGAAAGAAATGTGGATGGTACCTCAGAAACAATACCTGAGATTGTCCTCTGGCCTACACACACACACACACACCCAACATGTACATGTGCATTTACATCCCACATGTACATGTGCATTTACACACACCAAATGTACCCAAGAATTTGCACACGCCCCCACATGTGTAATTCCACACACACCATATATGCATGAATATTTGCACATCCACCCACCACATGTGCATGTGTCTTTGCACACACACATATACCCCCCACATGAACGTATTAACATGCACGCCCCCCCAAAGAAAATTATTGACATCTAAACCTTCAAACAATGTAAACTCTGGAGTGGTATCCAGGCATTAGGAAATTTTTAAAGACTTTATTTAAAGAATTATGTGCCCTTTGTCCAGCTTCAAGTGGTGATTGTCTTCTCAGATAAGTATAAGACAGTATCAAAATCAGGAAGTTGACATTGGTACTGTTAATGGGTCTACAGAAGTGAGCATCCATTTCACAGGCTTTTACATGCAAGCAAAATTGCTGTTTTTACTCAATTTTAAATTTAAATTTTAAATTAGATTACAAAGTAACAGGTTTCCAAATGGGATTTTCACACACACACACACACACACACACACACACACACACACACATTTCATTTTGGTTAATCCCCCACCTCGCTTTCCCTGACCCTCTTCCCTGCTGCAAACTTTAGCCCCAAGTACCAGTTCTGCCCTTCCATAGTCTTTCTCACCCCTCTTCCTACAGCCTCTTTGTTCTGGTCATGTGAACCCATTTCTACTTTCCTGGCCTTTATCCATGCCTAATCCCACCCAGATGTGCATACTTAACAGTTTGAAGCTAATGTATTAATTATTTGTTTTTGCTATGATAAAATAGCATGACCAAAAGCCACTTAGGAGTTTATTTTGGCTATGGTTCCCGAAGGAGAGTCCATAACGATGGGGTAGGGTTGGCAGCAGGCAGCAGAGCAGGAAGGTGAGAGGTAACACTTCAAGGGCAAACACAAAGCAGAGAGAACAAACTGGAAGTTAAGGTGAGGCTATAAACCCTTAAAGCCTACCTCCAGTGATGTATTTCCATCCACCTAGGCTACACCTCTTAAAGGTTATATAACCTCTTTAGACATACTACTAACTGGGGAGCAAGTGTTCAAATGCCTGAGCTTACAGGGGACATTTCTCATTAAGACTTCTACTGCTAGGGTCTTCACATGAAGGAACATAAGTATTTGTCTTTCTGAGCCTGGGTCGCCTCACCAAAAATAATGTTTTCCAGTTTCATTCACTTTCGTGCAAATTTCATAATTTCATTATTCTTTATGCATCAATAAAATGTCATAGTGTAGATTATTTTTAATTATCTAAAATTGCTAATTCACAAGGCAGAGAACTTGGGGGTCCAGTCAAGTTAACACTTGGTTCACAAGTGGGAAATTGAGTCAAGTGGCAAAGTGACTTTTCTAAGGAAGAGACTAGCTTTTGGCAGTCTTGAAGGCAGATAACCTTCCTAGGTCAGCATTCTTTGTTATACATACAGTTACCCCTAGTCCTTGGTAGGCCATAGGTGAACAGAAAGGTGATTTCTGGAGATGCTGCACAAGGAGTATGTGATTTTTGAAGTTGTCTTAAGGAACAAACTCAACTTTTGAAAGTCGTTCCAACCTCAAAAGGGTTTTTAGGGGTGCGGAGGTAAGTAAGTAGGGTCTCATGTATCTCAGTTGGCTTCAATTCAAACTCTCTATATAACTGAAGATGACTTTGAATTTCTGATCCTCTTGCATCCATTTCCCAAGTGCTGGGATTGCAGTTGCTGGGATCAAACCCAGGGCATTGTACATCCTAGCCAATCATTCCACCAACTGAACTACATTCCTATACATTCCTATCCCTTTAAATAATACTGACTTTTTAAAAAAAATTTTAGGCCTTTTTTCTTTTCAAGTGTGTGTGTGTGTGTACACGCACGTGTGCACTCGCACACATATGAGTACAAGTGCCTTTGGAGGTCAGAGGCCAAAGGCATAGATCCTCCCGGGGCTAGAGTTCCAGGCAGTTATGAGCCACCTGAGGTGAGAACTGAAAACCTAACTTGGGTTCTCCACAAGAGCAGTATGCTTTCTGAATCACTGAGTCATTCCTCCAGTTCCTGGAGTCAGGGATTATATGTGGCCTGGCCAATAGTAAACATAGTCCTTCTTGTGTTAGTATCAGAGAGTCTTGGCCTGGGGGGGATTAGAGGTCTGACATGCTATAGAAGTTCTCCTGTTTGCTCCATGTTCCAGAGACATCCAGAGGCTGGAAACAGACAAGTATAAGGCTTGTCAATATGGCCTCCCGCCCTGCTTTCCCAGGAATGTCCCTTCAGTCCCCTATGGTAGCCTTCAGCCAAGCAAGTAAAAGAGCTCATGTACTCCAGGGTACTCAAGCCTTCATTTTCGGTACTCCCCTGCACTGAGTAGGTCATAGACCAGGTCCTCCCTTCTCCAGCAGCCTGCTCTTCACACCATGAGCCATGAACACAGCACATGGAAGCAAGTGAGAAATGGCCTGAGGGAGGGCAGGATGGCTTCACCTGAGCCCTTCTTGGCCTGAGCACATAGTCAATACTTTTGCACAGAACGCTTTGCCTGAAACAGAAAAATGCAGCTGGGATGTTCCTCTAAATCTGCTCTGAAGTCCAAAGCAAGGGGACCTGAACATAATCCAACTGTTTCAGCCACATCTCCAGACTTCAAGCACTTACGTATTCCCTGGGGAGCTTGTTCAGGTGAAGATTCTAAGTCAGTAGATCTGGACCTAGATCCACATTTCTAATAAGCTCCCTGTTGATGTTACTGATTCTCAACCAAGATACCTGTTCATATGGTAACATTAATGTAAATTTTAATCACGGTGTCCAGAAGATAACTTTTGTATGTCAAATCTTATGGACCTGTATTAATTTCCTTTCTGTTGCTGTGATAAAACTCCATGACCAAAGGCAACTTATAGAAGAAAGAGTTTATTTTGACTTACGGTTTACAGGGCTAAGAGTCCATCACGGTGGGAAGACATGGTAGAAAGCAGCAGGAGTGTAGGCAGGAGCCAAAAGCTCAGGGATCACATCTTCACCAACAAGCACACAGCACAGAGGGTGAACTGGAAGTGGGACTAGGCAATGAACTCTCAAAGCCCACCCCCAGTGACATTCTTCCTCCAGCAAGGCCTCACCTCCTAAAGATCCCATGACCACCTTAAACAGCATCACAATCTGGGAACCAAGTATTCAAATACTTGAGCCTATGGGGACCTTTCTCATTCAGACCACACTTCTCGACCCAAACATAAAAAGTGAAAGCAAACATTATGCTTATTAATATTTGTGATCGTTGTAGGTTGGATTGCCTTGATCCAGGCCCAGATTCCTGAAAGTGTCCTAAAACTTTGAAACTACGTTTTTTCCTTTGAAGGCAGAAAAAATATAAGGGCTAAGAAAAATCAAAAGACCTGAGTCACTCCCAGGTTTGTATCCCTGTGCCAAGCAGGTGTGAGTTCAGGACATGGTTCCCAGCTTCAGGGAGTTCATAGCTCTGTTAAAGGCAAGACTATTACTGGTAAGAACTAAAATCAACTTATAAAAGAAAGGAAACATTGAGAGGAAGAGAAAGTGAAAAGTCTAGAAGGCAAAGAGTGAAGGCCGGAAGTATAACACATATGCTAATTAAAACCATGAATATATCACATATGCTAATTTTTAAAACCCATGGAGGATCAATACATGTATCCTCACTCCCTAGGAAGAGTAAATGACTTGCCCCCTAAGTCAGGAAGAGGAGCTAGCACACATGCTCAGAGAAAGCTGATGGATGTGGGCAGCTTGTTAGAGGAAGTGGCGAATTAGGTATGCCGTGGCATGAATGTCACTTCTGAAATCCAGGTGTTGCTAGTGTGATAACAAGATGTGAAGCCCTTAAGAGGTGACGATGAGATCTTGAAGTGAATGGGATTGGGTTCCCTGAAGAGAGCCTTGGTAGAGTCCTCCTGCTTGCTCTTCTGCTTTCTACCATGTGATGACACAACGTTCCTGGACTCCACAGGGTGCAGAATCATGGTGCCACCCTGGAGCAGAGCAGACCTCACCAGATGCTGGACCTGCCAGAGCTTTAGTCTCAAGCTTGAGAACTGAATAATATCTGTTCTCTACACATTACCCAGTTTGGAGTGTTCTGTTAAAGCAGCACAAACAGACTAAGACAGGTCATCCTCCCTTAAAGGTGGAGCTTTCTGTCCTCTTTTCCTTTAATGACAACCCATAAAGCTGGAGAAATGGCAGAACCCTGAGTGGGGAACTGAAATAAAGACCAATTAACTCATTAACCTAAGTCAGAAACCTCCAAAACTGCCAGTCAAACTAGCTCTACCTGAGCCTGAGCCACACAATCAGCACTTGCCTCTTCCTCCAATTTTCTCTCCCCAAGTGGAATGAGGACTTCACCTGACTGTAAGCTTAGAGCTGAACATGCAAAGATCCAGCTAGGATCTCAAGCTCACGTGCATTCTGATTGGCAGACATTTGTTCTCCTGACCTAGAACATATCACTATGGAGCCTCTCTTCCTTTTCTTCCTCATAGGACTCATAGTGGTCAGTATCCATCTGCTCCTGCTAAGAAGTGCAGAGCCAAGTGAAGGAAGGATGCTAAACATATACACCAAAAGCTATCATAATCCCTCATCCGTTTGCAAATTTTCCTCTCATTTTCTGAGGAAAGAAATTTCTGTTTGACCATAGGTCTGCTCCCTCTCAGAGAGCATTCACTGTTCTTCATCTCAGAGAACAGCCCTGAATTAACCATAACTGCCCTCCATCCTCCCACCCAAATCTGAATTATGACTGAGGGTTTCAGAACTGATGGCTGGTCAGTCACATATTTGAGAATAAAATAAATGTGAGACTAAAATGATCAAAATCAAAGCTTCAAACTTTTCTAGTGACTCTCCCTAGAGTCAGACCTTCCCCACCTGAAGGGTCTCCAGAGAACACTTTGCAGTCCATTTTGAAGCAATAGATGTCCAAAGAATTTTTATAATGCACTTAAATAGCCTATCTTTTCCATCTGCTCCGTGGCAGTCAACTTCTCATAAAATGTAGGGTTTAGGCCTGAGATTGTTCTCAGAGATACACTATGCAAATATGCAGTTGGTATCAACAGAACACGGGAATTTAGTTGAGAGAACATGTCATTGAGAACACAGAGGAGGCATTCAGTGTCTCAAGCTGGATATCTGGTCCAGACGTCTTCCAGAGAGCCCCAGTGGGACCTGACTGAGGTCTTAACAGATGTGACTTGATCCTGGGGTGACAACTTGTTCTGAGACTCAGATGAGTAGGCATGTACAAGTCAGTGTGTTTTCTCATCATAATAAATATAATACCACCAACCTCCTGGGGATGTTCCAAGTCCCCCAAAAAGAAAAAGGAAATGAACTCAGCTCTCCTGACATACAACACTAACCTCTTGGGGCTGTTACAAATGCCTAGACAAAGAAAACATGAAGGATCTCAGTCCTCCTGACATAAGAAAGCAGGTAAAGAGAAGTTAAGGCATTTGCTCAAGTTCATACAGATAACAAGCTACTATGGTTGATGGGTCCTAGGTGGTCCTTCCATGAGCCCCTGGTCATAATAGGTAAAAAGCATGCCCATGAATGCCATGCTCTCACCTTTGGGACACAGTCCTCACCTGGCGGTGGATTTGAACCAAATTCTCCTCAAGCCCAGTTTGAAGCTACTAGAGACTCTTTGGGGCATTTTTAATCCCAATCACACAGCCTTTCCAAGCCATCAGGTGAAATGTAGGATTCTAACAGCTCAAACCCAGTGGAAGCTGTCCTCTCTCTATTCAGGATCACAACCTGGTGATCCTCTAAGTGTAAGTATCAAGATATTACAGAAGCTTCATGTCAACTCCTACAATCACCCCTGCCCATTCAACTTGCCCACTGTATGTGCCATATGATAAAGCTCAGAGCCCTCCCTATGCCGTAAACAGCTAATGCATTAAGCATAGTAATGATTAAAGATGAACCTAAAGTAAGTATTTTATCATATCCATTTTATGGGAAGAAAAACTGAGGCCTAGAAAAGTGAGTTGACCTGGACAAGGTCATGAGCTTAAGAAGAGTTGGGATAGAATTCAAACCCAAGTATTTGTCCACCAGAACCAACACCTGTTCCAGTGCTTGACCTCAGCCCTGAGTAGTATGCCATCACACCAGCCTTTAAGAAATGTAAAATGTGCTGGGTGGGTAGCAAAGCAAATGCCTATCTTCCCTAACAGAGGTAGACCAGGTGGTCACTTGGCACAGAATGTGCCCAGCCCAATAAGAAGGCAAATGTCCAGCACCTGTGAGGTCAGGACACATATCAGGTTTCATTTCTGGGCTTTGGAGAGGCAGAGTCTTATGTGTTCCTCATTTGCCAGAACTGGCTGGCACTGATGTGAGTAGTCTGCCAAGCAAGACAAGTCAGTAAAATGCTCAGGGGACCTTCTCTTGCCCGGTGCAGTATTCTTAAGAGCTACTCAGTAGAGGACAATTCTGCAGTCCCACAAGGCAGCAGGCTACTCTTTCCTCTGTCTCTCAAACCTTACCCTTCTTTTAAGGTCAGCTGAGGCCAGCCCTCCATGGTACAGGTTCAGGTACAAATTCTAACCAGCTCTACTCTACCAGTGTGACCTTGAATGCCTTGTTCCAATGCTCTGAGCCTTGGTGCCCTTCTGTGAAGAAAATAAGGATAAAAATTACCCACCTCCCAGGTCTATGGTAAGGTTTTGGGGGCCATGATGGCAAGGCTGGGAAAAAGCACATGCTGTCCTCACTTCCCTGCATTTCAACTATTCTAACCATCTGTCTCGGCCAAGTCAGTATTTTTTAAAAAACTTCCTTTGGTTCTATGTAACTCATCACTTTCTAGTCATTTGAAGGTCTTGTCTCTTCCAGAGCTCCCTAGAGCTGAAAAAAAAATGTTCGGGTTTCTATTAGTGATTGATACACCCCCTGGCACAGCAAGGGGCTCTCACATGACCCTTCTGTTGCTGGGAGTCAGAGCTGCTGACAATACTGCGGGACATTTTGCAGGAAAGTCATCCAGCTGCATGGTTTACATTGGTATGCTTTGCAGTCTGGCAAAATGGAGCAGATTCTGTTTGTATTTATTCTTCAGGTAATAAAGTTTTGGGTAGTTAAACAAAGTACTCATTGGCACAAGATAAGAGTGAAGAAAATCAGGATTTAAATTCACATCTACCCAATTTATGCCTCTAACCACTATCTTCATCCCAGCTACATGTCAGGGTCCATTTGCCTGGTGGAACAGAGTGTTCCTCAAAACACAAGGGATGGAACATAATTAAGAAAGCACCAAAACAGGTCCTGGGGGAGCCAGGGTTGGCTGCTGTCTTCCTCTCTGACCTAGGACTGACCCAACTCTCATCCTGCCCACAGCCCAGGCTTATTCCTGCTAAACACATGTAGGCAACGATATAACATTCAAAAGCTATTTCTTCAGCTAAGGTTGGTTCTGCTGTCCATTTCCCTAGTTCTATGCTGAGCTTTTGTCTGTTTGAGTTTGCATGGGTCTTATCCTGACACCACTGCTGTATGTTCATATGAACAGGGTCTCAGGAGCCTATAGGACTCTGTTTCCATATGGTCATGCACCTCCTCCCTGGCTCTTACAATCTTTCTGCCCACCTCTTCCACAAGGAGTCCTGTCCAAGGACCAGCATTCTACAAACTCTTAATCTCTATGCTTTGGCCACTGGGGACACTGACTTGACACAATAAGCTTTAGCACAAATGACAGAATGCATGAATTCCAGTGGGGGTACTATGGGAGGGTCCCAGTGGGGATGGGGGTATAAAGATTGATTGAGATGTTCTATATGAAATATACAAAAATTCAATAATTTCAATTAAAAAATTTAAAGATTCAAAAGCTAAAAAATGGGATTTTTCTCCTTGAATGATTTCTTCTTCAACAACCTACAACAACCACCAGATGGAAAAGACTCATTTTCTATGGGGAAAAAAAATAGTAACCTGACTTCTGAGCTCTCAGCTGCAAAGCCAGAGCTACCAAGAAAGTGCTGGCTTCTGATGCTGATTCCCCTCTCCATCACACCTCAAATCAAACCATTTGCATGTTTGCTAGAAAGCCTTTTAATTCAGAAATCTTTGTATTATCACTTGGAAGTTAAAAAACAAAACAAAACAACAACAACAACAAAAATCAATTGAAGCAAGCCTGGACTTGTCCCTGGGAGCTATAACTGCAATTTATAAGGATCCACCCTTATGGTTCTGGGTACTTTCCATCCAGAGACTGTCACTGTGGTCTGGTCTCAGCTCAGGTTGGCATCTCCTGTCCAGGCTGCTGGAAAGGAGCCTGGCCAAGCTTTGTCAGTCCTGCTAAGGCCTAACCCCAAGGACAGGACTGGCTCCAGTCTGCTTTGAGTCCCTTTTGATGCTTCCTGACTCCAGGAAGTCCGAGCAGAAGATGAGAAGAGATGGCCCCAGGACCAGTATCTTACTCAGATAGGGAGGGACTCCAAAGAGTAGAAAGGAAAAAGCAGCTCCTGGTCTAGGCTACTGATTTCTAACTGAGCCAGTATGATAATAAACCTCCATCCTGTAGATGAAGAAACTGAGGGTTTAGACAGGTAATATAGCTTATTCAATGACCTAAAGTTAGTGAATGCAGCTAAGATTTGAGCCCAGGCCTGCTGGCTTCCAAGTTCACTCCTTTACACTTGACTGCTCCCACACACATACTCCGAAAGCCACCAAAGGTCAGTGCAAGTCACAAGCAGTATGCGTCAGGGCATGGCCTGCGCACCTACTGTAGCTTGGCAGCTCAATCACTTCATCCCATTCTGAAGTGAAATGAAGCAATACCCGGGGCACGGGCCAAGTGAGATGGCCTTAGGGATCACCGTCTGACTGATTCCATGTCCTTGTGATGGTGCTTGGCATCTGGCAATGCAGATGAGGCTGAGTGCATGCCAAGACCACAGTATAGGGCAAAGGGTATACTCATAAAATTGCCTGAAGTCACCTGCCCCCTGGACCACTGCCAGCCACAAGAATTGGCTTTACAGGCCAGCTCAGAACCCTGTTATCACTTTCCAAGCTCCTGGATCTATGTAGCTTGGTCTCAGTCTGGCCTGAAGACAACATAGAAGGATGCTGGTGTCCAGCCTGACTCAGCTGCCCCTAGCCGTTTCCTATCTCAAACTCCCATGCAGCACAGGCTCCCTTTGCTAGAAGTCCTTTCCCCTTCCCCGACAGTATCCGAGACTAATAGTAATTTAACAGGACTCTGTCACTTATCTTAGTTTTAGTAACAAGAGAGAGCAGAGAGGAGAGAATGATGTTCTTCACCAATTACTATGTACATAGCATCTCATTTTACCCATCCCAAGAACTCAGCCAGGTCATAGTTCTAGTAAGAGTAGGCCATTTACTATAGTAGATCACGATTTCCTGTGCTCAAATTTGGTTATCTCTCTGATTGTCTGGACCCTCGATCAAGTTACTTTTCCTCTCTGTCTTGATTTCCATATTTAACAGCTCCAGGCTTAGAAATATTAGACTTGCTAGTCTCTATAATCATTATTCTAGTTCCTTGAAATTTGCTCCTCTCTCTCTCTCTCTCTCTCCCCTGTTATTATTCCATATTAGTTTTGTTTCTTTAGAGGACCCTGAGTAATACAGATAACAGCAATACCTTCCTATGGGGTACTGTGAGAGATAATGTGCTAAGACATGTAAAACTGCTGTATGCTGCAGTACCCTGATAGGAATGCAATTTGTGTCGTTTGCTGTTCAGACACAAGCAGTAGGTAAGACCACCCAACATTTGAGATCCAAGACTCTCAGAGGCCTGAGGGGAGAGGGCCACCAAGGCACCAACAAGAGAATGACACTAAGACATCAGTAAGAAACCAGTGGAGCTGGAGAGATGGCTCAGGGGTTAAGAGCACTGGCTGCCTTTGCAGAAGACCCAACCTTGGTTCCCAGCACCAACATGGCAGCTAACAACTGCTTATAATTTCAGTTCCAGGAGATCTAATACCCTTTTCTGGCCTCTGCAGACATTGTGTGCACAAGTTCATTTACATACATGCAGGCAAAACACTCATAAAATATAAGTAAGTAAGTAAATAAATAAATAAATAAATAAACAAACAAACAAAAAAACAAACCAAGATGCCTTGGCCTAGTGCTAGACTCTGGTAAGTCAAGGACAGCTGAGCTGTGATTCTGCCTATAGGGAGTCTTGCCCTCAGCCTCAGGGTAGAGACTTTGGAGACCAGCTATGATGCCCAGTTTGTACTGATTGCCCTGTAATTGTCCCTGCTGCAGCACAAAGTCCCACATACCAGGAGCTCCTTTAGCCCCCAGAAAACCAGGACAGTTGTTCACCATGGAAGAGCTCCTAGAAAGCAAAACAGGTGGATTTGGGGGAAACTTTCTTCCTCCACATTCTTAGACTCACCAGCTTTGTGCCAGGACTGCTTAGGGACTCGGCTTCATCAGATACCATATTTTAAGATTTCACTGAGGAAGCACCAGGCCTCCTCTGCCCAAATTTCCCAACTCTATTGAATACACTGTAAGGTGAGGATTCCTTCCACACTTAGGACTGGCAAGCTTCTCATATCAGTCCACAGATGAGGACACAGGAGCACAGCACTGACAGACATGTCCAAGGTCATTCAATAGGTCACCACAGTCCCCAGGGCATCTGGCCTGTGCTCTGTCAGTCATGTCCTGGGTGAGGTCACCACTCACGCCGACCTTGGAGAAGTCAAAGTCCGTATATGAAATGGTTTCCCTTAAAGTACATGATGGTGGGGTTGGATATGGCTCAGTAGTGGGACACTTGCCTAGCATGCACAAGGCCCTAGATTCAGTCCCTAGAACCACCACCAGCAAAACAAAAACAAAAAACAAGTGTGATAGGCCAGGTACCTTCAATGGGCTTCTAGGCTGTCCCTCAGCTCTGCCTCTGCCTTATACTTCTTACCCTAGAAAGGGAGAACCAAGTCAACAGCCCCATAAGTAGAGGATCACAGAACTGAGTCACCAAGACATACACAGACACAAGCATGAAGACATTCTTCAGAACCCTTTCTCCTCCCTCTTTCTCCTCCCCCTCTTTTTCTTTCTTTTTCTGACTCCATGCCTGGGATTACCTCCCAGGTCAAGGACATTTTAAGCATCCCATAAGCACTAGAGTTTTTAATGTTTTAGTCTTATATTAAGGATTTATTTTTTGTGTATATGAGTGTTGACTTACATGTGTATATGTGCACCATGTGTATGTAGTACCTACAGAGGCCAAAATAGGGCATCGGATCCCCTGGAGCTGGAGTTTTGGGCAGTTTTGAACCACTCCGAATGGGTGCTGTAAACCAAAACCAGGTCTTCTACAAGAGCAGTATGCACTCTTAACCACTAAGCCATCTCTCTAACCTCAAACATTATATTTTTATAAATATTTTTGCCACTCAATTTTTTAAACAAACTGAGACTTAACAAAGTCCCAAAAGTTTCTCAAGTACTCTCACACAAAATGAAGGTCAGCATCAAGACAGCGTATTGAGAGGAAAATAAACCCATTCACATTCCTTCTTTATTGTCTTTGCTTTAATGGCCTAAGACCCTGAATATTTGTCACACAAAAGGAAAAAAAGTCAGGGCTGGAGAGATGGCTCAGCAGTTAAGAACACTGGTTGTTCTTGCAGAAGACCCAGGTTCAAATCCCAGCACCCACATGGCAGCTAACAACTGTCCGTAACTCCAGTTCCAAGGGATCTAATAGCCTCTTCTGTCCTCCTCAGGCATTGCACAACAAGGGTGCACTTACCTACACACAGGCAATACACACATACACATAAAAATAATAAAAATTTTTAAGAGTTATGTTTTGAACTAAAAACATGAAAATTATTTCTTGTGAATTTATACTTTACATGAAAAAATAATAAATCCCTATGCTGTGTGATACATTGTGTGATCTGCCTTTCCTAGGCTGGACTACAGAGAACTCAAGGTCCTGTTCCTGGTTCCTAGCTTGAGTGAAATTGTCTAAATATCGATGCCCTGTTATCTAACCCTTCCTATAAGACATGGTCAACCTCAGGTGAGGGCTTGCTATCCCTAAAAATTTTCCTGGAGAGATACTCTAAGCCCTCTACTCCCCATTCCCTTCCCATGTGGCCAATGATGGTTGTTGTCAAGTACTTCATACATACATGGCCTTATGCTCTAAGCTGTTGGGATTCCCCCTCATTTACTCCGCCCAGCAGCCCTCTGAGTTATCAAGACTGCAGTCTCCTATTTGCAGGTGCGAACACTGATGCACAGGGAGGTTTTTAACTGCCTTGGAAGGTGGGAAACCCATATCCCTTACTGCCTCTTGCCTGCATGTACACCCTCCTCTAGTAAACACCCTTTCTCTTGGGCCATCCTCCATGGACAGCATGCTTTCCCCCAAACATGGATATAACAATCCTTTAAAAGTTATCAACTAGCACAGCAAGTTTAGAGGATCATTTGTTACTGTCTATTAAAATTTTTAATTTGCATGCTCTATCACACAGCAATTCCAATTTCGCTGCCCTAGAAAAATGTTCATCAAAGTACACAAGGAGTTCTGTCCAGTGATCTTCACTGAAGCATAATGATCATGGATAGTTGATTACAACCTAAATGTTCACCAACCAAGGAACGATCAGAAACAAACAAACAAACAAAAACAGAATCAGAGTATACATTTGTAATATGCACTGTATGGCAATGGTAAGAAATAATGGAGGAACCTGCTTATGGCTACATGAGAAGAGGGTCAGGATGTGCTGTGAAGTAAAAGTAATGTTAAAATAGTGTGTATAAGTATGATTGTATGTATCAAAATACAGCAAAAGGCACTGGTGCTTTCTGTGCATGCATATGTATATAAATGTATAAGAAATTGAAATCATGTAAATTCCAGTGATGACAATTACCCACTGAATGGGGAAAAAATGAAAAGAAAAAGGGAGTACTGATCAG
Source organism: Nannospalax galili (assembly GCF_000622305.1). Classification (NCBI taxonomy): domain Eukaryota; kingdom Metazoa; phylum Chordata; class Mammalia; order Rodentia; family Spalacidae; genus Nannospalax; species Nannospalax galili. The sequence goes on along the minus strand of NW_008337842.1, from coordinate 3,294,615 downwards.
AGAGAACTGTGGCCTTATCTTAGTGCTACTCTTTCAAAATAATAATGTATTACTTGTGTGGTTGAGGTGAATATAAAATAAAATTGTTTTGGTTCTTTCCATTGGACAGTGGTAGCACATAGTGGCCAAAGATGCAGCGTGGACTCAGGCAGCTCTTTGTTTTCAAGCCAGCTTGATCACTCAATTGCTCTGTGACCTGAAATAACACAACTTCTGGGTGTCTCTTGATTTTCTGTCTATCAAATGAATTTGATAATAACACCTCTGGGAACTGGACAGGTGGCTCAGCGGTTAAGAGCACTGACTACTCTTGCAGAGGATCCAAGTTTAAATCCAAGCACCTACCTACATAGCAGCTAACAACCATCCATAACTTACCCAGTTCCAGGGGATCGGATGCCCTCTTCTGACCTCTGTGGGCTTTGCACAACACAGATGTACTTACAAGCAGACAATACACTCATACACATAAATTAAAAATAATAAAGTTTTAAAAATTAAAATAACACCTCTGAAGATACATTAAGGAATTAAATGAAGTAATGGATAAGACACTGAACTCTGTACCTAGAAGATAAGTGATTAAAAATTATTGGCATCTTTAATGTCCCTAAGTCCCTGTGAGGACTTTGGAATCCAGCACTGCAGAGAGATATTGGGGAGGACTGAGTACCATCACAGTTCCAGAAGTTCTATCAGGAGTGAGTATTGTCCCTGAGGTAAGTTGGGTAGGAAGCAAGACTATGCACTTGTTTGTTAGGATCAGAGAACATGTGGATGAGGAAGCCAGGTCTCAGTCACACACTATATAAAAACCTGGCCCTGACAAGGCAGAGATCAGAAATCCTCTTAGCTCTGAAATTAGGAAATCTATCCCCGGGGAGACTAGATCCCTAGAAAGAATCATTTGGAAGTAGAAAAGGACAAAACATAAGAACTTGAGCACATTCTTCTGCTTTCCTGTGAGGCCTTCACTTGGTTGACTGGTTGAGACTCTGCTAGGTAGAGTCGATGGGAGCAATACAAGCAATGGGGACAATACGAAGGGCCCAGGACAGGTTGAGAAGGCAACCTTTTCATAGAGAGTAAAGGCTGAAGCCCCCAGCCTTGCCTTCCCAGCCAAGCACTGATCCAAAATGCCAACATTGCTATTAAAGATATAAGGGCCTTGGGGTATTGTACAGTACAGTGTATTCATCCAAATTCCTGGGACTGACTTTGGGACAAATAGATACGTAATCTTGCCCTTAAAGCTCAGGCCAGGGACTAATACTTTCCTTGGCTTCCAGCCACATTCTACAAACACAGGTCCTAAGTGTTGCTTTGCAGAGCCAAATCCCATGTATCCTGATTAAATATTGACAATTACTCTACATGCCTTATCTTGATTCAATGAAAGCCTAGCCCCTGAGGAGCTACATGGAGTAAAATTTACCTCCACATCACAGTCACAGATGCTGTCACAGACCAACTTAGTTAGCAAAGACACTTCTCTAAGGCCCATAACATCTAAATCCACTTCTCAATAAAAATCAGCTTTATGAATTTTTAGATCCTGAAACAAAAGTCTCCTTAGAACATCTGCATTCTAAGACAAATAGGAGTGATATCACCTGCGGAACTTAATACATCACTCATTAAGTTCCTACCAGCAGGTTAACTTGTAGGGGGGCAGGGCTTGGGAAGGCTCACTGATGCCTGAGACCTCCAACAAATCCAGGCCTTCAGGGCTGAAGGTCAGGGAGCCTGTCCAAGCCCAAGAATGTCCAAGAGTCCCAGACCTCAAGGAAAAGAGAAACCTAAAGTGGAGTACCAACACCCAAGATCAGCTCTGAAAAGGCTAGCTCCCTAAAGGGCACCATGACCTTCAGGTCATCTTGGATCCTAGCCTCTTCACTGAGTTTTCCTGAAAATGTTGTAGGACCCTGATCAAGACTCCAGTCTTCACTTCCAACAAAGGATCAGGGTCTGAACATGGTTTTCTTACCTGCAGATGAGGAAGGAACAGATACTGTCCTAGGTAACCAGAGAGGGAGAATACTGGGAGTGGAAAGGTTTAGGCAAGGAGGGAAGGAGGTAGATTGGGGATACAGGGGGGTCAAATGTGAACCAAAATGAAGGGTATATGAAAAATCAATATGGAAATCTACTATCTTATAACTCAATTAAAATATATGAAACTAGAGATGTTCTTTTTGGCTAAATAAGGCTGCTCCTAGAAGCACTGAGACACACAACAAAATTCTCAGTGCCATGTGTTGGATACCCCCTGCAGGAACTGCGCCCAGGGAGAACCCCAAAATACCTACAGGCTCTTGTCAGTCCTCTTGGTTGCCCACAAGAACTAGAGAAGAAGACCATATTGCCAAAGACACCACATATCTCTGTTTCAAGATACAGAGAAAACAAGTTTTCAAACTGTTGGAAAGTGTTATGCAGGCCACTGGGAGAGAAAGGGTGTTAACAGTCTTACCTGCCAGGAAAGATATGTCCATCAGTGCAATAGTGGCACAATTGTTACAGGGGTAACCATCTGCACTTCTAAATGAACTTGAGGCCCATTCCACAAAAGGGAATCCATGCCTAGTAAAGTAAATTTGATCAATAATCCATGCCTAAGTAGGACATAGGCCAAAGGGGGTTATTTCATCTACTGTTGCTTAGCTAAGATGACACAAGATCAAGTTACCTTCTAAATGTCTGTTTATACCATAGACAAAAGTTACTCTCATCTATAATCAGAGAAGCATTTCTTTGAAGTGAATAGTAGTAAATGTAGAATCATGGATTCATAATATGCTCAGGTCAAGTGAGAGTTGAGGGTCCAGTCCTAAACAAGACATTTTCTACCACCCCCTCTAAAACTCAGGGAACACAGCAGAAAGGGGGATGAAAAGAATGCAAGAGTTGGAACACAGGAAGAAAGACTGCAAAATGTTATCCTCTAGGCATGACCCAGACATTGCAATCATAAGCTCATAACACTTGTAGTTCCCGGCAGTGGACCAGCACAAACCTGCCCCTGTTAACAATCAGCCATGGCTAGGGGAAGGGCTCATGGAACCCTAACCCTTACTGATGAACCATTGGCTATTGATAGATTCTGGAAGAAGAGTCTTTGCCTTCAGTTGTGTACCCACTTCTGAGTCCACCAGGCTCCAATGGATAGCTCCAAGCTCGTGGCAACAGAGATGGCCCTTGTTAAAGTCAAGTGGATCAGAAAACAAGCAAAATAGACATGAACATAAGAAAGAGATTTATATGGAAGAGAAGAGTAGACAGGGGTGGGAATGAAATAAGAGAAAATGGTGGGAGTAGTCAGTATGCATTATATATATTTGTGTGTGTGAAACTGTCAATGAACAAATTTAATTAATGAAAAAAGAGGCCATTGAAGTCCTCCACAGAAAGAGGGTTTAATTAATGACAGGGAGGAAGAAAGCTTAGGAGAGGTAGATAATTCAAAAGAGTGATGAGCTTTGGCTCATTTAACTCCTCTAGGTAGGGCTGCTGCTGTGCTTTTGAACCAAGACACAATGTTGTGTATTGTTTTAACTCACTGAGATGCTGGCTCTGGAAGCAGCATTGCCCCCTACCCCATTTCTGTTGTGATGCTTCCCCTTTTATCTCTGATTTTGTTAATTTGGATTTGCTCTTTCTTTCTTTTGGTTAACTTGACTAAAGTTCTGCCTATCTTGTTTAACTTTTTAAAAGAATTCTTAGATTCATTGATTCTTTGTATTGTTGTCTATTTTATTAAATTTTGCTCTTATTTTTGTTCTTGTTAGATTTCTTCTCTTCTACTATGTTTGGGTTTTGTTTGTTTTTGACTTTCCAGGGTCTTGAATCTTTTACATGACTCTTAAGTCATTTACATGTTCTCTTTCTTATTTTTTAATATAGGCACTTAGAACTATAAACTTCCCTCTTAGGACTGCTTTAAAGTGTCCCAGAGCTTTTGTTGCATTGTGTTATTTAATTTAGTTCCAGGAATACTTTTATTTCTTTCTTAATTTCTTCTTTGACCCATTCAGGAGTGTGTTGTTTAATCTCCATGAGTTTGTGTAGTTACTAGAGCTTCTTCTGCTGTTGATTATAAGCTTTATTGCATTGTGGTCTAACAGAATACATGGAATTACTTTGGTTTTGCATTTGTTGAGGTTTGTTTTGTGTCCCAGTATGTGGTCAATTTTAGGGAAACTTGCATGGTCTGCTGAGTAGAAAACGTATTCTTTGGTGCCTAGGTGGAATATTCTGTAGATGTCTGTTAGGTCAATTTGATGTATGCTGTCATTTAATTCAGAAGTCTCTATTTATTCTTTGTCCAGTTGTCTTATCTATTGGAGATGGGGGGCGGTATTGAAGTCACCTACTATCACTAAGTTGGGGTTAATTTGCATCTTAAATTCCTGCACTACTCTTTATAAAATTGGGTACACCAGAATTTGGTGCATATATGTTCATGATTGTAATATCTTTTTGGTCAATTGTTCCTTTGATTAGAATGAAGTGATTCTCTTTATCTCTTCTGATTAGTCTTAATTTGAAATCTACTTTGTCAGATATTAGAATTGCAACAACCTGCTTGCTTCTTAATGCCATTTGCTTAGAACATTTTTTCCCATCTTTTTACCCTTAGGTAGTGCCTATCCTTGAAGGTGAGTTTCTCAAAGACAACAAAAATATGGATTTTGTTTCTTAATCCATTCCACTACCCTGTGTCTTTTGACTGGGGAGTTGAAATTTAAAGTTATTATTGAAAAATTGTATTGGTTACTATCATTTTAATTTGTTCCTGTTCTTGGTCTTATTTTATGCTTCTATAATTATACCTTCCTTTGTTTTCTTTCTGTAGCCTCTTGGGTATGGTCATTCCTATCTTCAGTCCTTTGTATTTCTTCAAGTAGTCTCTGTAGGGCTGGTTTCATGGATTTGAATTCTTTCAGCCTATTCATGTCATGGAGAATTTTCCATTCCCCTTGACTATGATAGATAGTTTTTCTGGGTAAAGTATTCTGGGTTGATATCCATGGTCATTCAGAACTGGGATTACTGTGGTCCAGGGTCTTCTGGCTTTCATACTTTGCATTGAAAGTCAACTGTAATTCTGATGGGTTTTCATATATATATATATCTTGCTGTTTTTCTCTAGCAGCTTTCAGTGCCCTCTCTTTGTTCTGTACATTTATTGTTTTTACTATGATATGCTGTAGGCAGTTTCTGTTCTGGTCTTATCTAATTGGTGTTCTATGTGCTTCTTGTATCTGTATAGGTATGTCTTTCCTTAATTTAGGGAAGTTTTCTTCTATAATCCTGTTGACAATCTGGTCAATGCCATTGACCTGAGATTCTTCTTCCTGAAGGCTTATGATACGTGGATTTCATCTTTTCATGGTGTCCCATATTTCCTGCACATTCCTGTGATTTAAAAAAACAATTTACTGACTTTGCTTCAGGAGTCCAGTTGCTCAACTTTGCTGTCCAGTCTTGGTATTCTGTTTTCCATGTCATCCAGTCTGCTTGTGAGGCTTTCTCCTCTCATTTCAAATTGACTTACTGAGGTTTTCCAATTCCATCTTCAATTCGACTTGGGTTTTCTTCAATATTTCTCTCTTTTGTGAATTCACTTTTCAGGCACTGAATTGTTTTTGCTATTTCATTCAGTCACATTTTTATTCTCTTGAGCTTCTATCACAAGTTTATGCCTATCCTCTTTTTGAGTTCTTTGTGTGTTCTTTAAGATCTTTGATCATGTTTATGATTTTTCTTTTAAATTCTGCATCATGGGTTTCCTCAGTGTGATTCTCATTGTAGTACACTTCTGTAGGACTGGTGGGGTTTGTTGGGGACAAATTCTCTTGGTTTTTTCATAGTATTTGTGTTTTTGCATTGCCATTTGGGTATACAGATGTCTTTTGTTGGTTGTGTGTCCAATAGGAAATTCTATTCTGCCTTTCTTTATTTGAAGTTTGGTTCTGTTTATATTATTGATGTAGCTTTGTTGCTTTTTGCTCAGATATGAAAAGTTAGTTGGTATGTGCTTCAGGTTCTCAAAGGGTAATAGGCTAGTCTGAATGGTAGGCAGGTCTGTGGTAGGCAAATCAGGAGGGCAGCCATGGACAAGACAGAGGTAGGGACAGCCTATGGAGAATCTAACAAATGAAGCTGGAGAACTGAATCTGGATACACTAGATCAGGACACAGTGGTGGGGGGGGCTGGATTAAGAGGGTAGTCTAGAGATCTGGGGTGGAAAGAGCAGGCGCAGGCCTAGGCCCAAGGCTTTAGGCCCAGTGCAGAGAAATAGGAGAGCTGTTAGGTTGCAGGGGAAATCATAACATAGTGAGCGGAATCTGACTTACTAGGGTGGTAGGCAGTTCTGAGGTAGGGAGATCAGGAGGCCAGGGGTAAGGTGGGAGTGGGGACAGCCTGTGCAGCATCTAACAAACTATGCTAGAGGATTAAGCTAGTCTGGGTTAGGAAGCTAGTCTGGAGATCTGAGGTGGAAGAGCAGGAATGGGCCTGGGCACAAAGCTAGAAGGGATACCAGTGTGGGGAGAGAGTGGAGCTATTCAGGCTGCAGGGGAATCAAGGCACAGTGGGCAACATCTCTTCCCCAGTCATTTTCTACTGAATGTTTGTAAGTTCTGGACTTGATGGTGTTACTTTTCTGTTATTTGTTCTTTCACTTAGAGTTCTCCCCAAAGGAAACACTGTACTCTGCCCAGGACCCTCTCTATCAGGAACTCCAGCCTCATTGGGGCTTACCCTGTCAATTTCTGCTGGATGTTTTAAGCACCCAACTTGTTGATGTTTTGCTATCGATCCATCTATCACTAGTTATTTATTCTTTTACTTTGGCTTACTATACACTTAACAAACACTCATTCAAACCAAAAGTATGGATATTGTAGATCATTTTCTAGACTGTACAAAACACAAGGTTTCTGTAGAAAAGAGAATCTAATCATAAACACAAATGCAACTAGCTGAGCTTTCTGTCTGGATAGTCCCTAAGACTCTTATTGTAGAACCTCTGATTCAATGTCATCCTCCCTTCCACCTTTCAACAGGTAGCAGATCTTCTGAGGGCATAGAGACCCCCATATACATGGACATCTGGGCACTCCTGATAGGGTGCCAGAACTCAGGATGGGACCACACATCTCTAGACCATTGTAGATGGTCCTCTGCTCACTCATCAAATCCCAGAAGCTTCAGAGAGAAATCACTCAAGGAACATGTTTTCTCCATCAATGTTAACATAGCCATCAATCTTGAAAGATATCAGGTCTGAGACTGTGTTTTTCATACATTACATAACCTAATTTTTTGGCAATCCTTTGGGGATGCATTTTATAAATGGAGAAATGGGGCAGAAGAGTACTATATCTCTCTGACTGCATAGGTCATGATCATGACCAGTCAGACACCAGATATGGTGAGGCTGCTACAGAGTAAAATTACTCCAGCTGTTCAATACTTAAACAGAGTCCTGTCCACAGTAAGCATTATCCAAGTGTTTATTAAATAATAAGATACTTTACAGGATCACAAAAGATAACCTTATAAGTTTATGCTGTCAGAGTGAAACCAAGAAAAAGCAGTGAAATGGAGAAAGACCGAAGAGTCTGTCAGCATTTTGTGGCCCTTTTCAACTCCTGACCTTATCCCTAATCCCACATGGTGAGAAGGCATCAAGAGTTACCTCCAGGATATTCTAGCTACAGACATGGGGAGTACTGTCAGGTCTTTCTTTGCTCCTGGGGAAGAGAAGGAAAAGTAATCTCCTAAAGGCTCCCAGGGATGTGCCAAGTATCCCTCTGAGCCTCAGAGGTTAATGCAGCTGTGGTTGGTTTGCATTGTGATTTCGGGGCACTGCTTCTAGGCAGTAAGTTTATATTATACAAACAATTTGTGCCAGGATTCTTCAGGAATTACCAAGCCAGACAAGTTGAAAACTGCCTAACTATTCAATCTTTTCCATTCATCAACAAAGCAAAAGTTAATATTTTGCGATAATACAGTTTCCTAGGGCCTGAGAAGCTGTTGAGCAGAAAGTGATCACTCAGAGTTATGTGGCTGACCTAGCAGGCTTGCCCTTGACCCACAGTATTTACAACTCAATGCCTACCTCCCCATACCTTCTTAAGGGGAGAAGATTTCATCCAGGGTGTACTTAGGGCTCACTGGAAGGGGAACAATCTCTTCCAGAGGCCTTGGGAATTTGGTCCTTTATTCTGACTGACCCAATGGTGGAGGTTCTTTGAAAGATGGCAGTTGAATTGGTGTTGGAGGTGAGTCACTGGGGAATAAGGCCATGCCAAAGATATGGGGGTGGGGAGTTACTTTAGCAACAACAAAGCACTGAAGGTTGGGTTGGACTGGGTGACGATCAAAGGCAGCATGCATTTTTGTTAGAAAAACAAGATTAAAAAAACTAAAAATACTTAATAAAATCACAAGTTCATATCTATGAGCTATAAAATTTACCATTTGAAAACAAACAACAAACAGAAATCACTGTTCAATTCCCTAGACAAATTCCCTTCTGGTAGGCATTGGACATTTAAAATCAAGAGATTTACATTTTAAAAAATCAATTGTAGTTTCTGTAACTGAGTTCCTGAGTCCATCTGGAAGAGGTAAGCTCCAGGTAGAACTACAGCTTCACTATCTAGGACTCAGAATGCCACGTGAGCAGTAAGGAAGAGCTCCTAAAGGGAATGAAGTTGGAGACAACAGTTTTCTTGAGGCTTACATGAGAAATGGTCATGGAAGCTAAGGTTGGCAGCCAATTGGAGACCATCTTAGCATCCCTCTGCCTCCAGACAGAACTGTACCATGCATAGTATAATGAGGATAAATGGGTGGTACTCTGTGTGTGTGTGTGTGTGTGTGTTCGCACGCGCACGTTTGTTAAAAATTATATTCTCCTCCAATACTCAGAGATCTCAAAGATTCTCCATTTCATAACTCTGACAAGGTCTCAACACCTTCATGGTCTAACCTAAAGTGTTTTCTCTACACACAATTGTGAACCCTGGAGTGGAACTCTGATCACCTGTGTCTCTGGTTGACAGAAAATGTACCACGTTCTACATATGCTTCCTACATTGGCCCTTAGCTACTATGGGCATATCACCTTAGATCCCTCCAATTTTTCTCCCTCTTAATCTATGTAGAAGGACGTACTGTGGTGGCTCAAAGCTCAGGGGATGGAAGAAGAAAGAAATCAGGCCCTATGATCCTGGGAATATCATGCAATCCCTGTGGACTTAGTATAATGAGGATAAATGGGTGGTACTCTGTGTGTGTGTGTGTGTGTGTGTTCGCACGCGCACGTTTGTTAAAAATTATATTCTCCTCCAATACTCAGAGATCTCAAAGATTCTCCATTTCATAACTCTGACAAGGTCTCAACACCTTCATGGTCTAACCTAAAGTGTTTTCTCTACACACAACTGTGAACCCTGGAGTGGAACTCTGATCACCTGTGTCTCTGGTTGACAGAAAATGTACCACGTTCTACATATGCTTCCTACATTGGCCCTTAGCTACTATGGGCATATCACCTTAGATCCCTCCAATTTTTCTCCCTCTTAATCTATGTAGAAGGACGTACTGTGGTGGCTCAAAGCTCAGGGGATGGAAGAAGAAAGAAATCAGGCCCTATGATCCTGGGAATATCATGCAATCCCTGTGGACTCAGTTTTATCTCTTTTGCAATTACCACTGAACAAGCAAGAAAGCATTAGGAGGCTAATGTGGCTGTGTTAACATAAAAAGCAATATGGGAAGAGATAAAGGGCCTTTTATAGAGATAAGAGTCTATTCAAAAGAGCCAGGGGTGATAGCACATGTTTGTGATCTCAGAACTTGGGAGGCAGAAGGATGAAGTGTTTAAGACCAGCCTCAACTATATATGAAGTTCAAGGCCAGCTTGGGATATATGAAACCCTATCTCAGAAACTGGAAATATTTTTAAAATGTCAAGTCATAAAACGTGTATAATGGGCTAGAATGATGACTCAACAGTTAAGAGCACTGGCTGCTCTTGTAGAGGGTCCAGGTTCGGTTCCCAGAAGCCACGGGGTGACTCACAACTAACTATCTGTAACTCCAGTGCCACGGGATCCAACACCCCTTCTGTCCTCCATGGGCACCAAGCATACACATTGTGTATATACATATGTGAAGACAAAACACATATACATAAAACAAAAATAGATATTTTAAAAATAGTATAACAATCACAAGTGTATATAATCCTAGTAACTTAGAATCAGAAATACATGAGTAAAATGTCAACAGAATTTAGAGAATAAATTTACAATTATAGAGATTTTAACAATCTTATCTCAGCAATTGAAAGAATAAACAAAGATAATCAGCAAGAACAAAGACAATCTTATCAATCACCTTAACTGAAGTAAGGTTTTCAAGTACTACACCCAATAATTACAGAATTTACCCTTTTGTTTAAAAGAATATGTATGTACCAACAAAAACTGAATGTTTATCTGTAAAATTAAAGTCTCAATACATTTAAAGTTATTGCAATCTTACAAAAAATTCTCTTGCAATGCCGTTTAATTGAAAATTCAGAATATTATGCATCTAGAAAAATACTAAAATACTTGGAAATTGAAGAGAATACATATAATTACCCTATAGGTCAGAGAAAGAAGTACAAAGGAAATTAGAAAATATTTCTGACTGAATGATAATGAAAATATAGCATACCAAAACTTGTAGAATGCAGGTAAGATAGTGATAAAGGAAAGTTTGTGGATTTAAATATGTACATTAGAAAAGGGAAAATCATACTAAAAGAAAAATCAATGCTCTTAGGATGTATCTTTAATTTGTAAATCAGTAATTCTCAACTAGAAGCATTTATATTCCCCAGGGGACATCTGCAATGTTTGAAGACATTAAATAAATTTTATTAGCTTACAAAAACCTAAGTTTCAGGACTGGAGAGATGGCTCAGCAGTTAAGAGCACCGGCTGCTCTTGCAGAGGACCTCAGTTCAGTTCTCAACTAGCAATCGTCCATAACTCCAGTTCCAGGGTATCCGACTCCCTCATTGGCCTCCATGGGCATTGCAGGCATGTGGCGCATTTACATACATGGGACAAAACACTCATAAACATACAATAAAATAAATAAAAACTTTTGAAAGTTGTTTCACTATGGCATTTTTCAAACAAATTTTGGTTTTATTGTTTCTCTCCCCCTTCCTCCCCTACTTGCATTCTCCCACCCCAGCAGCCTCCTTTCTACTTTCAAGTCACGTGTGACCTTTTGCCCTCTGCCACCCCAGCACCTCTTGTTTCCCTCGCATGGTCTCCTATGTAGTTTCATAGCCTAAACTCTCTCACAGTCCCTTATTTACATACATACAAACATTAAAAGTTAGGATCTGCACATGAAAGAATATGAGATGTTTGTCTTTCCAGGACTAGAAGACAATCTGCTGCTGCAGCTGAGTGGGAGAGCTACTGGCATCTAGTGAGTGGAGGTCACATCTTACAATATGTCAGACAGCTCCTTGTGAGTGGTTATCCAGTCAGAAAAGTCAATAGTGCCAAGGTTGAGAGTCCCTGATCTAGTTAAAAGAAAAAGTAAAACCAAATTAAGTGGAGGGAAGCAAATTTAAAAGGTCAGAGTAAAACCCATGAAATACCAATTGGAAAAATTTACAAAAATAAAGTTCAGGTTTCTTTTTCAAAAGGATCAAGAAACAAGAAAGATCAAAAGGCTGGGGGTGGGGGTGGCACATGCCTTTAATCCCAGCCCTGGAGAGGCAGAGGCAGGTGGATCTCTGTGAGATCAAGGCCAACCTGGTCCACATAGTAACTTCCAGGAGGGCTGGGACCCGGGAGGCCCTGTCCAAAAACAAACAAAACAACCAACAAAAAACAAAAAGGCCAGGTGGACAAAGTTCAGTGGAAGAGAGAGAGAAAGAGAGAGTGAGAGCGAGTGAGCGAGAGAGAGACAGACAAACAGGGAGTGAGGGACAGAGAGAGACAAAGAGACACAGAGAGACAGAGAGCAGCTTTTGAAGAAAAAAAAAAGGGAGAAGAAAAGGGGAGAGAATCTTACCTAGGTAGATAAGTTGTGGGGAAAAAATACACATCATCGATATCAGAAATGAAAGAAGAACTATTTCTCAAATTCTACAGTCATTAAAAGAATACAAAAGCATATTATAGACAACAACAAATTTAAAATTTACAACCTAAGTAAACAAATAACATCCTTGAAAAATACATTTCATCAAAACTGATACAAGATTAAATCTGAAATCTGATCAGTCATTTATTCATTAAAGAAACTGAATTTGTCATCAAAATCCCTGCAAAGAAGTCCTAGGTCCAGAGAGCTTCACTTGTGAGTCATATCAAACATTTTAGGGACACCAATCTTCTACAAATAAAAAAAAGGGAAAAGAATACCTCCAACTCATTTTGTTTAGCTACTAAAATCTGAGACCCAAATCTTATAAATACATTATGAGGAAATAAATTACTGACTAAAATCCCACATAGACATGAATGAAAAATCATTTATTTTAGATTGTGTGTGTGTGTATGTGTGTGTGTGGGTGGGTGTGGGTGTGGGTGTGGGTGTGGGTGGGAGCCCACAGAAGCCAGAAGAGGACATTGAATCCCATGGAGCTGGAGTGATAGGCAGCTATGAGCCAACATGTGGGTGCTGGGAACTGAACCTGGGATGGCTGCAAGAACAGCAAGTGCTCTTAATCACTAAGCCATCTCTCCTGCCCAAATGAAAAATCTTTACTAGAAACATATTATAGCCATGTTCCATTTATCCAAAGAATACAAGAATACTTAAACTTTCAAGAAATCTATCAGGAAAAATAAATCTATAAGGACTGGGGATTTCGTCAGTAGAGTTCTTATCTAGCATTCTTAAGGTTTGATTTCTAACACCACAAAATAACAAATAATCATGACTGTAACTTGCTATATCAAAAAATTAGAGAAACCTGCATGATCATATCAATGTAGCAAAAGTTATGACAAATTCAATAGTATTGATGATTTGTAAAATGTATCAAATTGAAATTTAAAAAGTACCTCTTCACATGGATGAAAGAAATCTATAAAAAACCAAAAAGTAGTATCACATAATGATAAACTCTTCTCTCTAAGACAGGTAACAAAGTAGAGATATTTTTCCTTCTTTTCAACATTGCACTGAAGGTCCTGGCCAAAGAAATATAAAGAAAAAATTATATAACTTTCAAAGTAAGAAATCTTTAGTGATATAATAACGGTAACACATAAAATCCTGAGGAATCTAAACCCCCAAAAAGCTACCAGAACCAATAAGAAATACAATTTAAAAACACAAATATTAGTTACATATACTAGCAGTATTAGAAAACAGACCACAATAAAACAAGGCAGTTTCTACGAGTGGAACAGGATAGCATGGTGTAAGATCCTCCAGAGATCATCTCCCTACAGACACATCAGCTAACTAGCTAGCTATGCACCAAATTATCTTCACAAGAACATAAGAAGCAAGGCCTACCTGCACATGGAGTTTCTGGAACAGCTTTCTTTAGACGTCTACTCCAGTCAACATCATCTGTGGTTGTGGGAGTCTTGTGTTGTGAACCTACCTCCACAATAGGCAGCCCATAACAGTGTGGGCCTTGGTGCTTTCTCAGTACGATGCTAATCTTGATGGACTATGACTTCAGGGTGTGATTATAGTTAAGTGGAATTGGAGGTCAAATGTTGTAGCATATGAGCCAAAGGCTGGCCCATCTGTGGTGATTCTGCCCAGAACTTAGCAGAATCCCTCAGCTCCTAAGCAGAGGCCATGACTCTAGAGGAGGCATCTGGGTCTACCCTACCTTGGGGAAATGGGTGACTTTTTCCAAGTACTCCACTGATTCCTCCTTAACTCAAGAATTGTGAAATTATGACAGAGCTGACTTTGGATTACCCTCTAGTGTTGAAACAATAGCAGTACATGAATAACAAAATCCCAGCAAACTCGGACATAGATGCCTTTCAGTGTTGCAATAATACCAGTGACTAGAGGCTTAGAGGAAATAAGAAATGTGCTTAGAATTTCTGGAAAGAATGTATGAGTGGGGTAGATTCCACTAGAAAACTATGAAGAATCAAATACATAATCTTTCATTGTCCACGTGATGCTGCATACCAGCAAGCATTAAAAACTTCAGGAAAACCTGGCCTCCCATGATAGTAAAATGGGGTGCCAGAAGCTGACTAGATGCAGTTCTCAGACTAGAATCTAGCCTAGCTTCTTTTTGCTGTTGCTACTGCTGTTTAGCTGAGGTTTTTCTGAGGGAGTGGGGTTCAAGGTTTTGTTATTTTGTTTAGAGACAGGATCTCATTGTATCCCAAGCTGGGCTTAAATTCATTGTACAGATGAGGATGATCTTAAATTCCCAAATCTCCTGCCTCTACCTCCCAAGTGCTGGGATTATAGGTATGAGCCACGATACCCAGCTAACAACTGTTTTAAGGAAACTCAGTGAGCTTGAAGAAAGTACATAGAAATGATGCTCTAACAGAGAAAGTCGACAAATAGAAACAATTTTTCAGAATCATAGAAATTCTTGAACTAAAAAATGAATTCATTGAGGTCTAGAAAGATGACTCAGTTGGTAAAGTGATGGTCTTACAAGCACGAAGACCTGAGTTCGATCTCCAGAACTCATGTTTTTAAAAAGTCGTGTTGGTGTTGGTACACATTTATAATATCCCAACAGTAGGGAGGCAAAAACAAAAAGATTTCTCAGGCTCAATAGCCAGCCAATCTAGACTACATGGTGAGTTATATCCCAGGGAGACACCCTACCTCAAAAAAAAAAAAAAAAAAACCAAACACACCACCTTAGGAACAACAGCCAAGTTGTCATCTGGCCTAAACACACACACACACACACACACACACACACACACACACACACATCCGCACACACACATGAATATGGACACATGTACATGTAAATTTTGTGGGTATGTATTCATTGAAATTTCAAATGTGATAGAGAACATCAGTATCAGGCCAGATTAAAGAAAAGAGACAGCTATTTGAAAATGTACAAAGAAGGAAAAAAGAATGAAGAATAAAGTTTGTGAGAACTTTTTCTTAAATAATACTTTTATTAATTAAAAATTGCATACAATGTATTTTGATCATAGTCAGACTCCTCCCAATCTCCTCTCAAATCCACCCCACCTCTCCACCAGCCCCCACTTCATGTCCTCTATTATTTTTAAGACCTATTTAGTCTAATTGGTGTTCCCCAAATACTCTTGGGTGTGGGTCCACCCCTGGAATGTAGTTAACCTACCCAGTATCACATCCTTAAAGAAAACCAACTCTCCTTCTCCCAGCAGTCATCAGTTGTCAGCAGTTCCTCAGCTAGGGCTGAGGCTTCTAGGCCACCTCCCTCCTCCATGCTGGTATTTTGTCTGGCTTGGGCTTGCACAGGTCTTATGCATGCTGTCAAAACTATTGTGGATTCCTATGTGCAGCTAACCTGTTGTGTCTGAAAAACAGTGTTTTCTTGCATTCATCCACCACCTCAGCCTCCTATAACCTCCCCCACTTCTGTAAAGATCCCTGAGCCTTGGGAGAAGAGGATGTGAGGTGTCCCATTTAGGGATGAGCACTCCTAAGTGACCAGTTTCGGGCCTCTGTATTAATCGCCATCTGCTGCAAACTTCCTCTGGAGTGAGTTGAGAGATGTACTAATCTATGGATGTAACAATAAGTCATTGGGAGTCAGTTTGATACTATGTTGTTTTAGCAGAATAATAGTAGTTCTCCCCTATGGTCTGTGCTCTATCTAGACACAGGTTCTTGGTCCTGATAATGGTGCCAGGTATAGGCTCCATCTGGTGAAGCAGGGCTTAAATTCAATCAGAAAGTGGTTGGTTATTCCCATGACATTTGTGCCACCATTATACCATGGGGTATCTTGTCAGGCCAGTCTTTATTGTAGCTCACAGGGCTCACAACTGGGTAAGACTAATGATTACTTTTCTCTTCCAGGAGTATGCAGAGGTCCTTTCAGCACTAAGAACACTAGTCAGTAGAGATGAAGCTTAGAGGTCAGTACCCGCTTGATTTCTCCATGTTTGTTCTATAACTCATATATGTTGTGTCTTCAGCAATAAGATCTTACTATCAAGTTCTGGAGGGTAACCAAGATCAATGGCAATAGGCAGTATTGTTTGAGAGTTTATAGGACACCTGCCCCTCTGTCAACAATTCCAAAAGAAGGAACCCATTCCTGGCATTGGGCTTTTTAATTGCTAGCCTGTGGTGTCTGATAGGGGCACTATTCCCCTATTATAGGGTAACTCCATTTAGGCTCTTTTTACATATATATATATATATATGTATCTATTTTATTTGGTAGTAAGTTCCATATGACTTTTTCAAAAGATTTTTAGTGCTGGTTATACAGGTACAGAAAGATCAAAGGTCACTGACCCCATTTAACCCCATCAAGTGTGCTCTGAAGACATTTTATAACCAAGATTTCAAAAACTAAGAATGAAGAGAAAATTTTTAATGATTTGAGATAAAACAAATAATACATAAGTATGTCCAAACTCTCCTGAGAACAAACTTCTCAGCAGAAGCTTTATGTGCAAGGAGAGGGTAACATAATATTTTCACAAGATTAGAGATGATTGTAAAAAATAGTCAACCAAGAATACTATACCCAGCAAAGCTATCCTTTAGAAAGATGCTCCCAGACAAACAAAAGCTGAGACAGTAAAGCTCTGCCAGACCTGTCCTACAGAAATACTAAAGGGAATTCTTCACATGAAAAGAATGAGGCACTGATAAATAAAAAGAAAATCTGGGAAGGTATAATACTCACTGGTAAGAGCAATTAGACAGATTTTGAATGTTCTAACATTGTTAATATGATACACTGCTTATTCATATCTTTTCTATTATCCCTACAAGTATATTATTAAGAGACAAGCAATATAGAATGATGTAAACTGGTATATCAAAACCTCAACATGTGTGGAGGGAAAGAATGTAAGTATAGAGCTATCTTATTAGTATATTTTCTCTTTTATCATGTTCTCATGTTCCATGTCTATCATCTCAAAATAGATTGTTATAATTAAAAGATGTTTTCTATAAACTTTATGGTAGCTACAAAGCAAAATCTATAATAAAAAACAAAAATAATAAACCAGGAATCAAAACACAGTACTTACAAATCAGTTAACCACAAAGGTGAACTATAAGAGAGTGAATTAAAGTAACTATATTAATACTAGAAAACAAGTTATAATAAAGAAATTACTGATTGACCACTACTTTGAATGTAAATGGATTAAATTCTCCAAAGTACATAGAGTAGCTGATGGGTTTTTTATAATAAAAACCCCACCAAACTATATACTACTTACCAGAAATCCACTTCACTTCTAAGGACATGTACAGATGAAATGTTAAGAGATGGAATAAGGTGTCCATGCAAATGCAAACCTAAAGGAAAGTCAGGGTAGTCATACTTACAGTAGACAAAGTAGACCTTAAGTTAAAAGCAGTAAAAATAGACAAAAGTGGCTATCACATAATGATAGAAAATGTGCTTCAGTGAGAGGAAGTAACAATTCTAAAAACATAGGCACCAAATATTGAAGACCCCAAATACACAAAGCAAATATTAATTGACATAAAGAGAAGACTCAGAGTTAAGTCACACTCTAAACCAAATGGACCTAGCCGACAGCTACAGAGCACATCATCCATCACTAAATGTACCTTCTTTTCATCAAATGGTATATTCTTCAGAACAGACCATATAATAGGCCATAAAAACAAGTCCCAACACATTCTAAAACCAAATTCATACTAAATGTCTTTCCCAACAATATAATAAAACTAAAAATCAATAACAAGAAAAACTTTAGTAACTATCAAAATACATGGAAATTAAGGTTTACTTTTTTATTTTATTTATTATTTTATTTTATGTGTATTCATGTATTGCCTGCATGTAGGTAAGTGCACCCATGTCATGCAGTGCCCGTGGAGGACAGAAGAGGCTGTTGGATCCCCTGGAACTAGAGTTATGGACAGTTGTTAGCTGCCATGTGAGTGCTGGGATTTGAACCCAGGTCTTCTGCAAGAACAGTCAGGGTTCTTAACTGCTGAGCCATCTCTCCAGACCCTAAACAGTTTACTTTTAAACAATCAAAGGATAAAGAAACAAAGCAAGAAGGAAATTTAAAGATTTCTTGGAACAAATGAAAGTAGAGATAGACAAATATCTATTGGATATAGGAAAAAAGTACTAAGAATGAAATTTATACCAACCTGTGATCACAACAAATAGTAGAAAGCTCAGGTTTGGAGAGATGACTCATTGGGTAAGAACACTGGCTACTCTTGCAGAGGACCCAAGTTCAGTTCCCAGCACCCATATGGTGACTAACAGTCGTCCATTACTCCAGTTCCAGGGGATCCAACACCCTCTTCTGGTATCCATGAGCATTGCACACATGGGTGCAGCTACATACATGTAGGCAAAACATCATACACATAAAATAAAAAATTAAGATTTAAAATGTAGAAAGTCGAGCTGGGGAAATGGCTCAGTGGCTAAGAGCACTAGATGCTCTTTCAGAGGACCTAGGTTTGGCTCCCAGCACCCACATGACAGCTAACAACTATCCATAACTCCAGTCCTAGGGGATCTGATGCCCTCTACTTACCTCTGCAGGCATTGCACGACACAGGTGCACTTAATATACATGCAGACAATACACTCATACACATAAATAAAAATAATGAAATAAAGAGTAGGAAGCTAAAAAAAAAAACCTGTTGATACATCTTGAGGAAAAAGGAAAACAAGAATAAAATAAACTCAAATTAGTAGAACGAAAGAAATAGTAAAGGCAAGAGTGGAAATAAATCGAATAGAGACATAAAAACACAAAAGGTCAGTGAAACAAAGGATTTGTTCTTCACAAAGATAAAACAGACAAACTATTAGACCATCTAAGAAAAAAGAGAAAGACTCAAATAAAATCAGAAATAAAAATGGCAGTTGTACAACTCACATCACAGAAATATAAAAGATCATCATAGATGATTATATGCCAAAAGCTTGACAACTTAAATGAAGAAATAGAAAACCTAAAAAGACGGATCAGTAATAACAAAATTGGACCAGTAATAGACGGTCTTCTATCAAAGAAAAGCCCAGATTAGACATCATTACTGTTGAGTTTTACTAGTACTTAAAGAACTAATATCAATTCTCACTATGATTTAAATTGTTTGTAGCTGGAGAGATGCCTCAGTGGTTAAGAACACTCGCTGTTCTTGCAGAAGACCTGGGTTCAAATCCAAGCACCCACATGGTGGCTAACAACCATCCATAACTCCAGTTCCAGGGGATCTAATGTCATCTTCTGTCCTCCCTGAGCATTGCACAACACGAGTGCACTTACGTACATGTAGGCAATACACTTATACACTTAAAATAAAAATTAAAAAATAATTTTAAAAAAAGAAATTGGGGGCTGGAGAAATGACTCAACAGTTAAGAGAACTGACTGCTCTTGCAGAGGACTCAGGTTCTACTCCAAGCACCCACATGGTAGCTGACAACCATCCATAACTCCAGTTCCAGGGGATCCAATGCCCTCTTCTGATCTCTGAGGGCAATGTATGACACAGGTGCACTTACACACATGCAGACAATACACTCATACACATATAAACAAAATATTTTTAAAAGAAATTGTTAAATTTAGTTTTTAAAGTGTTCATTGTTACCCAAAGTGATTTCTAGATTCAATGTAATCCCTATCAAAAAGTAAGCAACTTTTAAAATTAGTCAAAATAAAAGGGGCTATGGATGTAGTATAGTGGTAGATCACTTGCTAAACATATGTGAGGCCCTAGATTCAATTCCCTACCACAAAACAATCACATGTAGAAGAAAGTAGACCCTTTTTCTCACTGGTTACAAAAATCTAATCAGAGCAGATTCAAGATATAAATATAAAACCTAAAGGTATGAAACAGATAGAAGACAGGGAAAACACTTTGGCTGGAGTATACAAAGCAATTTTTTGAGAAAAGCCCTCAAATGCAGGAAATAAAAATAAAAGTAGACAAATAGGGTTACATTAGCTACAAAGCTATATAGCAAAGGAAACAATCAACTGAGTGAATGGACAACTTCAGAGTGAAAAAAAAAAACCCTGCAAACTTTGTATCTGCTAAGGGGGCAATCGAGAATATTTAGGGAACTCTCTAAACCTACTGCAAAATATAAATAAATAACCTCATTTTTTTATTTTTCTAACTTTTTAATTGAAATTTTGTAATTTCATACAATTCTTAATCAAATTTAGCCCCCCCTCTATCTATGCTCTGCATTTCCCCTCACCAGACCTCATGTACTCTGCCATTCATGTTAAGTCCTATTCAGTCAAACATTTGTGCCCAGATGTCCTTCAGTGCAAATTCGTCCACTGGAGTCTAGTCAGCCCATCTGGAAATTGTAAGTAAGGCATACGCTCCCTCACCCAGTAACAATCAGTCTCCAATAGTTCTTAGTCTAGGGCCGGCCCACCACCCATTTCTCTCCTCCCTTCTGGGCCCTTGTTTAATTGAGTTGGCATGGGTCCTGTGCTCAATGCCACCATTGCCACAAGTTCACGTGTGCAAGCTTCCAGTGGCCTGAAAGCCTCTGCTTCCCTGTGTTTATGAACTGGCTCTGGCTTTTACAATCATTCCACACCCCCTTCTGCAATGGTCCTTGAGCCGTGGGTGGGTGAGATTCAATATAGGAGTCCTATCCAGAGATGTACACTCTGCATTCTCTTATTCTTTAAAACTTGTCCAGTTCTGGCCTGTGTGCATCACATTCTGTTGTATAAAGAAGCTTCACTGGTGAGAGTTGAGGGATGCACTAGTTTTCTCTCTACCCCATGTTCTGCTATATTCCATGAGCCTTAGGTTTAGAGGTTCAGCTGTAGATGTGTCACCTCGTACTGGACATCTCTCAGATGTATATTCTCGGTGTCTGACCAGTTGTGAAATTCTGCAGTAGCCTCCATCTGTTGCAAAAAGAAGCTTCTTTGATGAGCGGTGTATGGTATGCATGTCTGTAAATATGAGGATTGATATTTAGCATATGGTAAGAAATTTCATTTGTCTAGAGATATGACCGAGATAGGATTTTTCTCTAGAATCTATGTCCTCTCCAGTCATGTGAATTTGACTGAATTTACAGTACCACCCATGAGTTCATTCCCATTGAGAGGGTTTTATGTCCAATTAGACAGCTGTTGATTACCCCCCAGATAACAATGCCACTACTGCACCAATAGAGGTAGTTTGCCATGCCGGTCGTTATGGTTATTAGGTTTTAGGGCTGGGTTGGACCATTGATTGATTTTCTCCCTTAGCAGTTTGCATATTATCATCTAGCTTTATGAGAGCCAAACTTCAGTTAGAAGGTTTCCAGGTCAGTTCCTGCTCCATTGCTCCAAGTCCTGTATCTGAAGTACCTCTTGTCCTCAGCAATAGGGTCTTATCTACTAGTTCTGGGAGATAACGAGGAGCTTTGGCAATAGTCTGTGTTATTTTGGGAGTCTCCTGGACCACTCTCACCAACCACTCAAAGGGACATCTCTTCTGTCTGGCATTGTGTTCTTTCCTAAACAGCCAACAGGTACACATATCTACTAATATTTAGATACTGTATGTGCATTTCTCATGGGATTTCAGGGGCATCACATTTCCCTCTGGGTTCCCTAGCCCCCCCCCACACACACAATAGACCTAAATAGGCAGTTATCAAACAAAGGCATACAGATGGTTAAGAGGTGTAGAGAAGGGGCTGGAGAGATGGCTCAGCAGTTAAGAGCATTGACTGCTCCTTCTGAGGACCCTGTTTCAATTCCCAGCACCCACATAGCAGCTACAAACCATCCTTAACTCCAGTTCCAGGGGAATCCAAAGCCCTCTTCTGACCTCCACAGTGATCGACCAAAGGCATACAGATGGTTAAGAGGTGTAGAGAAGGGGCTGGAGAGATGGCTCAGCAGTTAAGAGCATTGACTGCTCCTTCTGAGGACCCTGTTTCAATTTCCAGCACCCACATAGCAGCTACAAACCATCCTTAACTCCAGTTCCAGGGGAATCCAAAGCCCTCTTCTGACCTCCATGGCATTGCACGACACGGGGACACTC
>NW_008337842.1:3270386-3270821 GCF_000622305.1 Nannospalax galili | reverse complement strand
TAAATTAAAATAAAATAAAATAAAATAAAATAAAGAGCACACCAACAAATCAAAGAACTAAAAAAAGGGATAAAATTCTGATTGAATTCACAAAAGACATAGAAGTATTGAAGAAAACTCAGACTGAAATAAAGAAGGAGTTAAAAAAACTCAATAATCCAATTAGAAATGACAGGAGAAAGCCTCACCAATAGGAGGAATGAAAAGGAAAACAGACTATCAAGACTGGAAGACAAAGTGGACACACTAGACCACTCAAACAAAGATTATGAAAAATTTAAGAAAGTACAAGAATGGAATATGCAGGAATTCTGTCACACCACAAAAAGACCAAACTTATGAATCATTGGCATACAGGAAGGAGAAGCATCCCAAGATAATGGCATGGACCAGATCTTCAACAGAATCATAGAAGAAAATTTCCCAAAATTAAAG
>NW_008337842.1:3269335-3269898 GCF_000622305.1 Nannospalax galili | reverse complement strand
TAGATGAAAGGATTAAGAAAAAAAAAACATCTTTTTCTTGTCTGCTAGAAACCCATCTCACTTTCAAGGACAGGCACCATCTTAAGGTGAAAAGATGGAAAAAAATGTACCAAGCGAATGGTACTAAGAAAAAAGCAGGTATTGCATTTCTGATATGTGATAAAATAGACTTTAAACTAAAACTAATCAGGAGATATAAAAAAAGGCCACTTCATTCTGATCAAAGGAACAATAAACCAAGAAGATATTACAATCATGAACACATATTCACCAAACTCTGGTGCACCCAACTTCATAAAAACAATACTACAGGACATTAAGACCCAGATTAATCCCAACTCATTAATAGTAGGGGACTCCAATACCCCACTGTCTCCATTAGATAGGTCAACAAGGCAGAGAGTTAACAGAGAAATATCTGAATTAAACAATACTATATATGAAATGGACCTAACAGACATCTATGAAGTATTCCACCCAAGAACCAAAGGACATATTTTCTATTCAGTACCCCATGAAACCTTCTCCAAAATCGACCATATACTGGGGCACAAAACAAACTT
>NW_008337842.1:3268539-3269300 GCF_000622305.1 Nannospalax galili | reverse complement strand
CTGCATTCTATCTGATCACAAAGGAATAAAGTTGGACATCAACTGCAATAGGAACTACAGAAACTACACAAACTCATGGAAACTAAACAACACACTCCCGAATGATGAATGGGTCAAAGGAGAAATTAAGAAAGAAATAAAAGTATTCCTGGAACTAAATGAAAAGGAAAATACTACACAAAAAAACCTCTGGGACACCTTGAAAGCTGTCCTTAGAGGGAAGTTTATAGCTCTAAGTGCCTACATCCAAAAAATCTGAAAGAACACAAATAAATGACTTAACATTGCAATTCAAGACCCTTGAAAAGCAAAAGGAAACGAAACCCAAACCCAGCAGACAAGAAGAAATAACAAAAATCAGGTCAGAAATTAATGAAATCAAAACAAAGAAAATAATACAAAGAATCAATGAATCCAAGAGCTGGTTCTTTGAAAAGATAAAGAATACTGACAAACTGGTAGCCCAGTTAACCAAAAGAAAGAAAGAGCACCTCCAAATAAACAAAATCAGAGATGAAAGGGGAAACATCACAACAGACACCAGAAAGATACAGAACATTATAAGGGAAGACTTTAAAAACCAATATGCTCCTACATTTGAAAACCTCAAAGAAATGGATGTATAGCTAAAGGCATGGGAACCACCAAAACTAAACCAAGAAGAGATTAACAGCTTAAACAGACCATAACACAAAAAGAAATTGAAACAGTAATACAAAACCTCCCGACTAAAAAAAGCCCAGGACCAGATGGATTTACAG
>NW_008337842.1:3267182-3268102 GCF_000622305.1 Nannospalax galili | reverse complement strand
AGTCCTAGAGGGAATTGGACTGGAGGGAACATACCTCAACATAATTAAAGCCATATATAACAAACCCACAGCCAACATCATTCTAAATGGAGAAAAACTGTAAGCATTTCCATTGAAATCAGGAACCAGACAAGGCTGTCAACTATTTCCACCACTTCTCTTTAACATAGTGCTTGAAACTCTTGCAAGAGCAACAAGATTAGAGCAGGAAATTTAAGGAGTAATAATTGGAAAAGAAGAAATCAAATTATCCCTGTTTGTAGATGATATTATATTATATCTGAGATGCCAAAAATTACAGCAGAAAAGTCCTAGAAATTATTAACACATTCAGTAAAGTGGCAGGTTGAAAAATTAACCTACAAAAGTCTGTAGCCCTTCTGTACACCAATAACAAGAAATCAGAGAAAAAGTACATGGAAACACTCCCCTTCATGATAGCTGCAAAAAAAATAATCTCAGAATAAACCCAACCAAGGACATTAAAGAGCTTGACAATGAGAATTTTAAAGCTTTAAAGAAAGAGATTGAGGAAGACATCAGAAGATGGAAGGACCTCCCATGCTCATGGATGAGAATGGAAGAATTAATATTGTGAAAATGACCATCCTACCAAAAGTCATATATAGATTCAATGCAATGCCAATCAAAATCCCCATGACATTTTTCACAGAATTGGAAAAAAACATCCTAAGATTCATATGGAAGCACAAAAGACTTTGGATAGCCAAACAAACCCTGAGCACTAAGAGCAATGCTGGTGGGATTACTATACCAGATTTCAAGCTGTATTACAGAGCTATAGTCATAAAAACAACATGGTACTGGCACAAAAAATAGACCCATAGACCAATGGAAAAAAACTGAAGACCCAAATATGAGCAAATGCAATTTCAGCCACCTGATATTTGACAAAGGGG
>NW_008337842.1:3265264-3267004 GCF_000622305.1 Nannospalax galili | reverse complement strand
GCTTCTGTACATCAAAGGAGACAACCAAGGAAGCAAACAGAAAACCCACAGAATGGGAGAAAATCTTCACCAGCAACACATCCAAGAGAGGTTTAAACATATCCAGAATTCAAAAAAACAAACTCAAAAAACAGAGAATCAAGGCAAGATGTAACCCAATTAAAAGATGGCCTAAGAATCTGAACAGAGAGTTTTCAGAAGAAGAAGTAAAGATGGCTATGAAGCATCTTAAAAGATGTTCAACATCACTAATAATTAGGGAAATGCAAATTAAAATCACTTTAAGATTTCATCTTACCCCAGTCAGACTGGCTAAGATCAAGAGAACAAATGATACCAAATTTTGGAGAGGATGTGGGGAAAGGGAACACTCATCCACTACTGGTAGAGCTGTAAATTTGTTCAACCCCTATGGAAAGCAGTGTGGAGAACTCTTAAAAAACTACAAATGTACAGACCGTTTGACCCAGTTATACCACTCCTTGGCATATACCCAAAGAACTCATCCTATTGCAGAGACACTTGTACATCCATGTTTGTTGCTGCTCTTTTCACAATAACAAAGAGATGGAAGCAACCTAGGTGTCCCTCAATTGAAGAGTGGATAATGAAAATGTGGTTCATTTATACGATGGAGTTTTACTCAGCAGTAAAGAAAGATGAAATCATGAAATTTGCAGGTAAATGGATGGAACTAGAAACTGTTATACTAAGTGAAGTAACACAGACTCAGAAAAAAATCGATGTATGTTCTACCTCATATGTGGATCCTAGAACTAAATCCTGATAAGTGAGTATGTATCCTGACATAACTACAGGAACCAGGATAATGGAAAGGAAACAGGGAGGTAAAGGAAAAGAAAGAACCTGAAAGAGAAGAACAGTAGGAAATAGGCATTAATAAGGGAAATACAGATAAAAATTGGGTTAGTTTAAGGTGTGTGGGGGAAGGGTATACAAGGAACCTAGGGGATAAAGGGAAAGAAGGGGCTCAATATAGGTAGGACCATAGGAGAAGGGTATTATTAAGGGAGAAAGGGGGAAAGTGTGGGCACCTTAATTGGGGAAACCATGATGGAGGGGTTAGAAAATGCGAGAGATAAATAATACCTAGCTAGTTTTAAAAAACAGAAGGAACCATATTTGTCCAAAAACCTACTGACAAATTATACATATCAGATCAAGAAATATATGTCTAGGAAAGGTTTATCTGAGAACAACTGGTCTTTGCCCAAGAATTATCCACATGGAACACAGTAATTAAAAGTACCAGACTGGTGGAACTAAACTTCTTGGATGTTTAACAGACATACTTTGAGGCCTATACTAATTTGGTCAGAGGGACATAAAGGACAGTTTTTGTTCCTTGCCCTCCTAGGTTGACTAGTTCCAGGGGACTATGAGCATCTCCCAAAATGTCCTGTAATTGTGGTGGGTCACCTGTCCTCTTGTCCACCAGATGGACTTGAACCAGTGTCCAGTCTACAAAGAGGAGGGTCAACACAGAGGAATCACTTCCTCCACGCTTCCAAGCAAAGCCAACCACAGTCGAGCAGGACCTTTGACTTATCTTCACATAGGCGGAACTGGTAAAAGAAAGGAGCCAGGGGCTCCTCGAAGCCCTTGTGACCCCTGAGGAACAGTTCCTCAAACGGCCTTATGAGTAAAAATAAATTGGTTTATCTGGGCCAACTGTATGGCCTTAAACACCCAAAAGGAAAGTATAACCAAAGATTAAAG
>NW_008337842.1:3216152-3264602 GCF_000622305.1 Nannospalax galili | reverse complement strand
CTAATTAGTAGAGGTGATAAACATTACCATTGAAATCTACCTGATGACTTTATAGACATACACAGGTGCCAAGGATCTGAGTGCATCTGATTATGACTAGTAATAATCAGATACATGCAGATTAGAGACACATGCACCAACATCTCAGTGTTAGTAGCAAAATCAATGAGTCTTTCTGTAGGAAACAGTATATTTTAAAATGAAAATTAAGGTTAAAAACTCATTCAATTTTATGTCTTACAGGGCTTATACTGTGTTCAATATTGTATAACTGTATTAATTCAACTGTGAACCTAAAAATTTACAGCCACTTTTGAAAGACATGTACTCTTGCTCTGGAGTGTGTTACTGAATATGTTAAAGCTGTAATGAAATGCTGCCTCCAATCATGTAGTTATTAATAATAACCCACTTGTGAAAGAGATGTACTCTTGCTCTGGAGTGTGTTACTGAATACTTTAAATCTGTAGTGAAATTCTTCTAATCATGTAGTTATTAAAAAATTTTAAAAATGTAATGATTAAAAAATAATTCTTTAAAGCATAAAAATTTTCTCCTTAATAATTAGTAGATGTGAAAAACATTACCATTGAAATCTACCTGATGACTTTATATCCATGGTCTGATGCCAAGGAGATCAGAAAGTAACTGACTGTGACTAGTAATAATCAGATATATAGAGATTAGAAACGCATGTGCAAACTTCTTAGTGTTATGAAATTGTGTATTTTAGTAATGAAATGGAGATCTTTTTTAGAGGTTAAAACCTCATTCAATTTTATGCCTTAAAGGGTTTATACTGAGTTCAATATTGTATAACTGTATTAATTCAACTGTAAACCTAAAAATTTACAGCCAATTTTGAAAGAGATGCATCTTAGCTCTGGAAATTGTTATTGAATATGTCAATGCTGATGTAATGAAATGCTTCTTCTAATTATGTGGTTATTAAATAAATAATTTTTGAAAACTGCTGCTCCTCAGAAAAAAAATAAAGAAATAATGGTTGAACTTAAGGAGGTGCAGGTGGAGACTGACTGATAAGGGGCCTGAGAGGATTAGAGTAAATAGTATTGTTCTGTAACCTTTTTTAATGTATATGATTGTTTTGTCTGCATGTATGTAAGTGAGCCCACAGGCAATGTCTGTAGAGGACAGAAAAGGGTGTCAGTTGTTATCTGTCGCATGGGTGCTGAGAACCTAACAACCCCTGCACTATCTCTCCAGACCTTTGTTTTCATTCTTAATGGAGATGGGTTACAAAGGTCTAAACATTTAAAAATCTCATGGATGGGTAAGATTTCCATGTTTTGCTATATGTAAATTGGAGCCTAAAATAAAGAGCCTTAAGCTATTATTAGTTTAATATATGCACTGATGTCTCAATTTAATTGGAATTATATCTAAATATTAAGTGGATTAGCAGAGAAATCAAAGGTAGACAGATTTATAACAAATTGGAGCTAAATGGTGATTGTAGAATCTAGATGGTGTTTTCTGTACCAATCTTTACATTTTTCTGCATGTTTAGAAACACTGGGGACTAGCCCGTCATGGTGACACATGCCTTTAATCTAAGTACACAGGAGGCAGAGGCAGACAGATCTCTGTGAGTTTGAGGCTAGCCTAGCCTACCTAGCAAGTTCCAGGCCAGCTGGGGCTACAGGGAGACCCTGTCTCAAAAAGACCAAAAATAGATGATAGATGATAGATATAGATGATAGAGAGATAGATAGATAGATAGATGATAGATGATAGATAGACAGACAGACAGACAGATAGATAGATGATTAAAGGAAGATACAAAGTATTGACTGTCATGTAGGACTACTAATTTCCTATGGTAGATAGATACAAAGATATATACATAGATAGATAGATAGATAGATAGATAGATAGATAGATAGATAGATGGATGGATGGATGATTTAGATATTAGATAGATGATAGATGATAGATTAGATAGATGATAGATAGATAGATAATAGATAGATAGATAATAGATAGATAGATGATAGATGATAGATAGATAGATAGATAGATAATAGATAGATAGATGATAGATGATAGATAGATGATAGATAGATAGATAGATAGATAGATAGATAGATAGATAGATAGATGATAGATGGATAGATAAAACTAGGCCTTTTGTAAAAATAGTGTCTTGTTACATAGCCCATGCTGGTCTTGAATTTGTAATCTTCCTGCCTCAGCTTTTCCAGTGCTGGGATTATAGCTGTGCATCACCATCCCCAACTTACATTTGAAATTTTTCATAATAAAAATGAGTATAAAAATAACACTGAGATGGGCTAGAGAGATGGCTCAGAGGTTAAGAGCATTCACTGCTCTTCCAGAGGACTCTGGTTCATTTCCCAGCACCCAGGAGTGGCAGCTCACAACTACCATAACTCCAATTCCAAGAGATCCTACCTCAACTTGTAGAATCCACACGTACCTCTATGCATGTGGTGCATATAAATTCATGCAGGCATACACACATACACATAAAAATAAATAAATAACACTGGTGAAATATCAAAACTCTCATGTTATTTTCAAGGCACAACCCTAAACAATTCAGCCCTTGGTACATACATCTATCGCAGCTGCTTCCCAACCTACCTAAGCTTTGAATTGACCATCTAAATTGGCCATTCAACACCCAAGCTTCTGGTAAGCACGGATTACTGAACTGAATTTCTGGTAATGAAGACAGAGCTTTTAGAAAGTCTATGTGTACATTCTATGTTTAATAGCTATGGTTACTAAGATTATATGGTTTATATTATTAAATTTAAAGAACATATCGAGTTTAAAAGAAGGCATTTGCAGCTGGGCATGGTGGTGCACTCCTTTAATCCTAGCATGTGGGATGCAGAGGCAGGCGGATCTCTGTGAGTTCAAGGCCAGCCTGGTCTACATAGTGAGTTCCAGGACAGCTGGAGCTACAGGGAGACCCTGTCTCAAAAAGACCAAAAAAAAAAAAGAATGCATTTGCTAAGTGTGGTAGCCCACACTTGTAATTCTCACACTTGGGAGGCTAAAGCAGGAGGATCACAGTAGTTCAAGGCCAGCCTGCACTATGCAGTGACACCTTGTCTCACCTGCCCACCCATCCTCCCCAAAATAGAAAGAACAGATTAAAGAGTGTAGTAAAAATGCTTTTATTTCAGACCTCAAACTAATGTAAAGTGACCACTCATAGAAACTAAAAGGTAATTATTTTCCAACCAGATTTTGTTTCAATATCAGCAATAATGAAGCAAATTTGTCTTTCAATTCTTTTTATGAAATGTTTAGTCATACTTATGAGCTGTTTATAAATTTTGACAGTTTAAGGTATAAGATTGTTTAACCTACTGAAGAAGAACTAATGTTTATGGAGGATTATGACGCCAGATGTTCCAGGGGCCCTTTTATACGTATTATCATGTGTTACTCTCCCATCCAACCTATTTCTACCTGGTCCAAAATGCTTGTTCTCCTCTGCTCACTGCCTCATATAAGGATGGCTTTTGAATCCTGAAATGGCCTGTTACTAGACTTCTGAAGATCATATAATCAGGGCTTTTACCTGGAGCACAGTAGCATCCCAGTGGTCCCTGGGTGGGTTGGTGATCAGCTGGCAAGTCTGCCCAAAGTCCCCTCAGCATCTCTACCAGCTGTTGTCTGCTTCCTGATCTTTAAACACATGGACCACAAAGTTACTGTTCCAGTGGGGAGGGGGGGAAATAGGACCAAATGATACAACTGGAACTCACTGGCCAGCCAGTCTAGCCAACTGGTGAGCACCCAGGTTCAGAGGAAGACCCTGTCTCAGAAGATAAGTTGGAGAGCAACCAAGGAAGACATTAAATGTCTACCTCTGGCCTCTGTGCAGAGGGCAGATGCACATGTGCACACACAAACATGCATAAACTACACAGACCATACAGATACAGACAGAGATATAGATATACTTAATGTCTTCAAAGAGTTTTTCAAGAGTAGTTGACACCAGAAAAGATGGAAATTCACTAGCCAATTTGAAAATAAAGCATTTTCATGGAAGCAATGGGAAAGATGTAATGATCTTTTCCACTTTCCCTAGCACAGCCAATGATATACTGTTTTCCTTTGGATTTAAACATATTTATGTGGTATCATTTCTAATTATGGCATCCATTCAAAGTACTGAAATCAAGAAGCTGAACCCAAATCTTCAAACAGGCAGATCACAAAGTTTTTTGGTGGGGGGATAAAAACGGGGCAAGATAGAGTCACATCTATAGCCCAGGTTGGCCTATAACTCAGTCTGTAGCCCAGGCTGGTCTCAAGACAATCCTTCTGCCTTAGCCACCCAAGTGTTCAGGTTGTAGGTGTGAGTCACTTCCCTAGGATATCACAAAGATTTTTATGTATTTGTGTGTGTGTGTGTGTGTGTGTGTGTGTGTGTGTGAAACTGGATTTCATGTAGCTCAGACTACTCTAGAGCTCACTGTGTAATCAAGGATGACCTTGAGCTCCAATTCTCCTACCTCTATTTCCCAAGTGTTAGGAGTACAGGCCTTTGCCACTACACCCAGTTTCTGTGGTACTGAGGGATATCCTGTAGTCCAGGATTTTAATAATGCTAGGCAAGCATTCTACCAACTGAATTACATCCCCAGCCCACAAAGACTTTTAAAAGTAGTTAGGCATTTTCGCTCTCGTCATTTTGTGTGGCTGTTGGGAAGCCATAGGATTCATGTTTGCATGTGGATTTTCCGGTACAGCCGTGAATGAGGGGCCACCCACTCTTCTTCTCCACACCAGCCCTGGGGTCTGGGACCAGGCAGAAGCAGCAATGACAGGAGGCAGCACAGGGCAAGCAGAAGAGCTGCCTCAGCACCAGGTGAGCAGAAGAGTGACCTCAGCCCAGGGAAGGCAGAAGAGTGGCCTCAGCCCAGGGCGAGCGGAGGAGTGGCACCCACGAGAACAGAGGAGCCACCGCTGCTGCCGGTGACCGCACAGGTCACAACAGTGCACCCCTGGAATGAAGAAGAGCAAAGGAAAATGGTAACATTCTGTGTGAAATGACTCTAGACGCACTGGAAGAGTTTTCCTGGAATTTGTACTCAGATATTTCTTCTGGAATCTCCTTGGCCATAAATTAAAGTGACTAGGAGATACCATTGCTTAAGTTGGACATATGCCAGTTCTTAAGAAAATAAAGAATATGGTTGTCAAAAAACAAGAAGGAAAAGAAGAGAAAAATAGACATCGGATTGTATGATATTTAAGTTTTTGTGACAGCTAGGCTATGTTGTGATGCCAAGTGGTTTTTGGTTAAACACTGTTTCTGAAATATATAGTTTGGTGCGATTAATATTTGTATAGGTAGAATTTGAGTAAAGTAGGTCACTCTGCATAATTTGAAGATAAGCGTGGGCCTCCACCACTTAGTGGAAAATCATAAAAGACTGAGGTTCCCTTGAAGAAGAAGAAATTCTTTCTTTAGACTGCCTTAGATTTCACACAGTGAACCAGATCTTCCTTGGGTCCCTGTTCTACTGATCTGTCTTGAAGATGTTGGGCACCCAAGCCCTCAGGATACATGAACCAATTACTTAAATTTCTCTCTGCATCTACTCATACATCCTATGGATTTTCTCTGGAGAACTCTGAATGTGAATTTTGATATTATGGTTGGTTCTAGAAATGAAATTTTAAGAATGAATTATTTAGATTAGTTCTTGAAGTCAGTTTTCTAAATCTGAGTAGATTTAAAGTCATTAGT
Source organism: Nannospalax galili (assembly GCF_000622305.1). Classification (NCBI taxonomy): domain Eukaryota; kingdom Metazoa; phylum Chordata; class Mammalia; order Rodentia; family Spalacidae; genus Nannospalax; species Nannospalax galili. The sequence goes on along the minus strand of NW_008337842.1, from coordinate 3,258,838 downwards.
TCCATTAACAGAGATGCACTGAGTGTTATGCACAGTGTGTTATGGCAACTGACACACACAAAATATTATCAATGAATATTCCTAGTCAAGTACTCATGAGAGAAAATTTGGGGATGACCATGTACTTGATGTCTATGAACAGTTTTTAAACCAACAAATGTAAAGAAATCTATAATTTCCTCCTAATTATGTTATAAAAGTGAGAAAACATAAATGATGAGCTCAAGGCCTTAAACTCCTAGAAAAGCACTGTGTAAATGACTCAATAGGCTCTATGTCTGTTCAGAAAAAATGACCTTTATCACCAATGTACAAAAAAATTGAGGTAGCTGAAAAACAGATCCAGGCTGCTATCCTATTTGTGATGGAATAAAAATACAAGTTTGAAAAAAAAAAAAAGTAGTTAGGCATTTTCAATATCATTTCTCCTTCCAAATATTATTTAGCATTAATGAGATCAAATGAAATTAGAAAATAATTAAATATTATTTATTTTCTTCCTCTTTAAAATGCTATTATTGCAGTTTTAATGGAGTCATAATTCAAGGATATAATTTATAAATTATTAAATATAACATACAACAATAATACCGCCAGGCCTGGTGGCACATGCCTTTAATTCCAGGACTCGGGAGGGAGACAGGGACAAATGGATCTCTGTGAAATAGAGGCCAGCCTGGTCTATACAGTGAGTTCCAGGCCAGCTGGGGCTACAGGAAGACCCTGTCTCCAAAAACAAAGCAAACAAAAGAATAGTCATATTGATCATTGACTTAGAAAATTTTCATTTTGTTTTGTTTTGTGGCAGTACTGGAGATTGAACCCATGGCCTGGCACATGCCAAGCACATACTGTTATAGAAACCTTCAAGAATCAAAAGACTAATAGCCAAGTCAGGTAAGGAGAGTGAATTTATTCACCACGCTGGTGGACTGACACCCAGATCACTCCGCAATGATGCCAGCTCAAGTTTTTGAGGAAATTTATAGTCAGTTCATATGTGAGGAATGCAAATGAAAAGCAAATAGCACATACATAATAATTAAGCAAGTGATTAAACATAAATAAGAATGCAGCAGTTTGGCAAACAAAGACTTCAATCCTGGGTAGACTGGTAATGGGAGGGGGGATGCCTGCTTGCCTTCTGCGTTCTTATTTCTTATCTTGGGACCTTTCATGCCCAAAGTTCTTAGTAACCATCGTAAGGGATTCATTACCATCACATTCTGAAGCTTTTAGTAACCATTTTACGTTCTTTTACTACCACAGTACTATACCACTGAACTACATCCCCAGTCTTTACACTTTTTATTTTGAAATAGAGTTTCATGAATCTACTCAGATTGGTCTTGAACTCTATAGGCTAAGCAGGTCTTGAACTCACAATTCTCCTATTTCAGCCTCCAGAGTTGCTGGGACCACAGGCCTGCACTAAGACCACGCTAGAAAACTATTCAAGGGCCAGAGAGAAGGCTTTGCAGGTAAAGGCGCTTGTGGCCAAGGCTGATGGCCTTGAGTTGAATTTCTGGGAACCCCATGGTGGGAAAGAGAACCAACTCCCAGGAGTTGTCCTCTGACTGCCACACCTACCCAAACACATACACACAAAAAAAGGAATAAATAATTAACTAAAATTTTCTTATAAAAAGAAAATTATGTCAAACAGACATCTATATAATTTACCTGCCTGCCTACCGTGGAATTGACTGTCAAGAAGTAAATATGTATCCATGGCAAATAGATTTAAGAAAGCCCATTCAGTATCACTAAGAACTAGTAAAATACAAATCGAAGCCACAAAGAGACATCCTCTCACAACTCTTAATGAAGCTGCTGTCAAGAAGGCAAAAGATAACAAGTATTGACAAGGACATGGAAAAGAGGAGACCCTGTACACTGTGGGTGGGAATGTAAGTTAGTAAATGCACTATGGAAAATTACATGGAAGTTCCTTAATTTCTAAAACTGGAATTATTATACAGTCCAGAAATTCTACTTCTGAGTATTTATTTACCTAGGAGATTTGAAATCAGATGTTTCTTCAGCATTACTCACAATAACTAAGTTATGGGGTCAACCTGGGTGCCCATCAACAGAGAAAATGCTCTGATTTGCAACGTGAATAAAATTTGGGAACACCATACTAAGAGCGATCAGCCAGACACAAGGGAAAATTCAGTATGCTCTCACTTACATGTGAAATCTGTAAGGAAAATAATCAAACTCATAAAATCAAAAGGTATAATATCTGGTTGCAGAATCTAGGGGGTAGAAATAGAGGAATGAGAGCCAAAGGGTACAGCAAACCCTCAGACAGAAGTTCCTCTTGAGATGTATTTCACAGTGTGGTGAATGTCATCAATTATAGTGAACTGTACATTTCTAAAATTGCTAAAACTAAGTTTCAAATGTTCTCACCACAAACAAGGATGTAAGGTGACAGGTATGTTAATTAGCTTGATTTAATTATTCCACATCGTATTCATAAATCATAACATTTTGTACACCATAAGTATATATAATTATAAATTATTAACTTACAATAAATTTTTAAGAGGGCTGAATGATAAAAGCCCCTCCATAGCAGCCATAGCTGATAGGTTAAGAACACCAGTATATGGTTGTTTCTCTCCAAGCATTCAGAAGAAACATTTGAGCAACATTCTGTGTCTATCGCTCAATAAGGAAGACAGAAGCATAATCATCTTGTATCATCCACATCAGTATTTGGGAAAAGTTGACAGAGAATCTCAGGAATCAACTGAGAGTTTCATATTTGACTCACAGATGAAGGAAATTAATAAGAAATAAATTATTTACACTTTCTGATTTCATGTTTAGCTTTAGAACATGTCTTCAAAGACTGAGGAGATGGCTCAGCAAAGTGCTTTCTGTACAAGCATGAGCATAATGGAAATAGAAGAGTCCATCAAGTGGATGTTAAAAGCTCTTGGAATGTGATGGTAACTAAGAACTTTGGAGCAGGAAAAGTTTGGAGACAAGAGATAAAAATGGGGGAGGTGAATAGGAGTCTTTCCCCTACCCCCAGTGGTTGCCCAGGATAGATGTTCTCCAAAGCTTTCACATTCCTGTAACTTTTCTGGCCATATGTTCAGTTGCTTAATTATCACATGTACCTTTTTACTTAGTTGTCACCTATGTGCTGTTTTGCTTTTGCTTGTGTTGCCTCACATTTGAATATAAAAGCCCCCCCCAAAAAAACTGGAGGGGGCTGCTGACTCCCTTATGGATCCCAGAAGTTTCCCTGGGTCGGTCCACTAGGGTGAAATTAAATTCCATTTCTTAACCTGACTTTGGCTGTTGGTCTCTGATTTTTCTGTAACATGAGAACCAAGTTCAGATCCCCAGCACCCAGGTGAAAAACTAGACCAAGTGGCAGGCACCTGTAATCCTGAGGAGGTAGAGAAAAGAGATTTACTGGGGCTTGCTGACCAGCTAGCTAGTCAGGCTGAATCACTGGGCTCCAGGTTCAGCGAGAGACTCGGCTCCAGGTTCAGCGAGAGACTCTGTCTCAAAAATACAAGATGGAACCAGCTAGCTAGTCAGGCTGAATCACTGGGCTCCAGGTTCAGCGAGAGACTCTGTCTCAAAAATACGAGATGGAGAGCAATTGAGGAAGACATTTGACACTGACCTCTGGCCTTCATAGGCATATGGGTGTGTGCATATGTGTGTATGTGTGTCCAAGCATACACACACATACAAGAACATGTCTGCAAACTTCCACTTAAATGTGAGTATAGCCTGATATTCAAATTTGGCCTACTTGGTTGTAACTTTGGTATCTTCTACATGGCTAGCTTTGTCTTATAGCAGAATAATGTTAATGACCTAAAAACAATTATCCCAATAAAGAGTAACAATGAAGGCAGTGAGCTCAGAGGCCCATCATCATCATCACCAGGAAAAGGAGACCCTTGGAGTTACTTACTGCTGATTGGTGTTAGAGAGGACTGACTGGATTCTCAGGTTTTCCTTTCATTGTGATGCCTAACCATAACCTTAAGACTAAATTCCTTTGAGCATGATATAACATGCTCCTGGATCCTGACTGATGTCTTTGCAGTCAGCCTATGGCAGAACTTATCCCTAGACACCCAATATCATGAGGAATTATTCACATAGTACAAATCACAGAAAGAGCAATAGAGCTACAAGATTTACTCCCACTTCTTAGTCTCCCACTCTCCTGGAGACCAAGCCTCCCAACCATAGGGTTCTGCTGCAAGAACTGCCCAACAGGACCAGGAGACAGCTTTTATCTCCTCCTGCAACAGATCAATTTGCAAGGTCAACAAGACAAGTAAGTGTAAGCTTTTTCCTCTAAGGGCATTATCTGACTAGAGACTGAAAGATAAGGAGGATTAAGTAGATAAGAAATAAACACTTCAGCACAGAAAACTCTACAAATCTTTATTGGAAACGTTTCCATCTTAGTAGAACAGCCCAGGAGGAAATCTGGAAAGCACAACTACAAGCAAGACACTGGGTCTCAAGATAAGAAAAGATTCTACCTTCATCCTAGCAAAGACACACACTTAATTTCTTCACTGTTTTTTGCCAACATTAACCTCTTTGTGGAGGTTTTTCCTGTATCTTCTCAAACTCTCAAGTAGCTGGGAAAATCCTTGCATAGTGTTTTTCCTTTTATTGAATTTTTGCAAGTTTCATACAATGTATTTTATCATATTTAGAACTCCCCTCCCTTATCTCCACCCTCCTGCCAGATTTCATGTTCTCCATCAAATATATTAAGGCCTATTGAGTCACATTTGTGTTCTCAAATGTCCTTCTGTGTGTGTCCATCCACTGAAGCCTGGTTAACCTATCCAGCATCACACCATTACAGAGTGAATTTTTGCAAGTTTCATACAATGTATTTTATCATATTTAGAACTCCCCTCCCTTATCTCCACCCTCCTGCCAGATTTCATGTTCTCCATCAAATATATTAAGGCCTATTGAGTCACATTTGTGTTCTCAAATGTCCTTCTGTGTGTGTCCATCCACTGAAGCCTGGTTAACCTATCCAGCATCACACCATTACAGAGTTTGGGACCTCCGGGAAAAAACCACCAAACACCAGATCATATTTTAATTCAGAGTTTTATTCAAGCTAGCTTGGACGACAGTCCACAACTCGGGAACAAGGACTGCAGCCCGAGGGAGTGGGGAGGCTGCTTTGAAAGCAAAAATCACAAGGGGACTTTCCAGGTGAGGGTATCGATTGCACAGGCAGGCAGTGGTTAATCATATCATGTCGGTTACACAATTGCAGGGTCCGCGGTAGAGGGGCTTTTGGGGGGTCACAGTTTTGGGGAATCACAGTTTCGATACGTTGTTTAAAGATGAGGTAAACAGGACATTTCCCATCTTTTTGAACAAACAAGCAGGGACACAGGAAAACAGTTACAGCAACTGCGTGGCGCCATCACTCTGTGGAACCTGCAGCTGCAAGGAGTTCGAGATCCCATTTCCTTTGGGATAAGCAAGTTTACAAGCCAGCCAGAATGAGCAGTTAGAGACATCAGCTAGGGGCTTTGCAAAACCCGCTTTTGTTCTCCTGTGGTCTTACAAGGAAGGCCAAATGATTTACAAGGACTGGGTTACTTACAATAATCGGGGATAGGGGAGAATTCGACTCAGGGTTACTTCTTTAAGATGGGCTCAACAGGTATCAAGGGCAAGGAGAAGAATGCATTGTTTATGTCCAATACAGTATATTATCTTTTCTGGGTCTAGTAGACTGGGTAAAGTGTAAGGGTTGGGCACCATGGGATGGACGGTCTCTACTCTTTTATTCACCTCCCCTAAGTCTTGGACTGGATGGTAACCTTGAGTCCCAGTTTTCTTGACAGGGAGGAAGGGAGTACTCCAGGGGGAGTGACAAGGAACTAGGACCCTGACCTCTCTAAGGCCGTTGATGTGCTTTCTGATACCCATCTTGGCTTTCCTTGGGATGGGATACTGTTTCACCTAAACCGGTGAGGCTGAGCTTAAGAGTTGCACAATAATTGGTGGCCAACATGAGGCTAACCCTGAGGGTTTGTTTCAGCCCAAACTTCTGGGAACTCCCTGTTTGGATTTTCCTAGTTTTCTTGCAAAAAATTTATATTCTTCTGATATAAGGATGATCACCAATATGGCTGAGTGGGGTTACCTTAAATTTAAGGTGGCCTCATTCTCATGGAAGGTAGTAGTTGCTCCCAATTTCCGTAATAAGTCTCTACCAATCAAGGGGTAGGGACAGTCAGCATAATGAGAGATGAGTGACCTACAGTACCTTGTCCGAGGTCAACTTCCTGTTTTGTAGTCCAGGTATAGATTCCAGTTCCTATGACCCCTTGTATGGTATTTTCTTCTTAGTGAGTGGATCTGGGGCCTTGGTAAGTATCGAGTGGGTCGCCTCATATCCACTGTTTTCCCTGCCACCATGGGCTCTCGGGAGCTCATTACTATTGAAGAGCCCTGGCCAGGTCAGTCCGTTTCAGCCAGACTGAGGATTTGTTTTCCTTTCCCTTGGCTGCACTGTGGGCATTCATTCTTCCAGTGTCCTTTCTCCTTGCAATAAGCCCGTTGGTCTTTCTCTAACTGGGTTTGAGGTTGATTGGGTCGTCTGACGTGTCTCTGATGTCCCTCTCTTTCCTCCCTGAAAGTGGCTACCATAATTTTAGCTAATTCTCTTATCTTTCTTCTCATCTAGCTCTCTATTGTTAAAGGTTTTCTGGGCTATTTCTAATAACTGAGACCTGTTCATGCCTTCAAACCCTTCTAGTTTTTGTAACTTTCTGTGAATGTCCAGGGCTGACTGGGTCACAAAACATATTGATGGCCTGCTGGTTTTCTGGAGCATCTGGGTTAGTGGAAGTAACTCCCAGTAGGCTTCCTGGAGGCATTCCAGAAAGGCACAAGGAGATTCCTGATTTCCCTGGATTACCTCTGTTACCTTTGAAAGGTTGGTGGGTTTCCTAGCTGCTGCTCTCATTCCAGTCAGGAGGGCTTAGTGATAGGTGTCTAGGGCCTCTTACCTTGGTCAGTGTTGGGATCCCAGTTTGGAAGTGTCAAGGGTAAAACCCTCTCAACTCTGGCCTTGGTGTCACTTCCTGCTGCCCTAGGGCCGCCACTGCCTTGCAGGCCTCCGTCAGGATCCAGTCTCTTTCCTCAGCTGTGAAGAGGGTTCCCAAAAGTTGTCTACAATCGGCCCATGTTGGTTGGTGGATAAAGAAAACAGTTTTCAACAAGCTGATAAGAGCCTGGGGTTTCTCAGAAAAAAAAAAAAAAAAGGCAGATTCTGTGCCTTCCAATTATACAGGTCACTAGTTGAGAAGGAGACATAGACCATAAAGGGGGGTCAGGCTCTGCCCTCTTCATCTATAGGAGCAGGCCCAAGGCGGGGCTTCCCTAAGGGGAAGGACAACTGGAGGGGGAAGGGTTATAGTCTGGACCACTCCAGGTATGGGAGGGTGAAGATAAGTACGGATAGGGCCTTGGGGCTGGAGGGGTAGGGGCAGGAGGACCTCCCTCAGATACAGTAGGATCTTGAACCAGCTGAGGGGGGAGGGGAGTTGTAAGGTGGGGGAAAGTCATCCTCCTCCTTGGGGAGTAAAATGAGGGCCCAGACTGTGGGTTTAGGGTGGGCTCTCTATTTCTAGTCACCAAAATGGAGGATCCCATTCAAATGGAATAACATTGTATCCCATACATTATATCAATATATGGGAATTGATCCAGATGGCCAGGGTTCCTGGTGACCACCTGCCAGACTCATCTGAAGGTTACAGTGTCAAAGGACCCTGCATCTGTCCAACCTACCTAGTCAAAGATAGGCCATTCTAATTCGCAATAAGTGTGAAGTTTTCTTGGTGACAGTTTCACTCTGTAGTCCACCTTGCAGAACTCACGAAATTCTTCAACATACAGTCCAATGGTGTTGATTGGAGGAGGTTCCCATTTCTACAACAAAACTTACAGGCACACCAGAAAACACTAATCCATCAGACAAACGTGAGAAGCACAAAGAGACAGAAAATCCCAGCAAACTGAGATAACCAGACAAACATGGACCAAAGACTGAACACGCAGCACCTTCATCACTCATTCACTCACGGCACCTTAACCATTTGGGCTAGGAGAACGTCTCCTCCTATCCCCGGAGACCCAACTACAATTGCATTCAATCTGTTTGAAGTCTCACCAAATGTCCTGTACCCCCGCCCCCGGAAAAAAAAAAAACTCGCCAATCGGTTCTGAATTCAGCGCTCTGGCAGCCCCTGGATTTTACTTTCAATTTGGATAATTTGGACAATTGGCCAGGCTCCCAAAGGCCACAGAACCCACCAGGGGGTTCGCCTTGAAATCGGGCCTGTCCCAGGTCAGCTGCCCCGGTCTGGGGTCTCCTGGGATCTCAGTGGGACCTCCAAATGTTACAGAGTTCGGGACCACCTGGAAAAGACCACCAAACACTGGGTCAGATTTTAATTCAAAATTTTATTCAAGCTAGCTTGGACTACAATCCGCAACTCAGGAATAAGGACTGCAGCCCCGAGGGAGTGGGGAGGCTGCTTTGAAATCAAAAAACACAAGGGGACTTTCCAGGTGGGGGTATCGATTACACAGGCAGGCGGTGATTAATCACATCATGTCAGTTATACAGTTTGCAGGGTCCACGGTAGAGGGGCTTTCGGGGGGTCACAGTTTTTTTGGGGGGGGGCACAGTTTCTATACAGTTTCTATACATTGTTTAAAGATCAGATAAACAGGACATTTCTCAACTTTTTGAACAAACAAGCAGGGACACAGGAAAACAGTTACAGCAACTGAGTGGCGCCATCACTCTGTGGAACCCGCAGCTGCAAGGAGTTTGCGATCCCCATTTCCTTCCCGACAGAGCGATAAGCACGTTTACAGAAACCAGAATGAGCAGTTAGAGACATCAGCTAGGGACTTTGCAAAACCTGCTTTTGTTCTCCTGTGGTCCTACAAGGAAGGCCAAATGATTTACAAGGACTACCGGGTTACTTACAAGAACTGGAGGTAGGGGAGAACTCAGCTCAGAGTTACTTCCTTGAGATGGAGATTTCAAAATGGAGCCTCTCTGGCCAGCACAACATCATTAAAGAAAACTACCTCTCCCTCTCCCAGTAGTTATCATTTGCTAATAGTTCCTCAGTTAAAGTCGGAGCTACTTACCTACCTCCCCACTTCTATGCTGGAGTTTTCTCTGGTTTGAACTTGCATGGGTCTTGTGCATGCTGTTACCATTGCTATAAGTTCATATGAGAAACTTTCCAGCTGTCTGGAAACTGTTCCCTAGTGGTCATCAACTGCCTCTGGCTCTTTCACATAGTGTTTTTATAGGAAAACTGGTCTTTAATTAACTGGCTGAGGCCTCTCCTCTCCTCCTATCCATCATAATTACCAAGAGAGGTGTAAATTTACCATCTAGCATACTGTTAATAAGCTTTTAATTCTAAACATTAAAGTGAAATACACAATTCAAGATAAGCATACCATACAGACATTCTCACAACTATTGAGAATTTTGTATAAAAATACATGCAAAGCAGGAAAAAAATCCAAAGCAGATAACTTTCTCCAGTCTTATTTAAAATGGTTTTTAAAAGGGGTGTGTGTGTGTGTGTGTGTGTGTGTGTGTGTGTGTGTGTGTGTTTGGTTTTTAAAAGGTGTGTGTGTGTGTGTGTGTGTGTGTGTGTGTGTGTGTAAGAAACTGTCATCTTCCAGAAAAGTATATTACTGTCTATTAATTCTACATGGATTCTGCAGACTAGAGTGTGTGCCTAATCATGATTATGGTACCACTAACAGACAACATGCCAATTTCCAAATACACAGCCACCTCAGGAGCTAAGCACCCAGAAAAGGCTGCACTCAGTCCCCTGAAAATCCAATGCTTTGCCAGCAGAAAATAAAATTTTAAATGAAAACTAATGGGCCTGTTGTCTACGGCTCTAGAACCCTGGATAAGGATGGTGATCAGACAAAAGAGCCCTTGGCTCTACTTCATAGTGCCTCATGGGTGACTCATGAGAAGAAAAACAGCCCACATAAGCAGGGCCATTCCTCACTGTTAGGCTTCAGCGGGCATCTCTGGTTTTCATTTTTGTTTGTTTGTTTTTTTTCTTTTTGCTATGACAAAATACCCTGACAAAAACTACTTAAATGATCAGGTCATGGTTCAGTACCTGCAGAGAGACACAAATGGACAGGTACATCATTCATCCTGTTTATCACAACCCACTTTCCCTTGCAAGTATCTTCAAGAATTGCTGCAAAACGACCTCTTAAAGTGACATTTTCCCAAAATTGGTTGTAGTTGGAGCTAAATCATTCCTCAGCCTCTCATTCCCCACTCACTGTCTCTCCAATTACAGACACTCAGGCATGTGCCTTGCTCCTTGGCTCTGTCTCCCATCACTGACTATTCCTGTCCCACCCTACCCCCAACCCAGTACCAAGTGGAGCCCCAGCCCTGAAACAGCTGCTTGGACTATAAATCTGGCCGAGACTGAGAACCCAAAACAAAAAGCAACTGTGGGAAGTGACAAATCAAGGACTCACAGCTGCCTGTGGCCAACTCAGCTGGGAGGTGCTGGCAGCACTGGTCTCCCTATAGGCACTCCATGTGTCTCAGACTAGCAGGGAGTGTGAGTGGCCTTAGGGCAGTCACCATATTGCTGCTGCTAAGGAGAAGCAGGTGTCATCAGAGAGACAGGGACTTTCCTAAGGAATGAGCTATGACAGCTATGGGAGCCTCTGGGCTGCAGATTTGGTAACATTCAGCATAAAATGCTCTTAAGGCTTATTGAGCCAAGCTTGTATCCTCAAGTGTGCTTCGGCGTAGAGCTATATGTGTCTAAGTGTATTTACATGATATTATATATGTTGGATATTATATATAATGGAGTGCATTAAATTGAGGGGGGCATGGTAAGGGACTGCACATAGGGGAGGGGATCTAAATATGATCAAAGTATATTGTATGACATTCACAACAATTCAATAAAAAATGTTGCTGAAAAAATAATGTTGCAAAAAACATTGTCCTTAGTAACTCTGTAATTTCCTCTCCCAAAGGGGAAATCTGGGAAAAGAAAGGAGGAGAGAGATGAGAGAGGGTGGAGAGAAGGGAGAAAGTGAAAGGAGGGAGAGAGAGAGGGAGGGAGGGAAGGCGGAGGGAGGGGGAGGGAGGGAAGAGTACAATTTAGTTTGGGGTAGAAATAGTAGTTATGAAATGGGTACTTCACACATATAGGAATCTGGGTTCCATTCAAGCTCTTTTTAAATCTCAATTTCTCAGGCACAAACCAGCCCTAAAAGCCCTCCACCGAGAGGCCATGATTGAGCTCATAGGCGTTGCTATCTTCTTCTTCCAGAAGCAGCTTGTCAATGGTCAAGGTACTGATGGCCCTTCTGGGGTCATCCATGTCCTGAAGGACTGGCTCAGGGATAGAGATGGGGAGCTGGACAAACTGGGGCCCAGGTAGGGCTGGGGCTGGAGGCTGGTACTGCAAGCTGGAAGTAGGCAGTGTGGAAAGGGGTTGAGGCCATGGGAAATAGGTGAGGGGTGCCTGGTGCTCTGGAGACTCCAGCTGGGGCCCCACGGCAGGTGTAGCAGTGCTTCTTGGCTGTGATAGGAAAACACAGGACCAATGGTTAGCAAGCCTGGGATGTCCACTTGCCCGTCCTTGCCCCAGTGGGATCTCCGGTTCCCTCTCCACTCTGCATGTCCTGACATCTCATTTCACGGGGCTCTCCCTCCTCCTGCTCAGCCTCCCTGAAGGAGAGCCTGCCAAGCTTCAACCATGTCCCTCACTTGTCACCTCTGACTCTATGTCCTACTTCCCAACTTGGAAGTCTCGCTTTTCTCACCTATGAAATGGAATACAGACAGTAAGGAAGTTATTCCTCTGAGCAAATTACAGAAGGTTTTCCAGATTTTGTTGAATATTTTTAAAAATGTATCCCAGTTGCACAAATCTTAAAACATGAAAATACATGCATCTTAAATCTATGAAAATACATGTTAAATGAGGAGCTGTATTCTTGAAGATGCCCAGCCCAAACAGAAAGGTGATCATGGACCCACAGAGTAGCTCTAGCATCCTGAGGTCCCCATGGGCCAGCACAGCTCTATCATCTCTTACCCTTTTGTTGGTGACTGGAACAGGGAGGCCCAGCAGTTCCTGGGGCGTGGGAATGTTGTATGTCAGCAAACGTGGCCTCTTCCTGCTATTGTGTGGCCTATGCCATCTCTTACCCATGCCCCATGACAGGGAACCATTCTCCCAAGCACTCTACAAACCATATGTCACATTTACACAGCAACTATTCTTAAAAGGCTCAAGTCAGAGAGACAGGACCTGTGTTCTTACTAATGCACAGCAGAGGAAAGCAGATAGAAAAGGAAGTTCTCTGCACGGAAGTTCTATACAAGACAGGCCAACCCACCCCTTCCGTCCCTATTCATCTCTCTACTTGCTGCTGTGTCTTAAGAGTAAACTGTTAATAAAAAATAATTTTAAAAAAGAGTAAGCTGTTAAAAAGTCACTGTGGGAAGAACTTTCATTAGCCTCCTGGGGAATTTACCACAATACAGATTCTGATCCAAGAAGGCTGGAGTAGGGCCTGGGATTCTGCATGTAGAATCAGACCTCAGGGGATGTCAATGTGACTGGGGCAGGGACCACAGTTTGAGAGGCTTTGTAGCTTGGGACAATGGAGCTCGGGATCCCCGACATACAGTGTACAGTGTATATTCTACTGTCCACACAACTTCTTCAGTGGGATTTCCATGGTCCCTGACTTGACTTCCTGAAGCCAGCCAGAACCTGGGAAAACCTCACTATTTTCATTTCAAAAAATCCAAATGGAAATCTTTCCTTTCTAACTCCTCTACCAATAAAGGTCAACTGCAACTGTGCATTCCTTGGCAAGGGATAGAATTGCAGGTCTTATCTCTGCTGATCTGGAGTGTGGAGCTGGTAGCTCAAGCCAGCTTTGATGAGTTAATTTACAAAATGGCAAAACAAATAAATTATTTCTTAATAAATACAGTTTGTTTGATACACAAAGCCTTTCAAAGCAGAAGGTGGGGATGATGAAAGGGGATAAGTAATAAAAAGAACCCTCAGTAATGAAATAGCTGGGAACCACTATGTCCTCCACCCAAGGCCTTCTGCTATGAAAATGAGTTGCCTGGGGAAAGTGTTCAATTAACTCCTTCCTACTCGCTGTCTCAAGACCCCCTCAAAATCAGTTTGTTGAGTAGCCAGGTGGTTTGGCAGAGAAGGCCTCTACAGGACTAGCCAGGATAGTTAGCCAGGATGTTCTGGAGGCATTGGTTACATTGGAATGGCACTGAACCCTAAAGGGAAACAGGAGACCAGGAACCAAAGCAAGCATTACCACCAAGGGTGAGCTCTGACTACTCAGGAAGCTCCTGCTAACCAGATTTCCCACATGTCGAGCTGGCTACCACTGCACTCTATGACTTTTCTTCCCCAGAACAATTAAGGGATTCTCACTGTTTTGATCACACAGGCACCAATCCCATAAAACTCTGACTCCTTCCCTCCACCTCAGTGGTGATGAGGGTGAGAGGGTTTCCTAGCCTACTGGGTACTTGAAAGCAGTCCTTTATTGATATTGCTGTCAGGCTGTGATTTGAGGATAACAGCTAGGATTTATTGAGTGATATATGCTATATGCTAGTCACAGTTCCATATGTACCAACTCAACTGATCCCAACAATAACCCTCATGTTAGTATCTTCCATCTTATGTATGATAACACTGGATTCAGAGAGGTCAAGTCACTAATTCCAGCCAAACAGCATGTAAAGGAGGAGGGGGTGTTGCATGCCTAACATTAGAATGAAACATGAGAATGAGAACTGAAAAAAATTACCCTACAGGTGGGGCTGATTCCAAAGTGATTTTCTTAATAAGTTGTATCAACTTTTGCTCAGCCTAGAAGTCCTATGGCAATTCCCATTACTAAGTGAAGTATCACATCCTAGGTTATCTGAACTGACAGGAAAAGCTAGCTGTGGCCCCAGACCCTACACAAATCTCACTTGGTACCCCATTCCCTAAAAGCTTCGCTCATTGAGACCTGTTGCTTCCAGGGCATCTGGGGAGACTTGGGAAGAGGAGACCTTCTCAACCTAGACTAGTAAAGGGCATGACAGGACAGCATGCAATGCCTTTGTGGAAGATACTTTAGGTCAATAGAAATAGGAGCAAGCCACCCTGGAAAATGCAGTGACTTAGGTGACATAATAACCCTGGAAAGCAATAACAAGGAAAATCAGGGTCTTCTAAGAAGGTGCCGTCAGCATGGGCAGGTTCAAGGCACGCTTTAGTGTGACATACCGCAACATTTGTGATGAGTGGCGGGGAGGCATAGGTCAGCACTGAAGAGGGCCCCACCACCGTGTAGCTGGGGCACACGGGCTGCACATACATGTCAGCTGAGTAGGGGCAGCTGACAGCTTCATGGGACACATACTCGGTGTAGGGTGTCCATGGGGCCAAGGGCTGGAGGGTGGCTGGGGCAGGTTGGGAGAGCCAGCCAGCACACAAAGCCCCATCCTCTGTCACCGTGGAAGCAGAGACCTCCATGTCAAGGCAGGAAGGACCTATGGGGAAAAGAAAATTGCAGAACTGCAGGTGCCACTGGAGGACGGCCCTAGGAGATCAGGACTGCCAAGGAGAGCTCTTACCCACTGTGGTGTAGGTCGCCAGGGGCTGGTGGGGCAGCACTACCTAGAAGGGAGACAAGAAGACCAGAATGGGTATCTATCCATCTCCAGCACACCCTCTGCAGGGACTCCCAGGGGGCCCAGAGTCAGCGAACCCAGGGAAGAATCTTGCTTGCTAGAACAAGACACCCACTCCACACCCCAACCATTACCATCTGCATTTTTTGAGGGATTTGTATTTCTGTTTTGCAAGAAGACTATGCACTTAAGGAACTGTATATTTATCTTCCCAGAGGGAGTTCCCAACTTATATGAAGGTGTGTGCCATTAACTCCCTCAGACCTTATCAATAACTTTTTCCAATATCTTCATACCATGGTCTTCTAGAAATATCAACTTTTTTCCAGTGGAAAGAAGCAAGAAGCCTACTAGCCCTTATCCCATTCCAAGGAATAGTGTGCCAGGGTCCACCTTCTCTCCATGTAACCTGTTGCCTTTATGTCACATGGGTGTCCCAGGAATTAAGGAAGTACACTCTTGCCTTATCACTCTGGCTACCTCCACCAGCCCAACCACATGAATATATATGTACAAGCATGCATGCAAACATACACACATGCATGCATGCACACAGTTCACAGCAACCCCTCACCGCAGTTGGTGGGCCGGCTGCCCCACTGCTGGTGTGGCCACGCTTTCTTCTCAGCAACTCCTTCACCGGCTCCTTGACTCGGACACCCTGGTATGGCCGTGGCGGGGCCGGAGCTTGCTCTGGAGCTATGGATATAAAGAGGAATGTCACTGGAACCCACAGCTCTTCTAGGATGCCCCCCAAATCAAGTTCCCATTTCCTTGGGGCTCTGTCTGCTCTCTAAGTTGGGCTTGAACAGAGAGAATCTGATAGCTCTGTGAGGCTTTCTGTATTTCTACTGGGTACATCATTCTCCCTGCCCCTAAACTTTTGTGGTTCTACTACACTCAGACCATTTAGGCCTTTCCCCTTTCTCTAGAATTGACAGGGCTTCCCAATGCGGCCTTTCACGCTTTGTAAACTGGCTCCCGCAGGAAGGCCTAGCTCTGCCTCTCAGCATATCCCGACATGTTTCATCTCCCTCTCTTCATAAACTGCTGTTTATGATAGCTAGAACTTTGATTCTGGGGCCACTTCTCTGACCCCTGAAAATCATGGAATTCCTGATCCACTTCTCCAGCACACCCTGATCTGATTAGTATTCTTACAGTGGCAGTGAAGGATGACAACTGGACCAGGAATTCTGAGCCCAATGTGACAGGACCCAGATCCTACCTCTGTCACAACCTAGCTGTGGAAGCCTATGAAGTTCTCAAACTTCTCTGAGCCTCTCAATCTGCAGTTTCTTATCAGAAGAATGTTGGGCAGAGTTTCCTGGGATACTAAGTGAAAAGTAATATGTATCATATAAAATCAGACACTAAGTCAACATTCAACAAACAGGGTTTTGCTTATTTTCCTGTTTCATTTGCTTTGTTCTGTTGATGTTAAGGATAGAACCCAGAGCCTCAGACATGCTAGGCTAGTCTGCTCTACCACTGAGCTACACCCTTTACCCCAAAATTCAATGCATTTTCAGCCTGCTACATAATTAGCTATCCTTATTGATGTAAATTTCAAATGCCCCCAACTTTATAAACTCAGGATAGTCAACGTTATTTCTACCTTCTCAAATGGCATGTCTACAAGCTTATTCAGTGATTGTTTGTTAATTAAACAATTAAGTGATTCTTTAAAATGTACTTCTGTTTATCTTCCCCTTATCTCTCCTGGACTTTTAGAGTGACTAGGTGGAAACTAGTGGCTCCAAGTCCTCCATGACCTTCAGTATATGGGAAAAATACTCAGTGATGACACATGTGTTCTAGTGCCAGAGTATCTACTTTGCTGTGAAAAGGTTTCCTTTCCCTTTTGTCATAAAAGCCAAGAACCCAAAGCACTGACCAAACTTTGAGCCAGCGCATAGGGCCCTTCCTTGCCTGGGAGACCAGAGACAACCTGCCTGTTCATGTGGCTGGACCCATGGAAGGAAAGCCAAGGTCTAAGTCATTCAACATTAAGAAGCACTGGCCTTCTGGACTCACATAGGGAACCCATTATCAGGCACTGATAAGGGTCCAGGGACCAAGGCTGTGAATCAAAGGCCCCGGAAGCCTGGGTATCTATCAAACCCGGATCTGCAGGACTGCCTTGGTTGAACTTTGTTCAGTAAATACCCAGCCGATAAGTTCTTGTACTTGACTCTGCACTAGACCTCCCTCTGGGCTCTTAGGCTCTCAGCACCAGCATGGCCTGGCCTTGAAGGCCAGCAGACAAAAATGCTAGGCATAGCCAGCAGGTGGAGGGAAATGAGCCCAAGATGATGGCGTGAGCTAGGACTCCAAAACTCAGACTAGGCTAGACCCATATATACTGCAGTATCTCACTTCACCACAAAGCATAATCAACTAGACACTGATGCAAAATACAGATACCCAGGGTCCTGTTCCCATAGAATCTGATTTTGGGGATCTATATAAGCCTGGGAGTCTGTATGCATAAAAATCCTTCCAGTAGGGATTGGAGAGATGGCTCAGCAATTAAGAGCACTGGCTGCTCTTGCAGAGGACCTGGGTTCAGTTTCTAGCACCCATAATGGGGGCTAATGATCATCCATAACTCTAGTTTTGGGGGCTCTGATTCCCTCTTCTGGCTTCCATAGGTATTGTCCACATGGGTATGCTTACATACATGCAGGCAAAACACTGACACACAGAAGAAAATAAATATAAATAAATAAATAATTCTGAAGGTAAGTAGGATTAGAGCACATAGTTCACCCCTGATTTAACTAGAACCTCTCCATAGTATTTGAGTAAGAGATGATCTTCATTTTAGGTTCCCCCATCATAAAAAGGGGTCTGTGCTCCCACACTCATCCTTCCATTCTTAGCGTTCCTGAGCACTAAGAATGCAGATGGATGTGGCTCCTGCTATGTGGGTCTTGGCACTATAGTAGAAAAAGAAAGAATAAAACAGTTACCAATGAGCATCACAAATGTGAAGTTTGGACTAACAGAAGAGTGTCTATCAGGAGAAGCCAGCAGGAATCTGTGCCTTGGGACCACCTTCATCTCTGTTCTAGACAGCAGTGACAATAGACTTGAGATCCAAAAATACCTGCATTCAAATCTGGGCTGCCACTTATTGGGAAAAAGTCTCATAGTTATTTGAAGACTCTAGATCTCAGTTTCCTCATCTATAAAGTGGTTTAGGCCCTCTCTCATACAATTGTTGTGAGGACTGGTTGAAATAATACACGGGGTACTCCTGGGACATGGTACATTTAACACATATTATACATATCATTTCCTTTTCCTTTCCTCCATCCACTTTCCTTTGGTGAGAGATCCTTCCTAACCAGCCTTAGCGTAACAAGCATCATAAATAGGCCCTTCATAATGAAACTTGCAACTCATCATCCACTTACAACTTTCTTACCTATAAAGTGCACAGTGGTATGTGCATTGTAGAATAACTTGAGAATTACGTGTGATATGCTTACAACAGAGCTTGGCATGAGGCAGTCAGTACATGTGAGTGAACGTGATCATTACTATGGCAGGAGTGTCCCTCTCCAGCACAAGGAGCTTATACATGTGAAGGAACTTCTCATTCCTTCATCCATTTCTCAGTGACATGTTTGCAAGCCCCAGCCTCCCATCTGAGTGTGTCACTCTTGCACAAGCTCTGCTTGCTACTCCCCTGTCTATAGAAGGATGCCCAGTGCTACCCACAGATCCCAGTGTGTACTGACATGAGAGATAGCAGGGTATCTGCCTCTCCTTCATTCTGCTCCTCCTTCTCAGGGTCATCTATGACCACATCAATTTTTTTTCACAACCACATCACTTAAGATTGTCTCTTTTTTTGTTAATATTTTATTTGTTATTTTTTGTGTATGCATGTATTGCCTGCCTTTAGGTAAGTGCACCTGTGTCGTGCAATGCCCATGGAGGACAGAAGAGACTGTTGGATCCCCTGGAACTGGAGTTACAGACAGTTGTTAACTGCCATGTGGGTGCTGGGATTCGAACCTGGGTCTTCTGAAAGAACAGTTAGTGTTCTTAACCATTGAGCCATCTCTCCAGCCCTGTTTGAGCCATCTCCCCAGCCCTGATTGTCTCCTCTTAAGCTTCCTGCTATTCCTTAGGGCCAAAGCCCAGCCTGAGACCATACCCTTGGGAAAAATTTGAGGCATAGGTTAGAGGGGGGATGGTCTAAGTGTGGTGGTCACCTTCTTAGTTCAGTTTGGCAACAAGAAAGGCTCAATCACATATGCACACATCTCAGCCCAATTCAGACACAGGAACATGGCTCTGTGCCTCTGATTTGCATATATACCTCTGCAGAAGGGCCCAGAGGCCTCCCGGTCCCACTCTTCCTTGGGAAATGAACACGCCATGACCCTGGCTAGAAACAAACCAGCTGGGTGCTTCTGGAACCTTGTCAAGTGAGGGTTTCCTGTCTCCTGTTGTTTTTGAAAATCAATGAACAAAGAGGGCTTATGGGGAGGTGCTGTAAGGACAGAGTACCACCCTTTAAGATCTAGACTTCTTTGGAACCCACAATATCAACAGATATTCCCCAGCACAACAGAGCATATACAGACAATTTCTAAGTCCCACATATCTCCCAGTAACCCCTGGGACATTGTATCCACAGCCAGCTGTCAAGGAATCCTATAACCAGCTCTACCTGAGCAAGCAAGAGGGAAATGCTCCTGACAGTGTCTCTGCAGATGGCTGGTGAGGTATCAGAATTCAATACCTCCATACAATTCCAAGGGAGCCCAACAGCCAAGGGTATTTACAAGTTGACACCTTTCAGTTGGTACTTTTCACACCAGTCTATGGGAAGCAGCAATTGGCCTTTCTAATTCCACAGCAAACTCTGTGATCTCAACTGTCACCAGAATTGAACCCACCAAGGAAATCTGGAAGAAGAAATTGTCCAAAGTCATGATCACCTCATCTAGGACTAGATCTCTGAACTAAGTTAACTTTCAAACAACTGAACTGAAATTGAGAAAAATTTTAATATGAAAATAACTTCTTGTGCCAGGCACAGTGGCACACACCTTTAGTTCCAGCAGTAGGGAGGCAGGGGCAGGCAGATTTCTGTGAGTTCAAGGCCAATGAGGGCTACAAAAGTGAGACCCTATCTCAATAATAATAATAATAATAATTCTTAAGGTAGTATTTTTAAATCCAAAGAAAAGAAAACAGGTAATTTAAGTAATAATTTATCAGTAGAGAAGAAAAGCCTGATTTCCCAAAGTAGCATTAACCAGAAAATTTAAGAACTCCCTAATTAAATTACATCTTTGGGTAGCACACTGTCAAAGCCTGAAACTTTCTCACTATTTTTAAAGGGTCGGAGGACCCTTTAAGCTTCTGTAGGCATTCGAGCAACCATCATAGATAAAGAGCAGTCTACCTGAACAATTTTGGAGTGAAGAAGGTAACCATTATCCCCTTCCTTATTATGGGACATAAGTTACCAATGAGGTTTAAGGAAGAAAAAGGTTACACCAAGTTGAGAGCAAAACCTGTAAATTTGGTCACAGGGAGAGCTTCCGTTTTCCAAAATGAGCAATGAACAATCTGGAGGTATAAAAAGTCAACAGAGGACATTTCAGTTCCTCATGCCCACACAGCCAGACATGCTGCATATCACAAAAATAAGAGTCCTGTAGCCGCTGATCTACTCAAAGGTGCAGAGCATGATACACTGAAATGAACTGATAATCTCCTACAGTCGCCTGGCTACACACTGGCATTTGTGCTTACTCTGTGCCAAGCTGAGGAAACACAGCGCTCTGGTTCCTTGATGAAGACACAATAAAATCTCATGGAGAAAGTATGCAAAACTGTCAGCACCTGTTTATTTAATGACCCCATGCAAACCACATTCATGCCATAGTGCAGATGCCACTCAACTCAGGAGCAGATCATCATGTACTGATCACCAGTAACTTTTCTTCCAATGTGGCTTTAAAGGAGCCCATGTCAGACAGGCATGTGTTCCCTAGAACAGCCTCCAAGGCACTTCTGAGAGATGACCCTCAGCTTCAACCATTGCTCTCTTGAGATTTCCCATGGATCATCAAGCCAGGCAAACTGGACAGCAAACTGGACAGCAAATAAAAGCACTGCTCCAAAGGCTGTGTGAGATCTAGGATAAGCATGCATTTATTTCACCAGGGGACCAGAGAACAGGAGCCCTTCCAATCAGTCTTGACAGTCTTGCTCACTCTTCAACTCACAATTGGTTCAGCCTCAAGGCTGCAGCAACATGGGCCATTTTGAAAGATAAAAACTACATAACTTACAATACCATGACTCACCCTAACCACTGAAAATATTATCTTTCATTGCTAATGTTCAATTTTATCAAAAAGAAAATCAAACTCATTAAGGAAAAAGACAACTATTACTCTACTTGTATCAGAAGCAAAAACAAATCACTGAACAATAGGACTTCAAGCCTAGGGTTATTGCCCTGGCTCCTAACTGAAAACAAAATCTGAAAAGTTGCTGACACTTTAATGTAAAGAATCTTGTTTGTGTTCGTGGCCTGAGACAACCAAGGTCTTCTGCGAAATGTGAGCTCAGGTAGGCTACAGGCTTGTTCACATCCTCAACTGAAATGATACCACAGGTGTTCTTCAGAGGGCAAAGGTCTGAGTCAAAGTCTTCAAATTTGTTCTTTTCACTTGTGGACAATGGCTGATTTTTTTCCAAACAGGAAGAAAGACTTTGGTCTTCAGCCAAGGGTTAGACTTGACAGCTATAGAAAGACTTTCCCACCCAATTTACACTAGATTATACTTTCCTCTGTAATATAAGCCAACAAAAAAGATCCCATATATATATGTAAATGTGGGCTTTCATTCACTAGTGCTTGAACCAGAGGACTCTGAAGCCAGGAACTGTAAACACATCACTCATATAGTCTAACAATCTAGAAGAAATAGTAGTGAAGGGCAAGGATGGGAACACAACTTTATAAAAGTTCTTCAGAAGATATGAAAGAAAATGGAACTGCACCTAAATTATAATGTGATGTTGCTTGTCAGCCTATTGTGGAGCCAAGGAGGAAACGGTGACATTGTGATCTATGAACTGAGATGTCTCTACCAAGAAATCTCAACGATGACAGCCAAGTCTGGCTATGTCAGAGAAGGAAAAGAAAGAATATGTGGCCTTTCCCCTTCCTGGAACACACTCCCAAAACCTTTTTCCTCCCTATTAGCCCTATAGCATTCAATCATCAACCACAGGTAGGCCCACTGGGAAAAGCTCAAGGTGACCTACAGTCACTTAGAAATTCCCCAAATTTGAGCACAGCAAGAGAACCCCTAGAGAACAGCCCTGGTGATGAGTAACGAGGGCTAGCTCAGACACTACATTGGGGATCACTGCAGACTAGAGCCCCAGAGTGTCAAATCCAAAGTTATCTAAGAGGGGAGTGGCTCCTGTCTAAGGCAGTTGTAGAGAGTAGGAAACCAACACCCAGGGTGATCCCACAAGAATTCTTCTCATATTATATTATGTACAAAAAGAAAGCTCATTTATACATAGCCATTCCAAACTCACCAAACATCTGTCTGGGGTGTTCCTACATAGGGGCCTTGAATTATAGATATCCTACCCCATGACGTTGGACTAGGCCAGCCAAAGGTCACATTGGAGATTTCTGCATGGTGGAGTTTCCCTGACTCTCTCTGCCACAAGTACCACTATCCAGGCTTCCTTTCCCCAGGCACTGTCCACACCTTCCATGCCACCTGCCTATACTTCCTCCAAATACATTGTAGAGCAGCAGGATCCAGAAACCTGTTGGAACTGCCTCTTCTTTATGTAGATCCATTTAATGTTGAATGAATGGGTAGCACAGTTCCATGTGCTTCCCACACATAGGTTTAACTCACAGAAATGCTGAAATTACCATCCACATTTTCATTATGTTCTGTAGTGCGGTTCACAGAACCTTTGATATAAATGATTTCATGGGAGGCCTCATTACAATCTCTGAAACAGGCAAGAGAGGTACTCTACTCTCCCTTCTTTTATTGATAAATGACACAGATGTTTAATGACTTGTCCAAGGACTGCACTCATCAGTAAAATGGTGTCATCAACCACACTCAGGACCTCTGACTCCAAACACAGCCAATTTTTGCCTCACCATCTACCTCCTCTCTTGCCTCTGTAAATTCCATTTTCCCTGGGTAGTACTGAATATCAATCAGTCATCTAAAGGTTCCTGGGCCAGTCCTAACCCTCCTTCCTCCAATTGGTCTTCACTTGGACCACTCTGATAATATCTCCCTTGATGGTCAATTATCCCAAGAAATGGTGTTTCCCAGCTGAGAGAGCCCTCCACAAGAAACCTGCCAGCAGTCTGCTCACATGATATGACAAGAACTGAGAGACTCAAACAATTCCCCACAAGACTTTATTTTTGGTGTTTTTCTACTGAAATGACAGCAGATAGGTCCACCTGAGAAAACAGCTGCATCTTTCTGCCTTTTACAGAAACTAGGGTCACCAGAGCAGAAAGGGTTCCCATCTCAGACACACCATGTCACTAGGTCAGGATCAAGATCATTTATCAAGCAAACACTTACTGAGCAGATCAGACTAGGTTCCTGCCTTCAGGGAACTTTCAGTCTACTCTAGTGGGGTATGCAGACTTTAACGAAATAATTACACAAACAAATCTAGAATTACAAACCGTGATGGAGCTACGTCTGCTTCAGAACTGAAGTGTCTGGCTTCCGCCTCCACCTGACTTAGTAAGGCTTGAATGAGCAACAAGCTGGGGGCTGTGTCTCTAGAGACTATATAGAGAGAAGAGAGGCAAGAGGCATGACAGGTCTCTCTCAAGTGCAGAGAATGGCCTAGGGTCAGAAGCTCAGGTCATACCATGAGTGTAAGTCTCATCCAAGACACTCCAAGTGGCAGATCCTGGGTATGTCCTAAGGATGTTTCAACAATTGCCCTGCCCTAATCTAGCTGATTGGCCTATGAGAAAAGCAGCAGCAAAGACTCATTCTGAGATGGAAATCAGTTAGATTCAGTCTTTACTGCGTGTTAAGTGTTACCTTATTTTCTATTTTTTTCTTGAGTGTGTATATGCATAATGCATGTTTGTATGTGTGCAGGTATACATGTGTGTGGAGGCCAGAGGTCAACCTCAGATGCTGTTTCCCATGTATCATCCTCCTCTAGCTCTTACTGGGCTAGAAGTCACTGACTCTGTGAGACTGATTAGGGATCCACCTGCCTCTGCGTCCTCAACACTAGGATTACAAGCACGAAACACATCAGTTCAGTCTCACTGATTCAGTGAGACTGACCAGGGATCTACCTGTCTCTGCCTCCTCAGCACTAGGATTACAAGCACAAAACACATCAGTTCTAAGGATTGAACTCAGGTCCTCATGCTTGCACAGCAAGCATTTTACTGACCCCAGCCCTTAAGTATCACTTTCTGAGATTCAAATGTGCAGTGGCTTTTAAGTCAGAATAGGACAACCCTTGGTGAAGTCATAATCTACCTCCATCTGGCTTGGATCTGTTTCAATTGGGAGGGGAAGAAGGACCCAATGCAATCTGAAAATCCTTTGAACTGAATTATAGACCAGGACAGACTGGGACCAGGTAGACCTAGTTTGCTACATTATTTATCACCTGCGTGGCCCTTGGCAAATTACTTAATTGTTTATGCCTCATTTTCTCCACATGTAAAATGAGAACAATACTATCTGTCTCAAAGGGCTATCATGAAGATTGTAGATGACCGACACAATTAAATGCCTGCTGAATGAGAGGTGCCCAGTAATGGCTGGTGCATCATTAGTCTCAGCCAACAGCTACTGTACTTGTTCCATCTTGCTATGTACTGATACCCAATGTCTTATCCAGGGCCCCTGCCACCTGCTAGGCCTGTCTCATCCCACCTTCATCATGCTTCTAGAAGGCAAGACTTATTCAGGATACAGAGAAGCCAATGATGGAGAGGAACTGGCCAAATACCTCACTTAAAGACAATCATTCTGGACACGAGACATCAAAACAAAATTCTACAAGCTGATCAGACTTCTGTCTTTGGAAGCTACCAGACAATTGGACTTATGGCAGAGTTAAGGATTTTTAACGGGTCTCCTGTAACCCCAGCTGTCCTGGAACTCACTGCATAGACCAGGCTGGCCTCCATCTCACAGAGATCTGTGGGCCTCTGTCTCCTGAATGCTGGAATTAAAGGCCTGGCCACCTTGAATATTTCTGAGAGCTAGCAATTAGGAGGGAGACAAAATACAATGGTATGCCCTTTTCCTGACCTCAATCACCAACTAGTCCTAAAGGAATCTGGAAGTCTCTCTAGAAGGTCAGGGATACAGACATGGCTGAGGCTGGGTTACGGTTATTCCTTTAGTGGGACTGGATAACCAGGAACAGACACCACATACGGAGGAGAAATGTGGCTGTGTATACAGCATGGGACACAACTCTAGAATGGAATGCTGGAGATTCGGGGTTGGGGGGGAGTTGTATTGCCTGTTAAGTGTAAGGCAGGTTTCTAGCTGACACACTGGGCATGGCCTCAGCTTTATGGAAAGCAGCAGGCTCAAAAGGGAAAAGAAATGGCCTAACCTGAGAATTCAGAGCCATCAGTTTTACATTAAGCAAAAGAGTGTATTGCCAACCTAAATTCTGCAGGAAGGTATCTCTACCTAGAGGGATGGAGCAGAAGACAGGAGTATATCCTACCTTATTGAATAAAGGCCTGAATCTAGAATTGTCAATTTTGTCTGATACAGGACAGGGAAAAAATCTGTGGTTAGGAATCTTGAAGAGGCAGATGGCTATCTAATTGTTGGTTCCTTGATTTGAGCAGTATCTAGTTTTGGATTTTCAACATCAAGGAGAGTCTTGCAAAAGAAGTCAACCTTTGCTGAGACCCTCAAGTAATGACTACTTTCTGCAGGAAAGATTCTTTAGAAGCAGCGGGAATTGTTTGTGTTTAAGGGTCATATTTAGCAGTCCAAGTTCCAGTGCTCATGAGTGGCCTAGGGGTCAGTCCACATGTGAAAGCAATCCTGGTAACCACCTCATGAAAAGAACATAACTTCCAGTCAAGATGAGCTTCGGGGGCAATTCTCAGGTTTACTAACCAGCAGCCCTCATGATACAGGAGGTAAGTCCCCCTTATCAGGACACCGGAGGAGTAAGTGGTTTTTAGAATATAAAGTCTGAGAAATATGTCACTAGATTAATTTTTTAGGAATTTGCCTATTTCCTTATTCACAAGAAACCCACAAAGACTGAAAGCATGACCTTCACAGCTACAAAGCTTCATGAAGACCAATGCAGCGTACTTCATAGTGACTCACTCAAGAACCCGTGACTATCAGGGCTCTTGGGCTATTAGTCAAAGGAACAAAGAATTGGCCAAGTCAGGGGGTCAACTGTGACCTGAAGAGCCCTAGGACATGGTTATGGTATCAGCAGGCACCCACAGAGAGAAGGAAGCAGGGGACTCAAAGTTAGCAAGCAATCCAAGGATGATCCCCTACAGAACTACTTCATTTTGACTTTTTAAAATTTTATTTTTATTTTTTTACTTTATGTATATGAGTGTATTACCTGCATGTATGTAAGTGCACCCATGTGTCATGCAATGCCTTCGGGGGTCAGAGGAACTAGAGTTACAGATGGTTGTCAGCTACCATGTGGGTGCTGGGAACTGAATCTGGGTCCTCTGCAAGAACCTGTGTTCTTAACCACTGAGCCATCTCTCCAGCTCCCATTTTGACTTTTATGTTGGCTCTTAAAGTACATTTGATTTTAATAAAGAGAATTATGGCAATGATTCATGTGCATCAGTCTAGATAGCCTTGGATTTTTATTCCAAGGCTAAGATGTCTCTATATTTCCAAGAATCTAAGTAATAAGCCTGATTATTCTCATGTGTCCTTCATGACCACCACATCTTGCATGGTTCTCTCTTCCCCTTTGCTGCCGATAATTTATTTCATTGCTTGATTTCTCTAGAATTTCTATTACCATATTGGATGCATGTATGAGTACATGCAAGCATAGAGTAGTAGAAAGATGGTTGATTTTCCTTCTATACTTTCCTGTAGCTTTTGTTCAATATTAAAACTTGCTTCTGTTTCAACTCCTGCATCTTTCTTTTCTATCTCCTCAACGTTCCTCAGTCTGGAAAGTCTTAGCTATCTTTATTGACATCCTTTATAGTTAAAGTTTGGTTCTTTTTAAGAAATTGAAAAGTAGCTGAGCTTTTCTGAAGTGTGGCTGAATCCTTTCGGGTACCACCACCTGGTCTGAGAATAATTCTTTGGCTGCCAGCTTTTCCCAGAAAGTAGTACTAATGAAACCATTACTCAGAAAAGAGGGCAGCGCATTGCTGTTTCAGTTTTCGGTATCATTAGTGCTATTTCTTGCATATTTCAAGAACCATTCTCCTTACAACTAGTTTATAAACAACTCGGTCAGTCCAAACTTGTGAATTAAAAAAACAAATATAAGTTTTCCAGTCAATACAAGCCTCATTGCTATCCATCCTGACAAGAGTGATAGGGAAGTCATGCCCAAGTCGTCTCAACTCCATCACCTTAACAATTAGCATTAGCCCAGATCCTAATCTCTATTATGAATTAGGAGGTCATGAAAATGTACCCCCACCACTTCACAAATATGTAGAGCCCACAGGTCAAGCAAATTGTAATCTATAATTAGCCTCTGTGACTCTTTGTCCTCAGAGATAGAGTAAGGGAGAATGAGAAAATAATAATAGTAACAACTATTTACTGAGTATTTATTTACTGTCAAGTATGGGAGTAAACACCTACCACAGTCTATGAAAGAAGAACCACATCCTTGATGTACGCATAAAGAGATGGCCACAGAGCAAGAAGGGACTTACCAGCATCACAGCCAGGAAGGCAGAAATCTAGGACTTAAACTCAGATCTGCTTGACCCAGAAGAAGATCTTTAAATGACTAAAAGCAAAGACCAGAAATATCTCTAACTCCAAATAAAACCCTACTCACCATAGCCTTCTCTCCACATGCTGCTCACACACAAACACACAGAGAGAGACAGAGGCAGAGAGAGAATAAGAGAGAGAGAAAGAAGGGGAGGGAAAAGGAGGGGGGAAGGGAGGGGAGAGGAGAGGTAAGGGGAGGCGAGGAGAGGAGACATAGCCTGATTCTTCCAAAGTCTAGAAAATTTAAAAGGAAGAAAGTACCAAGGATGAGGAGTCAGCTCCCAGCACAAGCTGTCCCACTGTGACAATTATCAGGGCTCCCTGGCAAGCAGATGGACTGCGTTTGGTACATATAGGCCTTGTTTGATTTTTCTACTGTAGCCAAGATGCCTGTAAAAGGTGAGTGGAGGAAGTACAACACCAAGTGAAGATCTTGTTTTCTTCAACTAGTAAGGTAAGACAAGTTAAATACGTCACGGATGAATTCTGAAGGTCTGAGCAGCCTTCTCTTGGCTTCTGTACCTCATATCAATGTTGCGTTTTATCTAACATGAGAGGCCTGGGCTTTCCACCAAGAGTATCTCCTAAGCTTCAGGAGGGAGCACAGCTCCTTGCCAGGAGGGAGGACAGCTTAGCAAGTATTTGGGATCTGCCTTGGATGATATTTATCTCAGGAGTGAATTACTAATTCGATCTTTATGCTTCAGCTTCCTCATTGATGAAAAAGACCTTACAAGAGAACCATGTTGTGGCATTATTATGAGGATTAAGTGAAATAATAATACAACACCTGCTTGACCCTTCCTTTTCAACAATTGACAATGTTTCCATCTAAACAACTAATGCTCTTCTCCCTTGTAGATGGGAGTAGCCGTGGGATGTCAGAAGATACAGTATGTTAGGAAAAGGGTCAATTTTATGTTTTTACTGTCCCCTTGTCCTTTTCTTTCAAGATGCGATGAACATCATAAATGTGGGAGCTCAAGTTATAGTTACAGCTGTGAACTAGACTAGAAAGGGAGGAGCCTGGGATATGGCTGGCACTGTAGAGACCCCATGGAGTCCTGGGCATCCTGCTATGAACTTCTTTTATGTGCTAGAGAGTACATCCCACAGTCTTACTTAAATCTTTATCATGTCATATCTCTATATTAACAACCAAATGTAACCCAAATTGATCCAACACAGCACTTGGTATACTATGTGGCACCAAATAAGTGCCAAACACCCCATAGCTGCCATCTAACACTATTAGGAGTACTAAGCACTTTGTGCTCATAGTAGTGCAAAGATCAAATGGACATTAGAAGCCACTGATTTCAATCTCTAGTAACAGTTCTCAACAGGCACATTAGAATCACCCAGGAAAGCATTTGAAAAATTCCAATTCTTGGGGCAAATTAAGCAGAAGCTACAGGTTGGGACCCAGGTGCCAATAGTCCTTAAGTTTCCCCAGAGCATCCCAACATGTAGCCAGGGTTGAAAAGGACTACCCTAAACAGACACAAGACTCCCTTCTATAAAATTAAGGACCCTTGATTTAGAATATGTCTTAATTTTTATAAGGGCATAGGAAAATTCAGCAATTAGAGCCAGAGTTCAGTATTCTTGACCTTAGCTAGGAAAAGACTAGTTCTGCAGTAGTGACTGACTGAAAAACCCCATACCTATTTATCTGTAGATTAGAACATATAGTCCATGCCTCCTGAATGCAAGAATAATGACCCTGTCCACAGTCCACACAGCCAAGGCAAGAGGGCTTTAGAGAAGATGCCTCCATCCAATATATGCCCAGTCTTATCAAACAGTGATTCGTAGGCAATGAGAAAACTAGAACAATACTAAATATGTCATAAAGGGAGATGTTATATTAACAATCATAAGCAGTCAACTTTGGTATGGTTCGCTCAGAATGAGAAATTAGGGGACATCTTCATTTAATGGGAAAACTACTGTGGGAAAAAGTCAGAGGAGGGAAACAAAACCTGATATACTTCATAATGGGAAAGTTAAAAGAAACGTTTATAGGACTTCTTAATGAATCCAGGCATCTTTGAACAAGTGAAAACAACTTTGATCCTTTCTTGTGCCTTACAAAAGAATAGATTTTCTGATTTGAACTCAAAGACAGTTTCCAAAAATTTTGAGTTGATAACTTTTGAGAATAGAGAGGACAGATTTGGCATCTTTCTTAAGGAAAATATCCACCATGAAAATCACTTGCTCTTTTACTAGTTAAACCTGGTGTTCTTACATTGTGGAGTCCTGCCTTCTGGGTATTACATGGCTGTTTCCATCTTATTTAGAGCAGCTGTGGCTACCTATGAGCCCTTCACAAGACTGGGTCTGTTGATATTCTGTCATAGAAGCAGAGAGTAGAGAAATGTCATTATACCCTCACCTAATATTCCAGCTACTCCCTCCCTCCTGTATCCTACCCATTCCTAGCAACTGTTTATAATTCTTCTCCAGCTAGAATTAGGCTTGGGAGGTACTAGACTCTGTTTATAGGAAGTAGAAGATTAACTAAAGGGGGGACTCCATCTGTTAGATTTAACGAGGTCATTACCCATGCTAGGGTGGGACTTTTTGGTGGTGAAGCTGTCTGGGGGTCACCCATGTTCCTGTAAATAAACCAAATAAACTCATTGACTCACCAAACTATACTTTGGTCCACCATTGAAACCCTTTCTGGGCTTAACAGACAGACATTTGTTCACATCTCCCCAGGAAAAGGTCATTCAATAGCCTGGAAGATGTATATCCTCACTGCTCTAGCTCCATTCCACCTGCAGAAGGTACCTGCAAATTCACATCTCTCCTCTGGAGTTTACTTGTCCTTAGGGCAAGAACCACTGATTCAGTGGGTAAACTTAGTGAGAAGTAAAGGCCTTTATAAGGCTCATTAAGCAAGGCTATACAGAATAGAAATGTTAGAGGTTGTTCACAGATTTTAAATTACTTCTTATTTACAAATGTATCTGAATTTATACATGAGATTTTTAAGGTTCCAAAAGTCACAAGTAGAGTTTACTTGTCCTTAGGGCAAGAACCACTGATTCAGTGGGTAAACTTAGTGAGAAGTAAAGGCCTTTATAAGGCTCATTAAGCAAGGCTATACAGAATAGAAATGTTAGAGGTTGTTCACAGATTTTAAATTACTTCTTATTTACAAATGTATCTGAATTTATACATGAGATTTTTAAGGTTCCAAAAGTCACAAGTATATTACCATTTAACTAAAAAAAAAATGTTTCCTAGTTAGTGGAATCTTAGGTTAAATTCTAAAAGCAGATTTTGCTATTAATGAGAATTTTGAATCCCCAATTTATCTGTTTGTTAAACCTCTCTGTTGTGTTAAAGTTGTCTGACAAAGTAATGATGAATTAATTATTAGGTGCCATAGTAATTTGATAATTAGTTTCTGCTCCTAAGGTGCCCCCTTTGGTACTATAGTAAAGACATACCATGGCCAAGTCCGTGGATATGAAACTAACATGCAATTCAAAGAAAATAAGTTAAGCCTGATTTTCACTATCACGTAGAACTTTCCCTAATACAAGGAGCAAAGATAAAATGCAAACTTCTAATTCATGCTCTGTCTAACAAGTGGTACTGAGCTTATTGTACACTGTCCCATCACTTTTAATGAAAATTTTTAATCAAATCAATTTTGGGCACTGAACAAATTACTGAATGAATTGGCTGCAAGTTTTATCTACCATTGATGCTGAAACTATGCAAGTCCAAGTTACTGATTTGCCTGGGGAAATGAATGCCTCAAGGACCAACCAGGCATCTAAGTTCAGAGGTGAACACACTTCTTCGATAAAGAGCCAAGTAGTGATTATTTCAGGTTTCAAGTGCCATACAGTCTCTGTCAGAGCTACTCAACTCCGCTGCTGTAGCAAAGCAGCCCTGCAAATCACTAAAATAGCTGTGTTCCAATAAAGCTTTATTTACAAAAACAGGCAATGGGCCATATTTCCAGGTCCATGTTGGTAGACCTTCAGAAAAATGTTGCCAGTTCCTATCACCCAAGAATATTTGGACTGGAACTCTTTACACAGGAGGAAATTAGGCATAGCCTGATGGGTTTATAGGGCATTTACAGGAAGGAAGACATTAACTGACCGTGTTTCAACTGACCATGTTGCTGCTTATCAGAGACTCGAATTTCACTTTACCTATAATCTCTGCTTTCTTTTTGCTAAGTGTGACCTTTTAATAAAAATTTACACCTAGGTAAGATAATCTTCAGATTCTTAAAACTTTGCTAAGATTTTAAAACGTGACTTTGAGCTAAAAAACACGTTGTGCAAACAAGTGCTATAATAAGAATCAACTCCATTGGAAAATGTGCTAATCAAATTACTGTTTTAGAAGTTAGTGATTCCAATTTAGCAAGTGGGTACCTTGCTGAATTCAGTCTCTGTGAAACAAAGCTGGTACCTGCCATAATAGCACGATGTGATTTTATAGCTGAGGAGAGGAGGGGCATGTGGGAGGGGAGAAGGGACCAAGTATAATGACACATACATATGAAGACTCTGTGCTAAAACCCATCACTTTGTATGCTAGCCTAATTTTTTTTCATTTAGCAGAG
The DNA here is from genome assembly GCF_000622305.1 of Nannospalax galili. NCBI lineage: Eukaryota > Metazoa > Chordata > Mammalia > Rodentia > Spalacidae > Nannospalax > Nannospalax galili. The sequence goes on along the minus strand of NW_008337842.1, from coordinate 3,226,395 downwards.
GAGGATCAAACTTTATGGAAACTGCTTACAAATAAAATACAATACATTATAACCAAGCAAATGCTAACATAAAATTCAGTCTGTTGTCCATACTATGTACAGAGAATATTGCCCAGTAACAATTACATTTGCCACTTAGTTTTCACAATGACTTTGTAAGGCAGGCATTGGAATCCACACCATTCAAGGGAGGAGGTGAGATAACCCCCCAGCTGCAGAGCCAGCTGTCAAATCTAGCACTGTCTCATTTGTGATGTTTCTACGGCACTGTCCTAGTTGGGTGGATGTTATTTCCTATTTACATGAGACAGGGAATTTATGGAGAGGATCTGCTAGGGAAGCAACTTCTCTATCCAACAGACCAATCAAGCAGACCTCACATCCATGGTGGGGACCTGAAAACTTTCACTTCTCAGTGCCAGCACGTCTCAGCTTTGCCATGCTATTTTATGATCTTAATCAAAACCCGCGTTCACCATTAGTCCACCAACAGCAGTCATAGGACAGACAGGGGGAGGCACCATTTACAACCTGATTATTTTCTTAACCCTTTCCAGCACTTTGGGTACAGTCATTTTAGCTCATGCCTGGAGGGTGTTTTCTGAAAAAAGAAAGTGCCTTTTCAGCACTCCTGGTATCTGATTTCAAGCCCTGCCCTCCAGCCTGTGATTCTAAGTGGGCTGACAGCACTGCCTTGTTTTTACTGGTTTTTCCCACAGGGCTTAGTCACTCAAGGGACCTGAGTACCATATACTTGGGTTGAGGATAAAGGGATAGATCTGGTACATGAGACCTTTCTTCATTTATTTCAAGCCTCCAAAGGACAATCTAAGAGAATTTTAGCTTGTGTTCATCTGAATACACAGAAACACTCATTTCAGTTAGGTTACTGTTCTAGTGGAGTTCTCCTATACCTGCCTGGCCCCTGGAGTATGAGCAGAGAGCAAGCCCTCCAACAACTCTTTAAAAAATAATAATAACATGCTCATCTCTTCAGAAGCATTAGAGAAGAAAAATGTGTGTATAACAAAAGGAGGGTTGCAGCTCATGCCTGCAGGGAAGCAGCCCGTACCTCAGATGCTGCTGCAGCCAATGCATCATTTTGGTATCTTTATAGCTTACTAAGGGCAGCTCTACAGAGTGGAATTATTTATTTGTTTTTATTGAATTTTTGTGTATTTTATACAGAATATCTCAAAGAATCTTAACCATCTTCATACCCCATCCCTACCAGCAAGCTCCCACAGCCCCCACTGGAACCCATATACTCTGTCATCCTTATTAAAGCCCAATGTGACAAGTCCCCAGACATTCTGAGTGCAAGTCCATCCACTGAGGTCTACTCAGCCTATCTAGAGGCTCTACTCCCATTTAAAATAGACAAAGCCTAAGAATTGAAAACAGGGGCTCACACAAATCCCAAATGATGATTCCACTCAAAGCAAGAAGGCATACAGGAGCTTAGAAGCTTCCAAAAGGCATTAAGGCCCACCTGCCCACACCCACATAGTGTTTCCAATGGTTTGGCTGCCAGTCTGCTTCCAGAAAGATGAGGTATTGCTCTAGATACCTGATAGGAGCTGCAGGCTATCCAAACTAGAATATTCCTAATTATCTTAAAAGATAGGTATAACTCTCAAATATAAATTAAAAGACATTTCTTTTTATTAAAAAATTTGCAGGGCATGGTGGCGCATGCCTTTGATCCCGGCACTCAGAAGGCAAAGGCAGGTAGATTTCTGTGAGTTCCAGGCCAGCTGGGGCTACAGGGAGACCCTGTCTCAAAAAGGAAAAAGGAAAAATTTACATCTCCCTAATATCAAAAATGGGACCTTATAATCTGAGAAGAGTTTAAATTATGCCTCTGAATCACAGGTTAACAAGTTTAACTCCAGAGAATTTATGCAATAAAGAAAAAAAATGAATTGGTGTTAATGTAATTATGTAACATTTTAATCAATGAAGTGATATTTTCAAATACATTTTTATATAAGTCCCTCCCACATTAATTTCTTTTCTTGTTAATCCGAATTCTGTATATTAGGTTTGCTTGAAGTAAGGTATACCTAAACCAATTTAAAGGCAGTCTAAAGACTTAGTCACCTCACAAAGGAAGATAGGGAAATTTTTTGATAATATTTCTTGCTTGAGGAAGTACAGAACTGAGCCTTAATAAGGTTTAACTTTTGTGAGACCATGGTATTGACTGCATTTACCTCATAAAAGGAATATTGTAGATCACTTCTTTATGGTTTCCATTATTAATAACATGAGTTTCTTTTCAATCCACAGAAGGGAAAATACAGTTCACAGTTGTTCCACTCAACTCCAGGGATAAAAATCAAAATCAAAGATAAACCTGCCTGCTCTTTGCAGTGGGGCACACAAACGACACAGAATGGGATAAAGAAGGACAAGAGGCAAGAGAGAAGCAGTAAAGACAGACAACCAGCAATCCACCTTATCCCAACGATCCATAAGAACAAACCACCTTGGGCAGGAAGCTAAATAACTCGGTTAGAAATGGGCCCACAGAGGTAAACAACAAAATGAAGAGCGGGTGCCTATAAAAATAAAGCCCCTGGTGTGAAGACCTGCCCCAACCCCTTATCACATGTGGCTTCTGTCTCGTGAATCATAAGCTGCCCTTTCTTCACCACAGTGATTCATGCACACAAGGAGATGCAATGAGCTGTCCCCGCCTTGGGACACTACTAGTTCCGTTCCCCTCCAGCTTGGAAAATCAGCATCACCCTGACAGGCTGGTTTCTCCATCATGCTCCATCTCGCCCACCTCAGTCCTCTGTGCTCCCTAGGCGCTCAGCCCAAACCCTGTGTTCCCATCACCACCTCCAGAGCCCCATTCCCGGCCCTGCTTCTGCTTACTCGGTTCTGACAGCCACAACCAAACCACTTACATTTTTGCCAGAGCATGGCCTGTGACAGGATGTTGCCTTTTCTCTTTGAAGCAGACAGTTTGGCTTCTTTAATGTGAGACAGGGTGTGCTTTCCTCCAGTGGAACCACCGCTTACTCTGAGGCAGTTTCCTCAGCTTTTTAAAGGCCTGAGTTCCCGCTGAGTGGGGCCACGTCATCACATCCTCCCACCTCGGGCTCGGGTGTGCTTTTTCTTCAGCGACACTGCCTGTCTCCCCACTGTGTGCACACCAAAGCCCCCACTGGCCGAAGAGTGCTGCACACACAGAGTCAGCCACCTGGGACTACCCACCACACACTGAAGGCCACGGCCATTTGCACACACACAGTGTTGTGCTGATATGAGTGTGAGGGTGTCTGTGAAGAGTGGGAGTGTGGTATCAAGGTTTAGAGCGCCTTGCACCCTGAGGAGCCCGAAAGACACTTTGGAAAATGCTGGGTTTTCTCTGGTGCTCATACACAATTCTATGCAGTGCCATTTACAGGACTCTACCTACCATGGGCGCCGCTCAACGGGAAATGCAATTCCCAGGGGTCACTATTCTCAACATGAGAGGAAACACCTGTCCTCCCTTCAAGCCTCACTAAACAACCTCTCATTCTTTTAGTGTTGCTTTTCTGTTTATTCCACTTTGAAATTCAACGGCCCCTTTCCTTGCTCTAGTCCACACCAAAAAGGCAAGACTTAATACTGCTTAAATATAGGGGTTGGGGGTGTACTGCTTCAGATGGCTAACATGCCCATAGGGAAAGGGGCCAATTCACACCAGAAAGAAAGAAGGAGACACCCAGCTCCTTAAATGAAGCTGGAGCTGATTTCTCAAGGTGACTTGTGGGTTTAATAGGAATGGGGAATCTCTCCTAGGGCCCAAACATGATTAACAGGAAGTTTCCCAAAGGACTAGTCATGGGTTCACCATCTGCAGTGTGTGTGATGTGAGGCTACATTCTGCCACTGGGTATCTGAAGCCTACATGCTCAGTTCCAGTGATCCAGTTACTTTGGGGTCAAGATCACATGACTGCCACCCCTAGGGCAGGTCTAGGACCTTGTTGATTCGCCTTCCAAGGTGCATCAGAGTGATCTCACACATCCTGGATCTGATCCTGCCTTTCTCCAGTTTAAAAGCCTTAACCTTAATGACACTGTATGTAGCTCAGTGGTAGAGCACTTGTCTGGTATATGTCTGGGCCTGGGTTCAGTCCCTAGTACTACCAGAAAAAGTCTCCTCCCTTTAGCCACAGAGCCAAGGCACACTTGAGCACCTGCCTTCCCTTCTAGCTACATTCTGGCTGTGACCTGCTGTGACCTCTCCTGGATTTCTCTCCTCCTTTTCACCATCTGAATATCCAGCTCAAAGAGTATCATTTGGGGTGAAAAAATGTGACTCACCAATGCTCTTGGCCTAGAAATGAGCAGCCCCTCTTTTCTCAGCTCTTGAAGCACTCTGCCTGTTGTCTGCATGATGGCAAACCTGTGTGACTCTGTACGCTCCTCAGGAAGGATTATCTTTGTGCTTTACAGTGGACTTACAGCATGCTAACCCCCAGTAAAGTTCACTTAATAAAGTTATGAATCACGGCCTGTAATGAGCTGTTGGCTTTAGGACAGGTCTTGAGGAGAAATACTGGTCACATAAATAACTTGTTCAAAAAACAGAGGAGGTTCTCTCCTGAGTTATATGCTTTTACCCACAAACCTCTGAACTTCAGGATGGTGAAGGAACCCTGCTATAGAGGCTGCATACCACAACCTGGCCTAGTCTAGCAATGTCACAGAGCCTTAAGCCTCACTGAGGAGTTTCTATTAGAAACACAATCTATCAGTACTGGCTTGGCCCCAGGAGATGAGGATTCCCATCAAGGCTCTGCCACTCACTGGTGGTGTCCCCTTAAACAAGCCACATGACTTCTCATCTCTGTTTCCATGTTTATAAAATGAAGAAGTGGTTCTCTGGGTGTATCAGATTCTTAGGAGGATACAGATACTGCTAGGGCTCTCCAATGTTGTTGCTAATATTTTGGTTGTATGTCTTATTCTCTCCAAGTACAGGAAAATAATTTTTTTCTTATTCATCTCTATATTTCAAGACAGGCCTAACATAATGATTTCCATGAAGTAATAATAATAACTACTTACTATGCATCAAGCTCCATGTTGAGCCTTAGATATATGTTAATCTACTTCATACATAGCAATTTCTCTGATTACTCCAAGAAAGAAGCTAATGCTAGGAAATTTAATTTGCCCAATGTCATGGAGCTATTACGTTTTACGTTGGGTGTCATATCCCCCCATTCATGTGACAAAATTCAGAGATCTAAACAATTACACTAACAGATTTTCATTAAATTAGAATCAGTAAAATTGCAGCCACATGTCAGCCTCTTTGTCCTTCACAATAAAAGATCACATAATGAAAACTCGAAGCAGATGAGTATAAGCCCATATCCCCTGAGGTAAATCCATGACCCCTGGACAAAGAGATGAACAGAAGGAACCTAGAGGCCCTCTGGGGAATCGATCTTGTACACTGGCAGAGACATCAAATATCAGAGGCAAGGAAAACTAACACCTGGACATGTATTGTGAAATTTTAAAAAACTAATACAAAAAGGAAATTCTAAAAAATTTACTGAGAAAAAAAGAACATATTAACAAATAAGGATCAAGAATTATAATGGTGGTGTACTTCCCCACAACAAAATTATATGTATAGACAATAAGGAAATACTTTTAAAATATTAAAGAGAACGCTGTCTGTCCCTTTAAAACCAGCCAAACTGCCATTCAAATATTGTAGCATAACAAAAATATCTTCAGACCTACAAAGCCTCTTGGAGGAAGTATTCAAGTTAAAAGTACTACCTGGCAGGATGTTGTAAGAAATATTAGAACAAAAGGTCATCAAGTACCTGGGTCAAGTATATATTATATTATACTGAATTATATGCTGGGATATGTGGTTCTAGAGGAACTAAAGAGGATATTCAATTGTACTACTGCTTCTGTTGAATGAAGAAGAAAACAGAAGTTGAGCATCCCTTATCTGAAATGTTTAGGGTCAGAAGTGCTTCAGATTTCAGATTCTTTTCAGACCCTGGAATTTGGTATATATCATAAGTTATCTTGGTATGGAATCTAAGTTTCTTTATGTTCATATGCACCTCATACACATACTCTGAAGGCAATTTTATGCAATATTTTTCGTGTACATATATTCTGACACAATCTACCACATGAGGTCAGATGTGGAATTTTCTGCTTGTAGTGCCATGTCAACATTCAAAAAGTTTGTGATTTGAGATTGGGGGTTTTTAGATTAGGAATGCTTAACCTGGAGAGTGATGGATAAATTTAAGAAATCAATAGCAGAAAATACACCTAAGTGTAACCCTGAAGTAAGGAGTAACCACCACTTTCATTCTTAACATAGAAATACAATATTTCATCTTTAAACGAGATAAACTTAGACCTTTACACAGATAATAAGAAAGGGGTATTTAAGTACAGTGAGTGGAAAATAGAAATAAGATAATAGGATAAGTTTTAATAGTACAATAACTCCAATGAATATGAAAATATTAATTCCCTAATTAAAAGAGATTTCTAAATTAATTTAAATATTTTAAAAGATCTAACAATATAATGTCATAGTTATGACCGAAAAGAGCAGCATCAAATAAAAAATTGATATAAGCTTACTTCTAAAACTAGATGATGTTAATTTAAGAAAATTACATGCCATTTATTTATAAACAGATTCAAAAATCCTAAATAAAACATTATTTTGCATAATTCTATAGTGTATTAAGAAATAATAATAATAATAAAGCATAATATAATAAGGATAATCTATCACTATACATAAGCTTTACCCCAGGAATGCAAGGATGGTTCACTCTTTGAAAACTTATAAATGTAACTCCCCACACTGATGAACTATAAGAGAAAAATCATCTCAATGTATAAAGCCAATTTGATAAAGTCCAACATCTACTTCTTGTAATTTCAAAATCTAATTCTTAGAAAATTAAGACTAGCGGGCTGGAGAAATGGCTCAGTGGTTAAGAGCAATGACTGCTCTTTCAGAGAACCTGGGTTCAGTTTCCAGCACCCACATAGTAGCTCACAATCATCCAAACTCCAGTTCCAGAGTCTCCAATGCCCTCTTCTGGTCTTTGAGGGCACTGCATGCTTGTGGTGCACTTATATACATGCAGGCAAAACACTCATACATGTGAAATAAAAATAAATTAAATTTAAAGCTTTTAAATAAGAAAACTAAGACCAGAATGAAAGTTCCTTGGTTTGATAAACTGTACATCAAAATCTACAATAATGTTATATATAATGGAAAGATACAAATTTCTTTAAAGTACAAGTTTTTCTAATGTGTAATATGATTAATTTCCAAAGATTTTTACCTACAACTTTCAGAAATACTGCACAAAAGAAAGATATAAACTACATCATATAGTTGTACCTTGGGGATAAAATAATAAACAAAACAGAAATTTGCAGCATCATAACCCAGATAGTTAGTGCTGACCACAGAGAAAATCCATATGATGTGTCACCAATGCAAATGTTGGAAGACTAGAGATTAGAAAAACTAATAGCCTGTAGGTTTAATCATCTCTAGACTATAAAAATTTTCTGTTGCCAGGGCTGAAGAGATGGCGTAGTAGTTAAGAGCACTGGCTACTCTTGCAGAGGACCTAAATTCGGTTACTGGCACACACATGGTGGTTATCAACCATCTGTAACTCTAGTTCCATGGGATTTGACACTCTCTTCTAACCTCTGCAGGTATCGGCATGACAAAGGTGTCCTTACATACATGCAGGCAATATACTCATACACATAAAGTTGTTTTTAAGATTTTTTTTATTTATACACCCACTTCGCAGGTAGCATCCTCCCATAGCCTCCCTCCCCCCCACCAGAGCCCTTATATTCTGATATCCCTGCTACTGTCTGCTGTGTTGTCGGCACCCCCAGCCATTCCCCACTATGTGCCCTTCTGGTGAATCTAGTCAGCCTATCTAGAGGTCTTTGTTTTAGGAGGGTCAGCTGTTCCTCATCTAGTGGTAATCAGTTGTCAATATTCCTTTGGATAAGATTGGGGTCTGCTGTTCAATTTCCCAGTTCTATGCTGGGTTACTATCTGAGAATCCCTTTGGCCACCCTGGCCAACAACTCAAAAGAAAGTATCTCCTTTCTGGCATTGTTGCTTGTTATGTAGCCTTTAGCTATATATATGGACTCTTATGAAATTATATTGGCCCCTTTAATCTTTGGTTATACTTTCATTTTGGGTGTTTAAGGCCATAAAGTTGGTCCAGATAAACCAATTTATGTTTACTCTTAAGGTCGTTTCAGGATCTGTTCTTCAGGGGTCACATGAGCCTGGGAGGAGCCCCTGGCTCCTTTCTTTTACCAGTTCTGCCTATGTGAAGATAAGTCAAAGGTCCTGCTCAACCATGGTTGGCTTCACTTGGAAGCATGGAGGAAATGATTCCTCTGTGTTGGCCCTCCTCTTTATAGACTGGACACTGGTCCAGTTCCATCTTGTGGGGTCTCCTTGGCCTCCTTGATCAAGAGGACAGGTGACCCACCACCTATGAGAGATGCTCATAGTCCCCTAGAACTAGGCGACCTAGGAGGGCAAGGAGCAAAAACTGTCCTTTATGTCCCTCTGACCAAATTATTATAGACCTCAAAGTATGTCTGTTAAACACCCAAGAAGGTTAGTTCCACCAGTCTGGTATTTTTAATTACTGTGTGTCATATAGATAAATCTTAGGCAAAGACCAGTTGTTCTCAGATAAACCTTACCTAGACATATATTTCTTGATCTGCTATGTATAATTTGTCAGTAGGTTGTAGGAGTAACATGGTTCTCTCTGGTTTTCAAAACTAGCTAGGCATTGTTTATCTCTCACATTGTCTCACCCCTCCATCATGGTTTTCCCACTTAAGGTGCCCCCATTTCCCCCCTTTCTCCCTTATTAATACACTTCTCCTATGGTCCTACCTCTCTTGAGCTCCTTCTTTCCCTTTATAATTTCTGTAGCCCAGAAATTAAGGGAAATTTGTAAAATCAGATCTATAAAGAGGGATTTCTTGACCTTAGAGGTAGGTACAGACAGAGAAAGGACTAGTATAATTTTAGAGTACCCATGAATCACATGTATGTATAGATAGATACATATTCCCTCTGAGTTGACCCTCCTCTTTGTAGACTGGACACTGGTTCAAGTCCATTTCATGGGGTCTCCATAGCCTCCCTGAACAAGAGGACAGGTGACTCACCACAGTTACAGGGTTTTCAAGAGATGTTCCATAGTCCCCTGGAACTTAGTCAACCTTGGAGGGCAAGGGGCAAAAACTGTCTTTCAAGTCCCTCTGACCACATTAGTATAGGCCTCAAAGTATGGCTGTTAAACATCCAAGAAGGTTAGTTCCACCAGTCTGGTACTTTTCATTACCATGTGCTATGTAGATAAAGCTTGGGTAAAAAAACAAATATTCTCAGATAAACCTTGACTAGATATATATTTTGTTCCTTAAACTAGTTGACTAAACTATTATTTTTGTCTCATCCTTTATATATCACAACAAACCTACACAGACCTTCATCACTTGCTTAGGCTTTCTCATTTTTTCTATTGTGGAAGATATCTCCATTCCCATATCCTTTTAGATCTTTTACATTCTCTTTTTTAAATAATTATGAGATATAATAGCATTAACAAATAAAGTTTACATCTGTTGTGAGAATTCTTTTCCTGGGGATACAAAACAGTGTTTATTCCCTTTTAAGGTTCTAGTGTCAAGCCAATGTTTGATTAAAGTTTTACTGGGGAACCAATGAATTTACTGAGCTTACTTGCCGAGATAACTGAGGGATTGCTGAGATGTATGTATGACCTGAAGGTATGCACACTGGAAAGCCTTTACCCAGCATGGGGTCATGCCTTCTCTTCCTAGCCTTCCCCAGATTGTATACTTTAGCCCTCCCCAAATCCAGGAGACCATGTGTGATTAAGGCCAAATTACATATAGTTGGCTTGGAAGAGTGGCTGGATAATGTGGTGAAGGTCCAATGATCCTGCTTGGCCCTCCTTTAATGAATGAGCACAACCATCAACAAGCCCAATTATGATGATGTTTAGCAATCAGGCACAGTTGAAGTCATGATGATGGTAAGTTATTTCATGCAGTAAAGAATGCTGTACAGCATCATCTTATTAAAAGGACATGGAATTTAAAAGGATTTGGTGATAGGATCCACATAGGAG
>NW_008337842.1:3174798-3214902 GCF_000622305.1 Nannospalax galili | reverse complement strand
GATTCAAGGACTTTCTTTTCCCCCTACAGATAAGAGTTATATAATTTGGGAGTCTTTTAGATAGACCCACTGAAGGGGTACTCCATTTGCCTCACCCCACATTCCTGTTCAGCATGGAAGAAGCCAGGGCGGTCTGCATCCTGATTCCCTATCTGTGAGCTGGGTAACCTTTTCAGAGGATGGTATGATAAGTATAGGAGGTAGAAATTGTCTGGGCAGTTAGGGCAAAAAGACCCCAAAGAAAAGTAGCTGGTTTCTTGGCTAAAACTCACAATGTCCTTGGGCCTCTTAGCAACCTACTCCATTCCAAAGGCCAAAAATGTTGAAAGTATTTGGGGTAATGTTAGAATATCCAAAAGCCCCCTAAAAAATAAATAAATAAAAGAAGAAGAAAGAATACATGAAGTTATCAGAAAAAAAGTGATGGGGAGATATGGGAGGAGTTGGAGGGGAGGGAGTGGGCATAGATTTGATCAAAACACCTTATAGGCATGTATGAAATTCTCAATAAATTATATATTTTGAAAAATTTCTGAAAGCCGGGCGTGGCGGCGCACGCCTGTAGTCCCAGCACTTGGGAGGCAGAGGCAGGCAGATCTCTGTGAGTTCAAGGCCAGCCTGGTCTACATAGTGAGTTCCAGGACAGCTGGGGCTACAAGGAGACCCTGCTTCAAAAAGACAAGAAAAAAAGATTTCTGTAGCCCAGAAATTAAGGAAAATTTGTAAAATCAGATCTATACAGAGGGATTTCTTGACTTTAGAGGTGGGGACGGACAGAGCAAGGTCTAGTATAATTTTAAAGAGTACGCATGAATCACATGTATAGATAGACAGATATGTAGATAGATAGATAGATAGATAGATAGATAGATATATAGATAGATAGATAGATAGATAGATAGATGATAGATAGATAGATAGATAGATGATAGGTAGGTAGATAGATAGATAGATAGATAGATAGATAGATAGATAGATAGATGTAAATGGAGATACAGATATGAACATTTTCTTTATGAGATAGTCCACAGAGTTTGTGACAGTCACAAGAATAAAAATTTATGAGTGATATCACAATTTAAAAATATATGAAATTACATAAAACCATTTAGACCAATAATGCACTCCAAGACAGAATTAGTAATCAATAAATAAAATATCAAACTCTGTTGCTGCCTATGGGAAATCTCTCATATGCCTTTCTACCTGAGAGCCCAGTTTTCATTCTCCAGCAAGTATATACCATTTCATTCTTCTGAATAAATTCCTCTGGGTGAGGTGCAGAATGTAGTGAAAAGATTCTGTTGAGTCATGGAGCCTGGTTTGATATCTGGATGCACTGCACATAGAGAGTTGAGTTATTTAAGCTCCCCTGGCTGTGGTTTCTTTCCCTTTCAAATTTAAATAATAATAGTAGTCATGACAACAAATAAATGCCACAGCCTAGTGGAAAATCTTCAATATACACTAATTTTATTGTCTGATTCTGATCAATCGATTATCTAAATAAATTTCCTTTTTTATTTTTGCGACAAAATTCACAAATACCAGGGAGTCCTTCAAGACTTGCCTCTACTTTCCCAAAAGAAGAGCAGATCCTGCTCTTACTAAAGCAGCAGCTAGATTCAAACCATAGCGCATCATCGCAAGTTCCCAGGCACCATCTGCAAATATGGCTGACAGCTGCATGGCGGGTTCTTATCTAAAACTGGCTTTAGTGGTTAGGATTTCCTGTATAATCACACCTCAAATAATTAGACATTATGACCAGGCACTGTGAAAAGGAAATCACATATACCTGACCGAGTGGTGATTGACTCAACCAAGTGGTCTGGATAGGCGCCAGTGTTCAGAAGCCAGGCCTTTATTGTGTCTAACAGCCTAGCCTCCATGGCAGGCTGGAGAGTGCCCAACTCTCTTTATGGCTATTTTTGAATGGCCTCTGGCACCAGACAGATGGCCTCAAGCCATACCAACAATCTCCCATTAAAACAGACATCTGGCAAGGGTCCATGTCCCATTTTGCAGATGAGAAAACCAAGGACCAGGTGGCTCTGATTATTACCTATGGTCCAAGACTACCATAAATGATGTTGGAAGGCAGTCAAGAAAGCCTGGTGATTATTCCCTTTGATGATCTTATTACTGGACATCTGGAAAATCACCTTTGCCAAACAAAAAGTCCCTAGGCTAGTCTACCCACCATGTGATCCTTCTAATGCAGAATGACATTTTTTCTTTTTGTGTTCTGTTTTACCATCCACAATGGAATAATGAGCTTTATTTATTTGATTTTTCCATATCACCAACAGTACCTTCCCCAACTCTCTGCACAATCAGTGTCATCTTTGAGAAATATCTTCCATGATATTTCTAGAAATGCATATTGGACACAAACCCTGTGCTGGAAATTGTGCTAGACACCGGGGCTACTAAGGAAAGAAAGACAGTCCCTGTGTTCAAGCTCATGTGAAAAGTCTTATTTTACTTTTTATGGGGAAAATCACACCAAAGATCCTTTAAAATGATTCCCACTGAAATAACTTGGAATATTTATTATGAAAAGATCTTCATGGGCTCCTCTCCACTCACAAAGAACCTGACTCAGTAGGTGTGAGGTGGACCTTGACGCTGTTAGTTTTGGAGTAGGGGGTATACGTATGTTTTATTTTTATGCAAACATTTCAGGAGACATTGCTTTGGTATTTGGGAAGCACTAACTCAAACAACACAAAACCAGCCCTTCCTTTTTTCTCAAGATCCTTCTCTATTCAGCTTCTTTCATGTCTTTGTCATTTCACAAGTGTGCCTTAGAAAGCCCTGGTTAAGAAGAAAAACGAAAACCTCCAGCTTAGATGTAGTATGAAGTATTCTAGTTAAACATATAACTTTCATTTCCTATGCATAGAAGAGAACTTGGCCCCAGGGGTGCTCTGTTCCCAAAACAATGTCATTCCTATAGCTCTCCCAAAGAATACTGATCTGGTGACCCTACCTGGCAATCATTCTGATTGTCCAAAACTAAGACCTCTCAGTCTTCTTGTTTCTCTGGGTGGTATTGAGAGACAAGAACTTCCCAAGGCTGTTGGCCTGACAAACTAATACCTGTTCCCCTTGAGGTGAAGGCTCCAAAGAGTGAAGTTGAAGGGAGCTTTTCCAGTGCTCATGGTGATGCTTGTTAATCACCCATCCATCTGAAGACGCAACGAAAGAAACCACTTCTCTTCTTCCTGGAACACAAAGTCTTCCAGTGACTCTGATTTTCACAAAGTATATTTTGTGATTTGTGCCCAAATAATGTGGAAATGGGAATTGTAATAAAGCCAAAGTCCATTTCCTTGTGAATCAAAGGACAGTTTACTACAAAGAGGCAAAGGCTCCAGCATGTGAGGGCAAGTTGATTTGCATGTGTGCCAAGCTCCTGGGCAACTTTCATTCACAAGTGCAGTTGGAGAGCTGGAAGCTGGACTGCTTTGTTTTTGAACTACCACTTCTCAAGTGTAATGGCAGTGACTGGAGTGAATGAATAATTGAATGAGATGAAATGAGGCGAACAGGACATTGAAACAGAAAGGTAAGAGAAGGAAAGAGAAAAGCATGAGAAAGAGATAAAACAACTCAAAATTGTAAATACCACACTGAACACAGTGGCACATGCTTTTAATCATCACTCAGGAGGCAGAGGCAGGCGGATCTCTGTGAGCTCAAGGTCAGCTTGGTCTACCTAGCAAGTTCCAGGTCATCCAGGGAAACTGTCTCAAAAAAAAAAATGTAAACATCTTTAAAATACAGTTCATAAAGAGAAGAAACAAGGAACTAACAAGACTTAACTCTACAGTTTACAATCACCACATCACACTACTTCCTTGCATAGAAATAAGTTCCAAATAGTAGATGGTTCATCCATCTATTTAGTCATCCATTCATTCAGCAGGTATGTGTTAGAGGTCATCCTGTTGTCATTTAGTCTGTATTTGATCTTGAGGCTATATAAGTAAATAGTAATAAGGTCCTTGACTTCATAGAACTTGCATCCACTCAACAAAGCCAGTGGTGGAGGAGAACCTACTCTCAAAATAACATCTTAGGCACATTTAGAAAAGTATTTCCAAAAATCCTGTTAAGAGATGCAGATTGTTTTAAAGTATCAATGGTATTAAGCCAGGATATTCCAAGTTCAGAAAACTCAAGAAACATCAATTGGATGTCCTCACAATGAAAAAGTAGAGACTGAGCTTAGGAAGACCCAGGTTCTTAGAGAGTGAGAACCAAGAATGGTGAGCATTCCAATCCTTCCGATACCTCCAGAGGGTTTTCTTGGAGTTGTTGGACCAAGAAAGTAAACATCTACTAGGATTCTGTGTATGCCATCCCTGCTCTCCCTCTTTCTCCAAAGTCTCCAGAGCCCACTTGAGTAGCACAAGATGTATCTCAGTTAACCTTTCTCCCTGAAATAAAGGGAAAAAATTACCTGCCTACAGTTACCTAGAGGTAAGCAGAAATGGGTCCATAACTTGATTTCATTTTCTAGTGCTTTCCAAACTTTATCATGTATCAGAATCACTACCTCTAGTCAGACTTGGCAAGTGGAGATAGGGACAGATAATTTGGATCTCTAACAAGTTCTGAGGAGATACTGGTGTTACTGGTTCTGGAATCACATTGAGAACTATTGCCTTATTCAACCCTTCCTTTGGGACACATAGCTGTCTTTTTCAGAAAGCAAGACATAGCCTGGCTCTTTCGTTGGGCTCTCAGCTTTGGTGAAAACAGGCCTTCCAACCTATGCAATGGCCACAGATCTTGGTAGTTAAGAGCTTAGACCTATGCATCAAATAACTGGGTTTGACCATACCTTCATCAATCTTTCTCTCCTCTGAACAACTACATTATCACACATTTGAAAGGATTAGATCACTTAACATGTATGAAATAGTACAACCGCATCTGACAAAGAGTAGGCATAAAAGGGGGCAGCTATTATTATTCTAACTCCATGCATTGGCTTGAGCCTGGGCCCTGACAGCAGTCCTACCTGGACCACTGAAAGACAGGAGACTATGCAATAAAATGATAATAGATTATGCCACATAATCACCCAGATTTACAGCATACATACCAACTGCAAGTGCAAAGATCACTAGGTGAAATATCACTGTGACTGGTGTTATCTGGATCTCCCCACACTTGTTCACTGTTACCATGGCACATTCCTATGACCACTCAAGGTCAAGACTCCATGTTACTAAATCACAGTTTGTAAATTCCAAGGAAGCCCATAATCTAATCTAGGCAGCCATATGTTCCCATCTTCCAGAGGCTATGATGTCAGCTCAAACTGATAGGATGGATCAGAGCAAATGGTAAACATTTGAACATCTGCTCCTTTCTAAACCTCTAAACCCTTAGGCAGCAACATTAGATGACCGTGACACTTAGAGTCTACTGATGCCATGAAGTACATGCTAAATCAAACAGTCATTGAATATGGGTCTCAGGACACAGTGCTCCTGAGAATTATACATAGCCAACTTTCTATGTCCATGGGCTCCACATCTGTGAATTTGGACAACCAGATGAAAATATTTCAAAATTGAAAAAACACTATGTCTGTATTGAATATGATGGATTTTTCTCATTGTTATGACATAAATAACACCTACTTATACAGCATTAGGCACTATAAGTAATCTAGAGATGATGTGAAGTCTGGAAAATGTGTGTAAGCTATATATAAAAATTACACCCTTTCGTAAAAGTGTTCAGGTGTTAATGGAGTTTGGTACCCAAGAGGATCCTGGAACTAATCATCAAGGATATTGAAGGACAACAGTATTTGGAGATTTTTTACTCTAGTCCTAAATGTAGAAGCACCATTGAACTTTAAAAATAATTTCCTTAACTACTCTCAGCCTTGGAGACAATTGATAAGAGGTTACAAAGAGAAACTCTGAAGAAAAGCTTCCCAGTTGCTAAAGCAAAATCAGCATCCAAGGTCTGGTGTAGAAGGAGAGGGATACGAGCTAGGAGAGGAGGAGGACTGGCTTGTCCTCACGTGCACATCTGTAACACTGGAAGCACTGTTGCCTTTTACAAAGCTTCATCCACACTTGAATCCTTCCTTGTTAGTAACACTCATCATAACTGTGATAGTTTGGTGCGGTCTAAAAGACTCCATAACAAAAAAGTAGCTAGAAACGTGGACTCTCAAATCAGATGGATTTGGGTTCATATTCCAGGCTTCGCAAGTACAACTGAACCTTGATCAAAGTACGTCCTACTGGGCACACTGTAAAATACCAATATAACTCCCCACTTGGCTGGTGTGACCCTCCAATCAAATGCTGTACAAGAAGATATACTTCACAACCTAGAAATAATGAGTGCCCAACCAGTGTTGGCCATTGTATTACTAAATACTGACCTAGAGGACTATTCCAGGAACAAAACCCAAGAATACCAATCAAGGTGTTAAGGTAATAAAGTCCAGCCCATTCCCATAGGCTACAGGTCCTGTCTTTTCCATATAAGAAATTTAAATTAACGCCAGATATCTGACCCACTTACCCTGGCTCCTCATTTTTACTATTTATCTCAAAATGAACTGAACCTGACATCCTCCTCAAATTTTTGTGCACAGCCCCTCATCTGGTCTAAGAGGTAAGCCTTGCCTCAAATGATTGGCACCAAGGATGGCATCATCTGGTGATAAAATTACTCTTACTCACCAAGAAGTGACTCTACCTTTGTTGGCCCAACATCTTAATAGCAGCGGAAGGGACTGGCATGCTTAAAATCATTCATTCTGTTCATAGCAATGAGGTGCCTTCAGGGTGTCCTCTCAAGCCTCTCTCTTTCTCTCTCAACACCAGTTCATTAGGACTCAGTGCCTCTGGCTAAGAGAATCTAGCTCTGAGATAGTGAGTCCATGAAGTGACTAAGGAGAAGTCCTTGAACATAGTGGAGAATTTTTCCCAGAGCAGAGGGAAGTTCTTAATCCCAACCAGTGAAGAGACGGAGCTGACAAGGTTAGGAGAGCTGGGGCTGGGATGCCTAGCTACCGCTCCTGTTCTCATTGAGGCATCCAGGGACTCTGCTGCAGGCACAGACAGGAGATGTACCAGGGTATGCTGGCTCTGGGTCCCACATGGCTTCTTGCCTAGACAAATAGACCTCAACAGCTGGTGGACTGTCACCTCTTAGGCCTTCAGGCAGCCTTATACTAGTTCATTGTTCTTATGTCTACTGGCAGCTCTCAGATCAGTGCTTCCTACCCCTGCTGCCAGCAACTCCAATAGAGATGTGTCTGATTGCACACACTGTGCAGATCCTGGGAACCAGTACAGCAAGGTCCTATGGGTGCCACAGAGCAGGGACCATCTTTGTCTCAGAGACACACTTTCAAGCCTACTAGCAGGGACCAAAAGAACACGTTGTGAAAAGGCCATTTCAAATGATTAAATTGTTCAACTAATTTCTATTATCAGAATTCTGGTACCATTTAAATGAATTTTATTGAGCTGATCTGCAAAATACAATGGAAAGAAAGGAGGGCTGGGAATGGAGCTCAGTTAGCAGAGTACTTTCTCAGCATGTATGAGACCCTGGGTTTGATTCCTAGCACTACATAAACTGGTCATAGCAGCACTCATCTGTAGTCTCAACACCTGGGACATGGAAAGAAGAATCAAGGGGTTCAAGGCCATCCTTGGCTACTTAATGAGTCAGGATCAGCCTGAGCTCCAGGAGATCTTGCCCCTGTCCCCCAAAGAGAGGAACAACTACTAATGAAAAAGGAGTGGGTAGGGTCCCTCAGCTGCACTTGGAGTCTCTCCATATCTTTGGCTTCCACAGCCCCAACTGCATGTCCAAAGAACATTCAAAGTTGGAAGTGCTGTGCTATATGCCATATCCTTTTGGATCCATCCTATATCTAGTATCTTCTAGGCAGACAAGGAGACAGGATCACTCTATAACCTTGTCCTCACACAGTCCCCCTTACCCTGCTCCATTGGTTAGTACAAGTATCTCCTAGAAGCACCCCACTGGCACACGTCTTCTCTCAAGTCTGGTCCAGATCAGACGCTGCTGATGTAGGATAGTTTCAACACTCTGTTCCTCCTCCTGAGCTCCTTCTCATGATGATGGCAGGTAGCTGTTAAGAAGAAACCTGAACATGAGTCTTGAGGATAATCCAGAGCCAAATGTGTCCTTCAGAATATTTAAGTCCTGCATAAGAGCAAACTGTCTTCATGCTAAGGGACAGAGAGTTAGGGATTCTCAGGATGGGAAACTCAGAATGTTCCACTTCTGCTATAAGTAATTTCTAAGCTGCTTAATGTTCTGTAAATCAGATCACCTGACTTATGGGGTAATCAAGAGTCAGAGAAGCCCACAGTTCTTCTGACCCCCAGAAGTACACCAGCTCTCTCTATTCTTCCCAAGCCTCTTCCAAATCAACTCCACATGCCTTTCCAACCAGTTCTATCCATGCACTCTATTCTGCTGCAACTCTAGCAGGTCCGGCAGAAAAGTGCTCACTCATTAAGAAGGCAACCATTCGGCTGGAGAGATGGCTCGGTGGTTAAAAGCACTTACTGTTCATCCAGACGACCTGGATTCCCAGTACCCACATGGTGGTTAACACCCATCTTTAACTCCAATTCCAGAGAATCCAGCACTTTCTTCTGGCCGCTGCAGGCACCAGACATACATACGGTACACTTAAATATATGCAGCCAAACACTCACACATAAAATAAAAATAAAATTAATTTTTGCAGCCAAACAAACACACATAAAATAAAAATAAAATTAATTTTTTTTTAAAAAAAAAGGGGGAAAACATGCTCCTGCCTCATTCTTTAACAAAAGTTAATGTACTTTCCCAAATCGCTGAGGTTAGGTCAACTTTCTCTGCAAATTAAAACAAATTGAACCCACAGTATGGATGCAAACAAAAAGCCCACAGCTCATGCTACTCCTAATGCAGTGTGTCCCCCTGGGTGCCAGCCTACCCACTTCCCAGGACCCTTTAAACCATACTCAAGACCTGACTGCTCCACAAAATTGTCTAATTCTACTTGTAGAGAATTTGTGATTCCATTCCCACTTTTTGATAATCACAGATTGCCTGAATTTTCAATAAATATTTATACCACTTTATTTCTATCACTTGGTTGTTGGCATCTCGTGGGCAAGGTCCAAGCCTTCCCAGAATGCCTCAGGGTATCCAGAATCATGTTTTATACTGTGATTGGCACAAAGGTGGTGTGCAAAGACTACTGGCTGATTGATTTATACCCCTGGCAAGGTCTCCATTGCTGTCATGGATCTATTTCATTCAATAAAACGAAACTAAGACTGAAAAGCACACAGGATTAACTACACATTTAATTGCCTAATTTTTTAGTTCATTTCATATTTTCCCTAAGCAAACATTTGTAAATTTAATCTACATGACAGACATCTCCTGTCTCCAACTACCCACAGTTCTTCCTCCAATTCACTTCTAAAACAAGGCCAAGAGATTTACTTTTCATGCAAATCTATCATTTTTTTTCTACTGTTTGAAACTCAGTGGCTTCAAATTGTCCTTGGGCCCTGATCCAAATCCTCCATCTAACTTCCTAGACCCCTGGGTATGGGCTTGCTGCCTTTCTCACTTCATCTCCTACAAAATTGTACCACATTTTCTAGGATCCAGCATATTCAGCTTACAGCTCATAAAACTTCCATACCAGTCAAGACTTTACACATGCTCCTCCCTCTATCTAGAATATTCTCTTCCTTCCCTCTCCTGCATCCTTTCACCTGGCTAGTTTATTTTCAGCCTTGTTTTCAGACTAGATATCTCTAACTCAGAAAAGACTTACCTGAGTCCCAGAAGCAAGATACAGCTAATTGCTAATTGCTCGCACAGCATCCTATGTCTCTTTCATCCGCTGTCTTCTTGCTTGTTGGTTTTTCTTCATAGATCTTGTGGCTGCTGACAGTGTCTTTCTTGTTCATCTTGGTATCTTTAGTACAGAGGACGGAACTAGTTGAAGAAAACTGAAATGTAACCACATTTCAGCCAAATATTTGGGAAATGTTTTCTATTCATAATATAGTCAAGTCTTAGAGACACTAAATTCTAAATGCTTCAGGACTAACTTTTTTTAGATTAAAACTTACAATTAAAGAAATGTCATGCAGGGGCTAGGAAGATAGCTCTATGGTTAAACTGCTAGCCTTAAAAACATAAGGACTGGTGTTTGGATCCCCAATACCCACATAAATGGAATCCCAGGGCTTGGGAGGCAGAGAAAAAGAATTCCCAGAACAAGCTAAACTAACTGAATTGGTAAGCTCTGGGTTCAAGTAGGACACTCTGCCTTAGTATCAAGGAAGACACCTAGTATCAATCTCTGGCCTCCACACACATGTGCACATACTGGTACACACACATATACACACACACCTACACACATATACACGCCAAAAAAAACCCATATAGTTTAGCTTAGCAAATAAAATCATTTACATGCCCTACCACAACTTTATCCTCTACCCTGTCCACCACCCTTATTTGTGGTCTGTGGCTTGTGAGACAAGAAAGGAAGAAGTAGGGGTGTGGTTATGACCACTGACACAATTAACCAGCTCCCATTAGTACTACAACCCAGACTGTGGTTGCCTTTTTAGGTAAATCATCCCCGTCATCCCTACTTCCCCCAGTCCTAAGGCTGCTGACTATGTGCAAATCTAGGACCATTTCCAGAGATCTACAAACAACCAAAGTTGGCATTGTGGCATGGACTACCCAGTCACAGGTAACCTCAGAGGGCATCCCTGCTCCCCACCCACATACCTCACTATTGGCTAAAGTATCCCAAGCATGCCTTAGTCCTATGGTTATGGAGCATCAGAATCATGAGGCAGACTTTATAAAATGCAGATTATTGACCTCTAGCCCCTAGTTTCTAATTCAGAAGGTCTGGAATTCTTCAGTTCTAAGTTCCCAAGTGATGTTCAAGCTGTTGGTCTAGAAATTACCCAGTGAGAATCTGCCACTTAGGAAAGTTTTATAACCCTCGTTGTAAATGAGATTGACCTGTGGAGTTTTGTTGTCGTTACTATTATAGAGTATGAGTGAAGCCCTTAATGATCTATTTCATCAACCTATCACAAGCCATGTTGACACACGGCCAGGGTTGAGAACCATCTATAAGTAAATGTTTATCCCTACTTAAAAGCAATGGTCCAGTCAGGCGTGGTGGCACATACCTTTAATCCCAGCACTCAGGAGGCAGAGGCAGGCAGATTTCTATGAGTTCAAGGCCATCCTGGTCTACATAGTAAGTTCCAGGCCTGGGGCTACAGGGACACCTTGTCCAAAAAAAAAAAAAAAAAAAAAAAAAAAAAAAAAAATGCAGTCATCCCTACAGAGGGCTAATACCTTAAAGTGGAATCATTGATTTACATGTGCCTGGAATGAGTTCTTTACCTTCCCGCGAGGATTTGACGGGGAAAGGAAAAAATTATTAAAAATTCTGGACAAAGGGATGTGAACAAGGTATACCCAGGGGAGGGAACCAAGGTGGCCAAACACCAGTTTTACTCACTTTACCAAATGGGGGCCCATGTGCAGAGACTCTTTCCAGGAGCTGCCCTTGAAATCACGACTCCCATCACCTTAGATGTAGGGAGGTCAGATAAGGGAATTTACAGAGGAAAGGCCTGACAAGCAGGATGTCTAGGTCGCCTCTCACTGGTTAGGTAAGTAAAATCTGTAGATTATTGAACCCAAATTAAATGTCAATAAAAATTATGGCATCACTATCTGTACTTTCACTTACTAAATTAAACCATAACCTTCATGAGAATGCCCATACTGTGGCTTTATCACCCAACTCAGGGTAGACACCTAGAAGGTAGGCAGTGAACAAAGTAAGACTGAGAATCTTGGGAAATCAGGCAGTCAGTAAACTGCTCACCATGCAAGCATGAGGACCTGCGCACAGACATGTGCGCGCGCACACACACACACACACACACACACACACACACGCACACACATGCACAAAGATACTATTCTTGGTTATGAACAAAGAAAACTGGATGAACCCAAGTCTGTCTTCATGGAGCATACAATCTAAATCTAAGATATAATCCTAGAATTTTACCTATATGGCATTTATGTAATAAACCATTTGTGTTTATTATATATTATTTATAGAAATCTAAGACATGTAAAACAAATCCATAGAAACATTTATATAAAGTATAATATACATAAAACAGAGAGAACACAATAGCTAGCCAGTCTCGGGGAAAGAATTTTGTCAGTATGGAGCATTGCCCTTTTTCGTTCCCTGTTATATGGCTCAGCACCTAGAGTAGGTTTGGCACTAGGAGAGATTCAACAAATATTAGTTCAATGGATGAATGAATTGAGCCTCATGCTGCAGCCAAGTGCCTTCCAGGTCCTTCCAGGGCTATGGAGCAGGAAGAATGGGGTCACTGCAGAGAAACCCTCAGCCTTCCCAGCCTCGGGGCGAGACAGCACATGCTGTGTTTGTGCTCGGTGATCTTCTGGGATGCCTCAGAGACTCTCCCACACAGCCTTCAATGGCCTTTCAGAATCCATGCTGTGCACAAAGGTCTGACTGTGTTTTTAGCCAAAAGCAAACAACAAAAGAGAAACATCACATCGGAAGTGTCACCACAGAATCATTTACACGTTGCAATTGTGTTGACTTGGTGAAGAAATTCAGTGGAACTGAGTGCCTTTTTACAGGCTGGAATGTACGTGAGAATTCCCCAGCAAAAATTTCAAATCAAGTCTGTTTACTTTTCAGAATTATCAAACCAAGCTCTTTCTAGAAAAGGACTTCTGTAGGGGCCCTAGAAGTACATGACTGCTCCCGTGACATTTATCCCCACCTTCCTCAGAGCTCTTAATTAAAGCAAATCTCTGGCCAGAGCATGGGAAAATTTTCTACTTCAGAAAAACTCAAAGTATAGCTGCAGGTTACAAAGACGAAACACAGTTGTATACCTAGAAATCTACCTGAGATGCTAAAGGTAACTAACTTGCATTTTTTAATATTTTACTTTATTATTTTTATTTTATGTGTATGAGTGTATTGCCTGCATGTATGTGAGTGCACCCGTGTCATGCAATGCCGCAGTGGTCAGAAGAGGGCTTCGGATTCCCCTGGAACTGGAGTTAAGGATGGTTTGTAGCTGCCATGTGGGTGCTGGGAATCGAATCCGGGTCCTCTGCAAGAGCTGTCAGTGCTCTTAACCACTGAGCCATCTCTCCAGCCCCTAACTTGCATTTTTTTATGCCTCAAAATCCCAACTTCAAACATCCCTGTTATTCTCTGGACACTTCTGCTATGTAGGACTAAAGTTGGAATGAAGGGTCTTCTCTTTACTGTGATGCAATAATGTACAGGGCAAGGAAAATGATCTTAGTGGGCTGAGACCTATTTTACCTGTACCATGGAAGAATGGAGACACCTCCAATTACTGCTTCTTTATCTTAGGGGCAGGCCCAAGAACTACAGAGGGGCCAAGTCGAGGAATATCCAAAAGTCTATCCAACCAAAACCAACTCCCTTCTCTCCCACCACAGGGTCTACAACTGTCAATGTTTTCAATGAAAAATTCTTTGATCCCCTGAATGTAGATGAAGATATTACCTGAATCTGGTCATCCAAGCCTGTAATTTCAGCATTTAGGAGGTTGAAGGAGGAAGACTACAGGTTCAAAGCCAACCTAAGCTACATAGCAAAGCCCTGTCTGATAAATTCAAAATTTTGAAAATCACCTGAGTAAGATGGTGCCACTCCATGGGGTGTAATTCCAGATTGAATTTAAAGAAAGAAAGCCAGGAGGCCACTGTCTTTCATCAGTCTCTTCTTCCTAACAGTAGACACAATGTGAACAGCAGCCTCATGCTGTTGCCACCACAACTAACATGCCTTGTGGCCATGCCTTCCCCCATAATGGACTAAACTCTCAAACCCTGAGCCAAAATAAACCCTTCCTTATGTTACCTTGGTCAGTTGTTATCACAGCAATGAGAAAAGTATCTGATACAGTAGCAATGCTTCTGATGACCCCAGTAGACGACCTCAGGATTTTTAGTTGTTCCTCAAGGGCAGCAGACTACAAATTCTAACTCTGTTTAAGGAACACATAGGAAAAACAGATATCTTCCTGAAAACAGCAGGAGCTGTTGTGCAAAGAATGAATTTGAAGCAAGCCTGGTCTATGTAGTAAGACCCTGTATTCTATTTAGTATGGCTCAGGTGCACATCACAGTTCTACCACAAAGTGTTGTGCAAGTTGCTTACCCTGTCTGAGGATTAGTCTGTTTGGCCAAAATATGGCAAATATTGTCCACTTCTGGGGTTTGGCAAGAACTGTATTAAACAATGTTTATGAAAAAATACTGAGTCATCAACAAATAGTAACTATTTGCTGTTATGACTATGCTGTTTTTTAACTACATCTTTATCTCCACCTATATAATATGTAATATACAAGATGTGTGCTATATTTACTATATGCTAATACCAATAATGATAACTTTAATCAAATGCTTACCCTGTGCTAGGCATTGTCTTATGAACCATATTATGTGTTAATTCACTTACTCCTCACAAGGTAGACATGAAGGCTATGTTGTAAGGGGCATCTGAAGAGAAGCAGGCTGGTCCTGTAGTGGAGTCTGCTGGTCATGGGCTTCGGTCAGGTTTTACAAGCAAGCCGCCTGTTTCTGACTCACCCTTATCGCCTCTCTAGCACTTTGCTCCAGGTTTGCAGTTGTCTATGAAAGGTCTGGACAAAGGAAATGCCATCATCAAGCACACTAGGATTTCAGGAGCTAACCAATAGTCTCAGGAGGGTGGATGCCAGCTTTCCAGTGTTCAGATGCCCAGGGCCCAAAGCTCTGGCCTCCTGCTCATGCAATGGGCTATAGCTGAGCCTGGCAGCTGACAGCAGGATTTTCTCCCCTAGGGAAAGTGCTGACAAGGTCCCAGGCGCACTGTGAGGGGAAAATTGATCACTGAGCTAACCAGAATCAAAACACCAGAGGCTCATTTTGCAGTGAGGTACTGTATTTGAGGAGTAAGCAGACCCAAGATACTGGGTATGAGCATAGGCTCAACTGTGTCGTGGTCTGTGGACAGAGAAAAGATCATCAGGGTTCGCTCCAAAGAGCAACAGGATGGATGGTCTGTCCTTTCTTCTAAAGGAGGCAATTCCAACTTAAACAGCATTCTTGAGGCAGCAGGGTCTCACTGACCTACCCGCCCTCTTCCATTCTAGGTATGAACAACCTGTCTGTGCTCTGAAGGTCATGATCATTAAAAGACACTAGTGTGTAGGAAATGAATATGTAGCTGTTAACAAGGCACCTATGGCTTCAGGTCTTAAATTCTCTTCTGTAAAGTAAGAATAATAATATAGCTTGTCTCGTAGGTTTGATGGGAGAAAGCAATGCATCTGACACTGCAGAGTGGTGAAACTCTGCCTACAGACTGCTTTAATAAAAATGACAAGTCAATGACAATAATATCTAGCTTAGACACAGCACCTGTTATATGCCAGGAACTCTCCTAAATGCTGAATCCATGAGCTCCAGTGGAAGAACTTGTTTCAAAAATAAAGGTAAGAAGCAGATGATGAGAACATCTGAGGTTGATGTCTGGCCTCTACACACATGTACAGGCACACCCACCCAAATATGTGTACCTATACACCCCACTTCCTATTTGCTCTTCTCAAGTCAACTCAGAGGTCACTGGATTCTGCCCTCATCCATCTGCCATTAGCTGACTGATCAGCTCTCTTCTGCTGTCTCACAATGCTCATGGCTCCTCTAAAATAGCATGAATGCTGATGTCTTACATTTGCTTACTTATAAAGCCTCCCTGATTATAGGGTAGCATTCACTTATTACCAACGCTAGCTCATACCTGCTTTAGAGTATGTTTATAGTAATGGACTTTCGAGTCCATGGATGCACACGCAAAAACTTGTGTGACCTGATAAGGACCTCGTTAACTTCTGTGTTATCAATCTCATGGGTCTGAATTTCTGGTAAGGGAAGAGGCTTTGTGTCACAGAAGCATCCTCTTTGTACCCCCAACCTCAGGAAGCAATGAATGAAAGCTGATATGCTCTGTTTTGACAATATGACTCTCTGTGCTGTGTACTCAATCTCCTGGGTCTGAAACTCTTGAATGGTGGAGGTGGAGGTGGAGACCTTAATGTTGGCGATGGATGATAGAGGAGGAAGAAAGGAGGCTTTTCCTTGGCTAGAGGGCTAAGTTCTTGTTTTCCCAGAGCTAGCCTGTCCTCATTGCCAAT
The DNA here is from genome assembly GCF_000622305.1 of Nannospalax galili. Classification (NCBI taxonomy): domain Eukaryota; kingdom Metazoa; phylum Chordata; class Mammalia; order Rodentia; family Spalacidae; genus Nannospalax; species Nannospalax galili. The sequence continues at coordinate 3,198,532 of NW_008337842.1, read as the reverse complement.
GGACAGGCTATATTATCAACTAAGAGATGGGGGGGAGAGAACGAGAACAACTATCAAACTTACTCTTCTTGGTATTTTTCTTCAACTCCAGGCAAACTTTTCCAGGGTTTGAGATCCATAAGAGACTTAAGATCCTCCTCCAGGACACAGATACCATACAGTTTGAAGAATAACCAAATATTCCCTATGCCAAGGGAATCTCCACATGTAAGGAACAGGCCAGGCTGCCTGAGATTGTACTTTGTAATGGTCATGCTTGAGTTTACCATGGAGAAGATGCACATAGCATGGCAGTTAAGAGACCAGACTTGGAACTAGATTGCCCAAGCTTGAATATCAACTAAGCTACTTGCTAGCTGTGTGACTTTATAAGTATGCACCACCATGGATGGCTTCTGTTTTAAACTTGAATTCTGGGTATTGAACTCAGGTACTTATTCTTACACAGCAAGTACTTTACTGACTGAGCTTTTTCTCCAACCCTGAAATCCTTCCTTGATCCCAGTTTACCATGAGCCTCTGTCAGTATCTTAGAAAGAACTTACATGGCTGCTTTCCTTGTCACTGAAGAGAGTAGATATGATCAGAGATTCAGGCATGGCCACCCAGATCCAACCCCTAAGCCCTCTAAACCCAGGATTGAGGCTTTGACAGAATATATCAGGAGCTGGGGCCCCAGCTTCCTACATTTCTATCTACCCTTAAAGCTTAGAAATTTTCTAAATAAACAAATTCACTTCAATTATTCACTGACTTAGAATTCATCCTTGGGATGGCATGAAATGTAAATAAAAGAGAAAAGTAAGCCTTATGACCAATACATGCCCCCTGCCAAGTCCTCCTCAGCTCACGCAGATTCAGTCTATTCAGCTGTAAAATGAGCTAATCAGAATAGATGATCCTGAAGTCCACCTACTTTAATTGTCTCCCCTAAACCTGAGCTCATATAAGCAGCTGCCTCCTCAACCTGTCTTACTAATCTCTCCCATCCCGTGTTTAAAATGGAGCTAGCGAGATGGCTTAGCAGGTAAAAGCACTTGCTGCCAAGCTTGAAGACCTGAGTTTGATCCCTAGAACCCACATGATGGAAGGAGAGAACTGATTCCTGCAAGTTGTCCTCTGGCCTTCACATGTTCACTGCACTGGGGACTAGAAGATTGAGGTAAGAGGTTCCAAACATTGCAGAGGCAATGATCAGGGTAAGTCATCAATGCCCAGCAGGGTCCACCCCCTAGCAAACCAAGGAAATACAGAATTCTCATCATAGGGTCCTTTAGTGCCTTGCTACCCCTAGTGCAGTCCTTGGACCAGTGACCTCAGTTGGGAAATTTACTAGAAATATGGAAATCTGGGTCCCACCCAGTTCTGCAAAGAATCTGCACTTTTTAGGAGGGCAGCTAGGTGATTTGAGCACATGTGCAAGTGTGGGAAGTACTCCTGACACCAGGTTCGCGGCACGGGCACCTTCACATTAGATTCTCATTTGAGCTTCATAGCAATCATAGGGTAAAGTTATCCTTCTTGTCTGTTTTTCAGATCTGAGGGTCAAACCCAGGGCCTTGTGCTTGCTAGGCAAGTGCTCTACCACTGAGCTAACCCCCCAACCCCAAGTTATCCTTCTTGAATCCGCTTTTCAGATGAGGAAATTGAAGCTCACCATTGTAGCCGTATGCCTAGTGAGTAACAGGGCTGGACTTTGCAAACAATTAGCTTCAAATTCCATCCACTTCTATTGAGAATTACATAGGGATTCATCCTACAGGCCTGCAAGTCAAGGGAGTAGCAGATGCTCCGCAGCTAGCATCTGCTCTGAAGGCCAGAAGCAGAGGCTACAGTGTACAATAAGCAACAGAAGCTCCAGTAGTAGGTTCTGGAGGAAGAGGAAGAGGCACGCAGGGGAGCGGGCATGCTGGAGTTTGCATCTTGCTTTCTGAGACCGTGGCAAAGCCAGCCCTGAATCCAGTTCAGAAAACAAGACTTCTCATGTTATAGCAGAGACATATAGAGGTAGCTCCAGCCAGGCAAGCTGCCTTATCTGAGACGTGCCACCACCACCCCCGCCCCCACCTCAGCTACCTGCGGTGCTGTGATATCCTTCTGTCTGTTCCATCCGTTTAGCAAAATGTCAGTGTGGGAGCAAACTGAGAGTGAATGTGTCTTTCATTTGCCAATTAGTCATGTAGCACTTGTAACCGTTCTGGGGAGTGTGTGTGTGTGTGTGTGTGTGTGTGTGTGTGTGTGTGTGTGTGTGTTTTGTACATTATTTAACTTCATTTGACTTTCCCTTTATTTGTAGTTGGTTTTATTAGGTGGATCAGGCTGTCCTGTGTTTAACTGGATTTCCCAAAGACAAGGAAAAACACATCACACATGTTTAATAAGCTTCAGGAGGTAGAGGCATGAGGATCCCAAATTCAATATCATCCTTGACTACATAGTGGAATCAAGACCACTCTGGTCTACATGAAACACTGTCTAAATAAATAAATAAATAAATAAATAAATAAATAAATAAATAAATAAATAAATAAATAAATGGCATTTGATGCTGGCTTGCCTCTTCCTAAAAGAGAGGGCAAGTCCTCCAGTGTTCCTCCAGGGAGATCAGGCAGGTTCCATTGCCATGGGTTGTCCTCATCTCAGGATCCCTGTCCCACTGAGCCACAGGGAATCCCTGCTGCACTTCTCCTCTTTCATCTTCATGGGAAATGGCAACTTTGCAGCACGTGGGTGGGTGTGTGCTGTGAAGACACTAGCTAGTTGTCTAGGCTGCTGTTTTGCTATGCTGTTTTCCTGCTCCTTCCTGAGAAGATCTGGACAAGCTTGTGGTTCTCTCCCACCGACCCTCAAAGGTGGTATCAGGGCAAGTTCCCATTTCTCAGGCTCCTCCTCAGAATCACACCCCACTTCAGTGTTACTGATGAGATCCGGGTCCCTTGAACGCAGCAGCAGAAGATGCAGCTTCCCAGAACACAGGACAAGATCAGTGCCTCTGGGCTCCCCTTTCTTCTCTCAAAAGCTCCAAGCAAAACTGATTTGCATGAACTGACAATATGTACCTCCCAAGAGGAGATGTGAAGCCTGGGGTTGCTGAAGAAGCTGCCACCTTCCCCAGTTGATAGAGCTCAGGGAAAAGAATGCTTAACAAACAGCTAACTGTGGGGGTCTCTTAGCGAGGCAGAGTTAGCCCTACTCAGCAAAACACTGGGAGTGGCCTCCCTGAAGGAATGACCCCGATCTCAATCACACCTCCTTCCCCTAACACTTCATCTCCTTTATCCTTCTTCAAAGCTCCTTGTTGTAAACTAGGACTTGATACACTTCACAAGACATTCAGGTTTATTGAAAAGTCCCTGGAAGTAAGATGAAATAGGGCCCTGTGTAAAGGACATGGAAGGGTAAAAGAACAGAGGATTTTCCCTTTTACTAGATAGGCTGACTAAACCCCAGTGGATGAACTTGCACGAGGGACATCTGGGGACACTAAATTGACTCAATAGTCCTTAACATAAATGACAGAATTCATGAAATCCAGTTGGGGGAAGGGGAGCTATGAAGAGTGCTAATTGAGAAGGGGTATAAAGATGATTAAGGCGTGAAATACACAAAAATTCAATTTAAAAAATACACACAAAAAAAGCCTCATACCCTTCTGACTTGGGTCCTGGGGTCAAGCTGAGGAAAAGAAAGAAAGATGGAGGCTGAGATTTCTAATATGCCTATGTGGAAGCGGGAGTCTGGTATGGCCATAGCCTTATGTGACTTAAGGACAGCCTTTATCAATGGCCAGCCCAGGATCCCCCCATTCCCCTGCCACTACACAAGTCAGAGAATCAGGCCTGCACATTAAGACCGTAAGACCATGAGGCTGGAAGGGGAGAAAGTGACAGTTCTAAGAGCTAAGAATGTAGACAAATACAGGAACAAGACACCCAGAATTTAGAAATGTGGTGGGAAAGGGGGTTGCATAGGCTAGGTCTGCAGGACCTTCATCGCTCCCTTCCCAGTCCCTGTTGTAATGATTTGAGTCATATTCCTCTCTCTCTCTCTCTCTCTCTCTCTCTCTCTCTCTCTCTCTCCCTCCCTCCTTCCCTCTCTCCCTCTCTCTTTCTCCTCTCTTTCTCTTTAGTTATATTTGTTGCTGTTAGGGAAAGAGGAATTTACTGCTTGTCTGAATTTACTGCTTGAATTTGCATTCATTCCTAGGTACATGTGCCTCTCATTCTGTATCCCCCAAATACACTCACCCAAACCCCAAGCACCCCTGGCTTCCTGAAGTCACATCCAAAGCACAGATCTGAGAATCCATTGGTCACGTGACAGTGTAGAATAAGCTGGGGTGCTTCACATAAACCCAGAGCAGTCTTTGGTTCTAGTATCCATGCCTCCTCCTCCTGGCACAGTCTAAGTCGCAAAAGACCCAAACAGTATCTTCCCAGAGCAGCGCAGTGGGGCCCTGCAGAGCACAGTATCAGAGCTGAAGCCCATGGATTTGTATTTAGGCTCCACCACTTTCTCTGTGACCTTCAGAAAGCATTCTCTCCTGTAAAGAGAAGGGACAGTTATGGTCCTCCATAGGACTAAACGAGACACTGTGTGCCTAGCACAGGGCCTGACAGGATCAAGTGCCTTATCAACAAAGATCATTCTTCTTATCTTTATTATCATTAATATCACTGTCAGCTTCATCTTTCAGATCAGGAGTCATACTGGCATTGCAGTGACCTCTATTAGAGTAGATATTTTTGAGGAAACAGGACCCCAGCACTTCCCAAAGTCCCAATAAGCTACTGAGAACATTCAGCACACCCAGTTTGCCTGTTTAACCCTGAGGGACTCTAGCCCCAGCATAGCTGAGGATGGGCCTAATATTTTGAAGAGCATCTGATGACTCCAGTAATTCTGTTTTCTGTCCTTTGGTCAGAACCAGCTGTTTCTATAGACTGAGAGATTCCATACATGAACTTGCCCTGTCAAAGTTTTATTAAGTCTGACTGAAGAATTCAAATTGATGTTAAGCAGCAATTCTGACTTAGCTTCTGCCAGTCACTGCTTCACATGGCTGCCCTCGCTTCTCTTCCTCTTCCTCTTCCTGTCTTCTTTGCTGATCTGGACTCTGCCTGGTATTCTTGTCACACAGTCACTGCCCAGGTGAGCTCAGCTCAGCGTGAAACAAAACAGCTCATCTGGAGGCAACACACAGTCTATGCAGGGAGGGGCCTCCTTCCTCTTTCTCCCGTTTTCTTGCAAACAAGTAGACTTTTCACTTCTCAGTTCCATTTTGCAAGAGTCAGCCAGAAAGGACTGTAATCTGAGCTCTGGAATTCCTCAGATGAGGAGGGTAAGCTGCCCCAAAGTCTTCAGATTCTGGGAACCTAGAGTGTGGGTAGCAATCACTCCCTCATGACTCTGCTTGGGGCTAGCCACTGGGCTTTAAAAGCCACTGGACCTGATTCTGGAACATTTTGTTTCAAAATGTTCATGTTTGTTAGTTTTTGAAGTTCAGTTTTAGATCAATTTTGGGTAATCTCCAGAAGAGCCGCTATTGATTGACAGTTCATCTTTCCTTCCTCCATCCTCACCCTCCTCCCTGCTCCCAAGCTTCCACAGTCCCTGCTGAGCCATCTGCAGCTTTCTGCATATGGAGCACTTTCATAGAGTTAGGCCATGAGATGTGTTTTATAAACACAGTTCACGTTGCCTGGGAACTTAGGGGCTTTCCTCTGGGTAGGAAACAGCTGTAAGGAGCTTGACCAACCTTCATTTTGGGGAGAATACAATGTCACCTATGATCATCTGTGTGACAATATTGGGAGACAAGGTCTTTTAAGAGGTAATAGCTATAGCCAGCTGCAGTGGCCAGGTTCCTATTATTATAGCTCAGGATCCTCCCAGAAATTAGAGCTAGAAAAGGCAGCTTGCTGTGCTCACCTCCCTTGTTTCCTACTTAATTGCTCAGAAATGACATTGCATACTGCAGTACCCATGCCTGGAACCTTCATAGCACCTGCTCACAGCACCTTCAACTGACTGCTGTGGGCCTCTCAGATCACAGGTTCATGGAATCATAAACCTGGAGGGGACTGCAAGAGAGCATTCATTCAATACACTAGGTCACTTCCTCCTCCATGCAAAGCACAGTATTAGAGAATCCAACAAGGGAAAGGAAGGTGAGCAAGACCCAGCCCCTGCCCAATCTACAGACATCAGGCTCTTCCGCCATTTCCCTATCACTTTCTGGGACGTCCTCAAGTAAGCTCAGGCTCTGTTCCTTTGTATTCCCTATCTCACAGACAGCTATGATGTACCTACCACACTATAGGGAAGTGACTTTTTGTCTTTCCTGCCTAGAGAACATAAGTTTCCTAAAGACAGGACCTGCCAGGCTGAGTGATACCGATATTCTGTAGATCCTATTAGCAGGTTTACATAGAGAGGAAATAAGACCAGAGTGAATGATATACTATATTTATTGACTACTTCAGCTACCTGCCGAGACAAAATGAGGCTGACAGCCACCTGCGCAGAAAAAAAGTAGAGAAGCCTAAGAGCTATTGCCAATCTTGAGACTGCCAAGAAGAAACTGATCAAAATGAAAGAATCTAGTACCCTTCTCTCCTGGCCCTCTGCAAGCTCTTAGTTAGTTCTGAAGGAGGGTGTGTCCGTTTTCTAGGAATACCAAAATGAAACACCACAAACTGAGTGACTTCAAGAAAAACTTACTTCCTTACAGTTATGGCAGCTAGATGTCCAAGGTCAAGGTGTCAGCAGGTTGACTTCTGAGGACATCTCTTCCTGGCTGGCAGGAGGCTGCTTTGTCTTTACACAGTTTACTTTCAGTACCTATCCATGGCCAAGTCTCTTACAAGGACATTACTCACTTTGGATTAGGGACTACTCAAATGGCCTCAGCTTATTTTTATTATCTCTTGAATGGCCTTATCTCCTAATATAGTCACAATCAGGAGGCTCTGGAGATTGGGGACTTCAACATATGAATTCAAGGAATAAAGGCCACAATTTAGTCCATAATAGAAATCAGCACTGATAGCCAGGTTTGGTAGACTATGCCTATAATCCCATTATATGGGATGCTGGAGCAGGAGGGTCAAAAGTTTGAGAAAAATATGGGATACATAGAAAGACTGTGTCTAAGAAGGGAAGGGAAGGGAAGGAGAGGAGAAGAGGAAGAAGAAAAGGGGAGAAGGGAAAGGACAAGGAAAGAAGTCAATGCTAGTGTTCAAGAAGTATCACCGAAATCATAAATTCACAGCCAATCAGTCCCAGAGCCAAATGAAAGGCCTATAGCTTCTTGGCTGACCTATGAACACGATGAGTCAAAGTTTCATTCGTACCCATGACCAAATCTATTTCTATTTCATCATTACCAGCTCCTATATTCACCCCTTATCTACCTACCCCCTCTCCACATCACTGGTGCTACTTGAGATTTCTAAATTCAAGCCGAGGGCAAAAGTTGGCATCAATGTGGAGGAAAGTACCATGCCTCCCTTGAGACTAGGGTGGGAAATGATTTGAACGAAGGCCATTTCCAAAGAGAACTGTTGGCATATTTCCCAAGCTCATAAGCAGAACACAGAAGAAAGTTCCAAATACCAAATGTGTTAGCTAGGTGGAGAAGTGCCAGGCCACCAACAAGCAGAAGGGGTAGATTCCTGACTGCCAGCCAGAGCCATGGTATACAAGACCGGAACCAACATGGGACAGAGGGAGAAAACCTGCCAGCAGGATGACCTCTCCTTCCCATTGCTCTTTCTGTTGGCTTGTGTGGGGTCCTGAATCCTCAACAGCCTTAGTTCCATAGCTGGTTTTCACTACTGGTTGCCAGTTGGCTAAGCATCACGTTGGAAAGGACTACAGGATGTGGGCTTCCAGATGAACCAATGCATTGTAATCAGACTTGGCTTACCTTGGTTGTACAATGCCAAGACAGCGGGGGGACGGGGGGGGGGAATGCTGCTAACTCAGTGCTGGGAAGCCCAAAGGCAGGCACCTAGGGGAGTAGCTGTAGATGTGACATGCCCACAATAGACAGCTAGAATAGCTGGAGATGCTCAGAGCCCAGTCACCAAGACACAGCTCAGTTGTCTAAGGAAAGGTAAGTTCCCAGTCTTCTCAGCTGTACCTGAATAGGTCTCAGGGTGAAAAGTCCTAGGGTTCTGACAGAAACTAGCTGCTGGTTTCTCTGAGAGACAATAAAGCTTTCTCCAAAACCATCCCAAGCAGTCCAAGCCTTGCCCCTTGATCTGATCCTGAAATTGAACCTGTAACAGGTACATGAAACCAAGACACTAGCTCTGGAACAGTAAGTCAGAACACAGAGCCAACACACCTTCCTGGACCAGCTAATATCTGAGCTTTGTCTAGAGAAAGCCACATTTTTCAGACAAAGACTAGATCAGGAGAAAGTAGGCAGTGGGCATGGCAGGAAACAGGCTCTGCCTCAGAAGAGACTCTGAGGGAAACAAAACAGATGAGATCATGATCATTTCTCAGAAGAGATGAGTCTCAAGAGTCACAGAAGCTACACATAGACCTACTTAGCCTACCTGTGCTTCTCCCCTTTAATGTGTAAGAACAAAAGCACCATCCACACAACTTAAGGAATCTGTCTTGAGAAGGTCAGAGGATTATTTAGCACTGACCATCTGCTGACCTCATTCATTCATTCAACCAACACACTTTCTTTCAGTACTCAATTTGTACCAGACACCATGTTGGGTAGAGAAAAAGATAAAAGATGAATTTACAGCCCTACCCTCATAAAGCTTTCATTCTATCATGGAAGAGATAATCAATTCCACAATTTAAAATATGTCTAAGTGTGATATATGTTACCAAGAGAAATGACTGTAATAGTATAGAACATACTCTAGAAGGTCCAAGAATGCGTCCTTGGAGAACTGATGCCTAGACTGAGGCCTGAAAGATGGATGGGGATTATCTAAATAAAAAGCTGGAGTTGGGAGAAAATATGCCAGGAAAAAGGACAACATATATAGAGGTCCTGCAGCTGGGAAGAACATGACAAAAATCAAGGAAGCTGAAGTCAGAGAATAGTATCTGATGGGTCTGAAGAGCCCATCTTTCAGGAAGGGCATGTCACAAGGCCTTGTAAGTTTTCTACAGGCTTCTATTATTTGACGATGAAATGTCCTCTGAAGGCTCATGTGTTAAAGGGTTAATTGCCAGCTGATGGGCATTTGGAAGGTTACTGGATGGTGAATGTTCTAACCTCATCAGTGGATTAACCTATTGATGGATCCATAACTTAATGGCATCATTGGGAAAAGATGAAAATTAGGACATGGCACCTAGTTGGAGGAAGCAGATCACTGAGGACGTTCCTTGGTAGGATATATCTTGTCCAAGGTCCCTTGTCCATGGTGAGCATCTTTCTTCTGCCATACCTTTCTGCCATGTTGCACTGCCTAATCAGACTCAGAAACACAGGGTCAAGTCACCATGGACTGAAACCATGAGCCAAAATGAATCTTTTCTTCTTTACGTTGTTATTTTTTGGGTATTTTGTCGTATCAATGACAAGTTGACTGACATAAAAATTTTTATTTTTATCTAAGAGCAGTGGGAATGAACCTTGGGAGGGCACAGAGGGAAGAAGAGATGGTATCATTGGATATGCTAACCTAAACACTCACCTGCCTCTCTCACCTATTTTGCCTAGATACAGAGGTGAACCTCTGCCTTTTGTCTGAGCCCACCAAGATCTACAAACTCTAAACTGAGCAGTTTAAGAAGGCTACTTTGCTTCTAGCTAACAAACACAACCAAAAGGCTTACAAAGATAACATTTCTACGTGTGTCTTCAGAAGGACACTCTTGTAGGCGCCCATCTGAGCCACACATTAAATGATGGTTACATACAAACCACATAGCTTGCAAAGCTCTTCCTCTCATGGTGGCTAGGAAGGGGGGGAGGAGAAAGGGAGAGAGGGAAGGAAAGAAACACTTTTATAACAAATAACCTTCCCCTGAAAATCTAATCTATAAATCCACCAATAGATTTATCCATTCTTGAGGCCAGCACTATCATGAACTGATTACTTCTCAAAGGCCCCACCTCCAATTACTGCTGCATGGGGACTGAGCCTTCAACACATGAGCTCTCAGCTTTCTGGGAACACTTAGTATCTAGACCATAATAGTAGGTTTCCTCTTCTTTTTCAGCCAAGTCCCTGTAACCAGTGATTCCTAATTTGTCCTCCAGTATACATCTGGGAATCTTCTTGCAGAGAACTCCATTGGCTACTTCCTCAGGCCCTCCTCAGACCTCTAGACTTAGACTCCACCCAGATTCAGTAGGAAGGGCCCCCATAGTAACAGGGCTCCCCCTACTGACAACTCATATCATGGGAGTCCCATAGAGATTCAGGGATGTAGCTGTTCAGTGAAATTAGTCTCCAGGATTACTGTCTAACTCATCTGAAATCCATTACTCTCAAATAAAGTGCCTTTATCCTGAAGACATAGGGAACCAAAGTTCTTTATATCAGTGCCAGGGCTCTCCCAAACAACAAAGAACTTAAAATAAATGCCAGGCATGGTGGCACTTATCTGTGATCCAAGCACTCGGGAGGCAGGAGAATAGTAAGTTTAAGGCTACATTGTGCTACCAAACAAGATCTTGTCTCAAAACAAACAAATAAGTAAAAACTTCAAATGATTCCCAGAACATAGGACAGAGCCTTAGTCCAGTGCTGGGCCACAATGATAGATGTATTCCATGGTTCCAAATGCATCAGTCTCAAAGAATCAAGTGTGCCAAGTGACTCAGTTAAGCGCCCATGTTGATTGCCTCACAGAGAGCCAGCCTACCCCACACTGCTCACAGCTAAACACAAGCTGACAATTTCCCAGGGCCCTGTCAGTAACAATGACCATACACAATAACATATATGGTTCTCAAAGTACCCTGACATCCATCTAATCCTAAAAGAAAAATGTTAACACCCCTATATGTCTGAAAATGTTACCATCAGATGAGGAAACTGAGACATGGAAGATGACATGCCTGGAGAAAATCTCAACTCACTGCCACTTCCAAGAAGAGGTATGAGCTGAGGACAGAAAAAGAAGGGACCTGGATCCAAGAAGTCCTAGAGGCCTGTGCCGTTCCAAGGGTCCTGTCAATGGAGAAGCCCAGAGCACCAGATGTCCCTCCTTAGGTGCTGAGTCACAGTGCAGATGCTTCACAGTTGTCACAGCCTCAGAGCCACTAACAAGGGGGATACACACATCAGGGAGAAGCAGAGTGGTAGTAGGTTTAGCACAGGCTCATCAGTCTCTCTTGTCCTGACCAATACCATGAAATGGTCTTCAGAAGATGCCAGAAAAGCATGTAGCTGGGGAAATGATGGAGACCTTGGGGATTGACCTTTAGGGTACCTTTCATCCACAGCCCAAGTTTACACAGTCCAGTACCAAGGATACCTTGTGTTACTCAAGTAGACTCTACAGCAGCCTCCCATTATCTGTGATTCTGCTATCTGTGCTATCAGTTACTCTTGATCAACCACAGTCTGAGTAGCAGGCTAAAAATCTTACACCATCCTGCTCCATCCTGCCTAGAGTATGAATCAGAATGTGTATATTACCTACCTGTTAGTCACTTAGTAGCTCAGATAGCAGAGTGACTATCCAGTACTGCAGTGCTTATATGTAGGCAACTCTTATACAGTAGCCTGATGCTACATCACAATATCCTCAGCATTCACCTCCTTCATATCATCATGTAGATGTTATATTTCCTCCCATCATCACAAGATAAAGAAGGCGAATGCAGCATAATAGCATATTTTGAGAAAGAGTACATTCATATAACTTTGATTATAGTATATTTAATAAGTATTGTAAGTATTGTATATTATCACACTTCTACCATGCCTAACTTATAAATTAAACTTTATCACAGATGTGTATTATAAGAAAAACTAGAATACATAGGTTCAGTGCTTTCCATAGTTTCAGACATACGCTGGGGTCTTAGAACATATCTCTGTGCATAAGGAGGACTACTGCACTTAATTTGGGAGCCAGCTGGATGTGGAAGATGGAGCAAGGGTAACATTAAACTGACCTAGACTCAAGCCTGGGTGAGTTCTACAATGCTGGTACCATTATCCAAGCATAAGGAGGCCCAGAAGAGGCTGGAATTACAAAGGAGCTAACGGGTTGGATATGGATATGTATGCCCAGAGTCTGACGCACCAATGAGGCAGAAGGTGGTCCATTCAGAGGACAATGATGATAGCCGAGAAATCATAAAGGCACAAAGAGAAGAGAAGACAAGCAGCAAATGGTGTGCGTGTGAGCAGGCACACCTCCTCACGGCCCAGCACCTTGTTCTTCCACTGCCTGTGTCCTAAACTCCTTAAGAAGATGAGTTCTCTTCCAAAAGTCAGAGCTTAGCCCCCAGAGGGCACACAATAGAGAAAACATCCCGTTTCTGGGGCTGTGTTCATTTATACATGAAGTCCTGGGTTCAGTCCTCAGAATCCCATAAATTTGGTGTGGTGGTACACACCTGTAATCCCAGAACTAGGGAGATAGAAGCAGGCGGATCAGGAGTTCAAGATCATCCTTGGCTACACAGAGAGTTTGAGGCTAACGTGGGCCATATAAGATCTAGCCTCAAAAAAAGAGAGAGGAAAGAACAACATCCTATAGACACGTGTGGCACAAATGCACCGAAGGTACGAAAGAGGATACAGATCCCAGTAATGATGGGCACACAGAGGCTTCGTCACCAACGTTCCTTGGAGTTGTAGCATTTACCTTGGTTTCTCTTCCAACAATAATTTTATCTCCACTCTCTGACTTCTGACCTTGACAGCCAATCTCCTTAGTTTTTCTTATTATCCCCAGGACTAGACTAGCCTGGATTCCAGATGGATGACCATCACTGCACCAGAAGTCATCTCCTCACCAGCACCCAGGACTTCTTACCTTATCCCCTGCAGCAAGAGACAGACAGGTCTGAACAAGTCTGACCCAGCCAGCTCCCAGGCTGGGCTGGGAAAGCTGACATCTGCCCAGAGGTAACTCAAAGTGCATATATACCAAAAGACCAGGTCTGGGACACCATAGGGGCCTGGGTGTTTCTGTCACAACATTGCTCAGGCTTGCAAACCTGTTCAATTCGTGATCTACCATTGAAGCCTCAAAAAAGTAAAATTAACTCCCCAGAAATAAACTGACTTCCTTGGAGACTTAGAAATCCCTCTATAGTAGCATTTCTTAACAAATGGCTAAAGAAAAGGGCCTGTCTGACTCTATGGCCTACTGGAATGTCTCTTTTCTTTCATAATTCCATTAGCTCTACCTTCACCCTTCCCTGAGCATCAGGGAACTACTAAATTGACATCACTGATGAATGATCTGTTCTCTATTCAGCTATAGGAAAGGTGAAATCTATTCATTAAAAAAGAGATGTTCTTGTTTTTAAAGAAAGCCAACCTGATTATAGACTCTGCTAAGCTAGGAAATCCAGTAGGGCCTTCCAGGAGAGGCTGGAGCGATGCACGAAAGCAGGCAAGGAGGATCGTGACCGCTCACCCAGAATCCTAGTGCCCAGCTATGGGACATCTGCTCACCACTCTCAGAACACTGCACTTGGCCCAAGCAGGCAATACATGGCTACCTCCAAGACAACAGAAGAATGAAAAGGGACTTTTTTCTAATAAATATTCCTTTGCAGCTAATCCACCCTTTGTAACTGTCAGGCTTCATGGGGCTGGCAGTCAGCCCATCAGATAACAATGCAGCTGTGACCCGAGAAACGTGAGAAGAGGAACAGATTAATAAAGATGAAAAACATGTTTGGTAGCTGTGTCTAAGGGGAGGGCCAAGGGCAGTCATCATAGGGATGCTCTGGCAGTTCAGGGACCCCAAAATCAATGCCACCCAAGAGCTGGGGCTTCCCAGTGACAATAGGGGTCAGTCATGTGTGGACCTCAAAAGCAGAAGAGCCAGGTCTTTTCTTTTCTACATAGGCACTTATTTTTTTTAAATATCCCAAGTCTGCTTCACGGAAAATGGCAAGATAATAACAAAGGTATCACATCACAAGTCATATGACTTTAGTGTCCCCAACACACAGCATTAGGCTGAGGACGCACGTAGTGCTGCCGAAAGACAGCCCAAAGCAGTAGCTGCACCCACTCCTGTTCCCCAACAAGGCTGAGTAAACAGCCCTGACAAAGCAAGGTAGTTATAGGGAGAGAGGTTCGCTTAATTACTCGATCTTCTTAACCCACAAGTACATACATATGCAGGAAGATATTCAGAATAAAATCTTCTGAGTTAGCGCTGCCCACAGATCCCTGAGGTATGAGAACATAAAGACCAGAAATGCTAGTCTTGTGCTGGGGAGACAACACAATCAGTAAAGTGCTTGCTGCACAAGCATGACAGCCCATCTCCACAGCCCGTGTAAAAACATGTGTGATGGTACATACTTGTAATCCTAATGCTGGGGGAATTAGAGACAGGTAGATCCCTGGGGCTGGATGGCCAGCCAACTTGGCCTAATCAGCAAGTCCCAGGTCCCAGGGAGGGACCCTGTCTCAAAAGTTAAGGTTGATCTTACCCAGTTGTGAATTCTTTGAACTACAATACCAACCTGTCAGGCACAATGTGACTACCAGTGCAAGGCTGACATGACTTCTTTGGGGTAACCAACTGCTTTCTAGTTTGGATTTGAGGTCCTCTCCACAGGAGGAACTCATATCTGGTACCACAAATCTGATCAAAGTCCATGGCTTGGGATGTTATAGGCTCTAGAAGGGAACCTACTACTATCATTCTGCTAAGTGAACGTGGCACCAAATTTCCCTCTATTCATACTTATATTTATGTTTAGAGCCACAGATCAATGCTTCTCTCAGCTCTGGTTAGAGATGCTTTCTTTGCAATGGGTGTTAGTTAACATGGGGACTCATAAATGGTTAATATGCTGAGAACAAGTGACTATTGAGTGTTCAGCCCTAAATGGGATATCTGTAACACACACACACACACAAACACAAACACACTGAGGCTTGGGGAATATCGCAGAAGACAGAGTGGAAAGAATGAAGAGCTGGAAGATGGAAAGGAACACAGTAAATGCTATATTCTGGACATGCAATTGCACCTAGACACTCATATCAGCAGTGGCTACCTGCCTAAGACCTGTACAAGACTGGGCCCATCAACGCTCCATCATGGATGGGGAGGTGCTCACAAGGCAGAGGGATGGAGAGTCATGTTCCTCAGTGATACAGTCACTGATACATTGGCCTCGCTCAAGCAAATAATCCCTACCCATGTTCATGTCTGCAACCTTAATTAGATGCAGTGAGTCACAAAAATAAAAGACATGAAAGAAGGAGGGGACCTTTGGAAGAAGGGATTCAGAAGGGGGGAGGGGATACAAGAGGATAATGGGAAGGGACTTTAATCAAACAATATTTTATATATACTTATATATGAAGTTTTAGAAGAATAAATAAGTTTTAGAAAAACAAGGTAGAGGCCAACCCAAGGAACAACACCTGTAGTAGATTTCTAATCTACACACACGAGTACCCATACACATAAGTGCACCAGCATATATATACATATGTATGTATATACACAGAGAGAAAGGTTTGCAAATAGTAGGGATATTTATTGATTTGTTTCTGAAAGAAGAAAGAAAGAAAGAAAGAAAGAAAGAAAGAAAGAAAGAAAGAAAGAAAGAGAGAGAGAAAGAAATGCTAGTCTTGGCTAAGCAATCTGACAAGGAAGGAATAAAGAACTTAATTCTTTTTTCCACACCCTACACCTTTCTCCAATTGCTCCATCATTTAACTATGATGACATTCTAGAGAAAATTCTCTCCCTTACCAGTCCCCAAGGATGTCTTCAAACCCCACTGTTTTTTCCATGGGTCTCTGATTTGTGAGCCTCCGTAGGTCCTACTCATCTGCAGGGCTTTGTAGTGCATCCAGCCAAGGAAGCTCTCCTCTCTTCTGAAGGAACAAGTCCACAATTATCGCAGCAGGAACAGAAGGCCAGAGAAGGAACATGGGGAAGAGGATGGTCAGGCATTAAGCACTCTTCATGACTCTCATTTAACTCTGACCTGAAGCCTAGAGCTTGAAACAGTAAACCCAGAGTGGGGTACTCTCTGAACTTCTCTCTATTCTCGCCCATGCAGAGCTACTCCCAGCTCCTCGCCATCAGTTGCCTCCCTCCCAGAGCAGGCTACATATGTCCTCTCATAAGAGAGGAGGAAGAGCTGCAGGACAGCCAAGTGTGTGATGACCAGGAACCCAGTGTAAGGGTCTCGTTAGCTCAAGGGAGAGAAGAGCCAGTGATAGATTGATAATAGGTAGGATTATTTGCTTAAAAATTAAACTAAAGAACACGCACCACGAGTATTCACAGACCACTCACTATTCTAAGCCCTGTTTTCAGCTCCTCATTCATGAACACATCCCATCTTCACAACATCTTACTTTTTTTTCCATTTTCATGTATGTGTGTGTGGTATACAGGTGTGTGCATATTTGTGCATGTTTGCACATGTATAGGCACACGTGTGTGGTGGCACACATGCACATGTGTACCCATGCCTATGAAGACCTGAGGTTGATATTGGAAATCATGCATTGAAATAGGGTCTTTCAATCAAGCCTGGAGCTCACCAATTAGGCTAGTCTTCCTATTCAGCTTGCTGTGGGGACTGGAGGATTCCCTGGCTCCATTTTCTGAGACTGGAATTACAGGCAGACCCCAATACCCTCCAGGCATCTATGTGGGTTCTGGGGACCCAAAGTCTAGTCCTCATGCTTGAGCAGCAAGCGCATAACCACTGAGCCATCTCCCCAGTCCACCTTACTTTTTAATTTTTTTATGTGTATGAGTGTTTGGCCTGCATGTATGTAAGTGCACCCATGTCATGCAGAGCTTGCAGAGGTCAAAAGAAGGTATCGGATACCCTGGAATTGGAGTTATGGATGGTTGTTAGCTGCCACGTGGGTGCTGGGGATTGAACCCAGGTCTTCTGCAAAAACAATCAGTGCTCTTAACTGCTAAACCATCTTCTCCAGCACCCCACCTTACTTTTTTATTGAGGTAAAATTCATATTATATAAAATTCACCATTTTAACCATTTAAAGCATGCAATGAAGTAAGTTTCAGTGTTGTACAGCCATTACCACTGCCTCATTCCAGAATACCCTTACATTCACAGAAAGAAACCACGTACTCATTAAGCAGTGACTCACAAAAACCTCCTTAGGAAAGAGGTGTTTTCTACCAACAGAGCTGAGTACCACATCCAAGGGGAGGGAAAATGCTCAGGTGTGGCCCAGATCATAGGATGGCCCACCAGTGGAGAGGGAATAACCACACAACTAGAACATTGCTCAAATGTTAGCATACTTAAGAAAGCGGGGCGTGTAAAGTTAAGTGAAATAATGCAGATGCTTGTGTCTGGAGAGTACAAGTTTATTACCGGCTCAGCTACAACCAATATTAATAAGGTATTGAGTACATAGGAAGACACTAGGAAAAAGACGGTTTTAGAGGTTTCAGTCAGATAGTTTCAGGAAATTCTGTAGAAAACTTAAAAACAACATCAAAAGACAGTAGACCTGTGGAACTCACTAGCTAGCGGGAACATACACCCATACAGTAAGGCCACAGTTATGTTGCCAAAAGATTCCACAGCAATTCATAATCAGGTACTAAGGAAAGCAGCATGCTAGTTCTGATGCAGAATAGGAAAGGGCAGCATCCCAAGTTCTCTTCTCCTTCTGTTGGTCGCACCTAGTTCCCTGCATCCTCTGAGATGACTTCCTCATTCCAATCCTGATGTGTGTTCCAGTGCTCTTACCCAGCCCCTACCCTTTCCTAGTTCTCACTCTTTTCCTGTTTGTTCACATGGTTCCTGTCTTTATCTAGAAGGTACCCTACACTTAATTATCTGTTTATTATCCCTTCTGGTGAGCACAGGTCTCAACAACTCTCTTTTTTTTAAACACAAAAAATAGACCATATTAATAACAGTAAATCTTACAGAGTCCTTGCTATGTGTCATATACTGCCAAAAACTGTAGTGTATACCTTTACGTAATCTCCATAAAAGAACCCGGTGAAGAAACTGCCCCAGAGAAGCTGCATAGGTTTACTCAAAGTCACACAGCCACTAAGCTAAAGAACCAAGATTTTGTGAGGTCCAGAGCCTCTTTTTATAAGTGTGTGTGAACTGAGCGTGGTGGCACACATCTTTAATTCCAGCACTCAGGAGGCAGAGGAAGGTAGATTTCTGTGAGATCGAGGACAGTCTGGTTGGTCTATATAGTGAGTTTCAGGACAGCTGGGGCTATAGAGAGACTCCACCTCAAAATAAATTAAATAAATAAATAAATAAATAAATAAATAAATAAATAAATAAATAAATAAATAAAATAGTATGTGTAGCATGCACTTATGTATGTGTGTGCCTAATCATAGGAGAGACACGCATGTGTTTGCAGGGGCATGTGGAGAGCCAAGATTGACATCAGGCTGTCTTCCTCAATTGCTTTCCACCTTATTCATTGAGACAGGGTCTTTCAGTTGAATCCAGAATTCTTTGATTGAGCTACTTTGCCTAGACAGCTTGAAACAGGAAACCCTATCTCTACCTTCTGAGTGATAGAATTACAGGTGGGCCACTATGCTTACCTAACATTCACATGGGCTCTGGGGACCCAAACTCCAGTCCTTATGCTTTCACAGCAAGCACTTTACCTGCTAAGCCATATTCCCAGCCCAGGACAGAACCTCTTAACCACCAGAATAAGGGCCTCTTAACCAAGGGTCGACATCACAGGTAGCCCTCATCATAGGGAGGTAATATTGCTTTCTAATCACTTCATACCTATCAGCCTTTGTTTCTGCCAGGTTATATACATTCTGAAAGCAGATACTTGTATATAAGAGCAAATCAGTGCTCTCTCTCTCTCTCTCTCTCTCTCTCTCTCTCTCACGCACACACAGACACACAGACACACACACACACACACACTTCCTTCTCTTCTATGCTTCCATATCATCAATGCCAGTGACTCAATATTCAGAAGAGGAGACTAAGAGACTTATCTGAAGGTGGGATTCATCCTTGTACTCTGATCTGGACAGTAAAAAGGGAATATTTGTGCAATATTGTATTGAGAGTACTGGGGAAGGACAGAGCAAGGACATACCATTTCTTTGTGATTAGCCTTGAACCTCATATTCTCTACCAATGTCAGTCTAGTAATAACAGCCCCATTTTCAGAGGCCCTGACATGTGTCAAGCACTGTTCCAAGAGCTAACTTTGCAATGAGTGCACATAGCAAGACTCTGAGGTGGGTGCTGTTATTATCACTGCTTTACCGATGCGGAAATAAAGACTCAGAGAAATAACTTTCCTAAAGGCTCATTGCTAGTAAATGGTAGAATTGGAATTCAAATCCAGGAATTCCTAGTTCCAAAACTAGAAGTTTCGAGACTTCCACAACCTATTTAAGGAACAATACTTCCTATCTAAGCTCAAATGATCCAGTTTATTATATTACCAAATAGTCTATTTCATGAAAACATTGATTAATGCACAGAGATATGGCACCTGCTACAGAGAGGTCGGTCATCTAAATGAGGGGGCAGATGAGGGGAAGAAAAGAACAGACAACCAGAGCTGGACAGCAGTGCAACAGGCAGCGTTGTGAGGGGGCCTGACAGGAGAGAGGCATGGGAAGCTCAGGAAAGGGATCTAAGGGAGTGACTTCTAAGTTTTCTTCCAGTATTGAACCAGAGATATAAGAACTCTAGAAAGACACAGACCTGGGACATATACCTCATAGCCGTGAGAGTAAGAGCATAGCTGAGATTCCCAATGTAGCACTCAGTCAGGGACCAGCACAGAAGCCAGACCACTGATTACTCAGGCTCAGTGGCTAACAAAGTATACTGCTCTTGCAAGGGACTCGAGTTCAGTTCCCAGCACCTACATCTGGCGACTCACAACTACCTGTAAACCCAGCTCCAGGATATCTAATGCCCTCTTCTTAACCCTGTGGGCACCTGCACTCACACATGCACAGATACACACACACACACACACACACACACACACACGCACGCACACACGCATGCACACACTTAAAAATTAAAAAAGAAAAGAATTTTTAAAAAAGAACCTCTCAGAAACGAAGCCCAGGAGACTGTCAGAGAGATGGGAAGCAGGTGAGTCCAAGACAACAACAGGCTAAGAAATTATTCAGAGCACATTAATAAGTGCTTATAGGCACCAACTGCTCACCCCTTTGATACTCCATTCCTTGAACAAGTACTGGCTGAGCTTTAAAGTGAGCCAGTACATTTACTGCAGTCTGAAAGAGGGGTGAATCCCAGGAAAACCTTGATCTTAAAGAATGCTTATAAGCAAGGCATTTCACCATGGGACACTTGAGGGTGTTTCATCACGATACCTGTTGTCAAAACACCTAAAGGTAGCCTATAGATACTAAAAGAAACAGCCATCAACTAAATTACTACCCTACGTTTTGTGTGATGGTGGTGCTAGAGATAAATTCAGGGCCTCACACACATGGTAAGCAAACGTTCCACCACTAGGCCTATAGAGCTGGGTCCATGGCTAAAAGAACTTGCTGCAGGCCCACAGGACCTGAGTTTGGTTCCCAGCACCCACATCAGGCAGCTCACAGCTGACTGTACTTCAGCTCCAAGGGGATGCAATGCCTCTGGACTCCACAAGTACCTGTAGTTGCATGTACAAACACATACTCAGATATGCACACATGTAGTGAAAAATAAAATAAATCTTTAAAAAAGTATTTCACTTAGGGATTAGAGAGATGGCTCAGTGGTAAGAGCACTGGCTGCTCTTGTGGAAGACCCAGATTTGGTTTCCAACATCCACATGGTGGCTAACGACTGTCCATAACTCCAGTTTCAGGGGACCTGATGCCCTAAAAATAAACCAAAAACTTTTAATTAAAAATTTCTTTTAAAGAAAGTATGAGAAAAACTAGTAGATCATTCAGGGTTTTTTCCTCCCTGCCAGATGGAATAACTAAAAATACTTTTGGAGACAAGGGAAGATGTTGATCAGATTTAATTATAAATTGCTTTGCATTGTTTTAAAGTACTGAACCCAGATTCCTCAGAAACTGAACCTTATTAATACTACTTCTCTAATCCTATATCTGACTCTTCTAGAAATGGCTCTAGAAGTCCTGGACCCAGCTAGGCAGAGCCAGCCCAAGGTATAAGTATGAAAAGAGGGGATGGTACCTTGAATTTATTCACAAAACTCCATATTTGCAGAGATACAAAATGGTCATAACATGTTCAACAAAGAAGGAAGAGACCCTGAAAATCACCTGGTCCTCTTCCCTTGGTTTCAAAATGAAAACCCGAGGCATGAAGGCATGAGGTGGCTTTCCATGGCAAACTGGTAGCATTAGCAGACTTAAATCTGAATAACCTAGCAATCCTTCTTCCTACACATAGAAAGAAGTGCTCTCCACCAAGGAAGAAGCAAGGACAGGACATATCTGAGGGCCTGCCAAGCCTTGAACAATACCTTTACTGACCCTCTTCACCTGTCTTGACTTATCCATCAGCCAACCTCAACTGACTGACAAACAATAGATGTCACTTGACAGAGCTCAAAAGTTCAAACTTCCCCTGGTATTAGGAGTCTCCAATAAGACACAGCTCAGAAAGGCCACTCCAGAACTGTCCAGGCTTCCCTAGGGCTGCCCAGTTCTGACCAGAACTTTGAAGTCTAGCAAGACAAGCCCTGGAGAACCCAAAAGCCATCTCAGTTTCTTAAAGCAAACAGAAACAAGGGCAACAGGCCACAGACAAGAGTTCCTCATTGGTGATTCTCTTTGCCAGACTGTACCAGAACCCTCTGGAGCTGGGGCTGAGCCACAGCAGCCCTGCCCTAGTCACCACTGGGGCAGAGGAGGCTCAATGACTCAGACCTGGGAGAAGGAAAGAACTCAAGGGCAGTGTCAAAGAATCCAGGGCCTCTTTGGGGTGGATGGACACTAGAGAAGACCCACCACTGCCATCTTGGGTGGGAAAAGGAAAGAGAGCTCTGGTTTCCCCAAGGAAGGCCATACCCTTCCCAGGAAGGAAGCAGTACCCCAGAATGACACTTGAGGACCTGGCTTGAGGCCAGGAGTGCATATGTAGCTCCACATTCTTATTTCCACTTCATAAATGGGGGGAGGCAAGGAAAGGAATTCTTTGTCTGAGTAACACAATACTTCTGAGTCCGGCCCACCGAGCTGGGCCCTGGGAAGAGCAAACAAGCTGCCTTCCCTGTCCCAACAGGTTTGTGGACACACAGCCTGCCACCACTTACTACATGAGATGTAGATGCTGGGTAAAGGGAGGGAGCACATCTTCAGATTGAGTGGGATGCTGAGGAAGACCTAGCGGCCAGCCCTCCACCCCCAGGGCCAGTCCAGAGCCTGATAATGCCCCATGCCTCCCCATGCCCTCTCAGTTTCCACTTCCCTTGCTGACTCAGCCTCAGAGCCAGCTCTCCTCAGTTCCGGGTTTTTTTCCTCCAAGACTTCCCAAATGCTTTCTCTCTGGGCCAAAACTAGAAATGTACATGTGTCATGTGTGTCACAAGTCAGGAAAAGGCACTCAGTCCTCTTAATGAGATCCAAATGGTCAGACACAAGGACACAAACAACATTCCTGCAGTATTTTGCAGATGACCAGGTTTTTTAATAGCTATTCTTTAGAGCCTTCTAAGTTGGGCATTTTCTGGCCATTTTACAGAGGAAAGCAAGGGGTATCTATTGAAGTGACAGGTCTTGAGCACAAGCTATCCACGTGTCTCTCACACCCATACACTTGTTACACACCCAGCAGTCTGTGTGATTGGTATTGGAGAGTCACAGAATTAAAGCTGGCCCTTCCCTGTATCAGGGGATACGCTATGCAGCCCAGGCTTTGCAGACCAAGAAGGTGAACAAATGAAAGGCTCTCACCTGGCAGGCATGGGCGGGCCTGGCCAACAAGAGTACAGCCTGGCCTGACCCTTAAGGCAGCCAGCCTGGCCACAGCCAGCCCATCCCGGCAGGTGCCCTCTCTCGCCTCTCCCTCTCCCACCTGCCCCGCCCATCCACACACTCCTGCCCGGTGCCCTCCGCTCGCTGTTTGTTTTGCTGAGCGTTTCCGTTGGCTCGCGTGTGGGTGTTTGTTGTATTTCTCCTGCAGATGGCAGACAGCGTGCCCTCCCCGGCATCGCCCCACCCTTAAGGGCTGTGTGGCAAGCAGAGCAGCAGGACAGAACAAAAGCCTAGCAGGTGAACAGCCCCGTCTGCCGGCGTCTTTTATCCAACTCAAGCCACAGACAATATCTTTACAAAATTCTTTTCTTGGCTCGCGTGTGGGTGTTTGTTGTATTTCTCCTGCAGATGGCAGACAGCGTGCCCTCCCCGGCATCGCCCCACCCTTAAGGGCTGTGTGGCAAGCAGAGCAGCAGGACAGAACAAAAGCCTAGCAGGTGAACAGCCCCGTCTGCCGGCGTCTTTTATCCAACTCAAGCCACAGACAATATCTTTACAAAATTCTTTTCAACTCCCCCCATCATCTGGAACACTCTGTGGTAGTACTCCTCACCGCCCCCCCGCCCCCCCTCCGCC